>NC_047045.1:56236518-56836518 GCF_011762595.2 Tursiops truncatus | reverse complement strand
ACTCCATTCTTTCCTATCCATTCTCATGGTTCCCTTCTCCTTGCTCCTCCCCTCGTTTTCCTGCAGACTGCAGGAGCATCTGAAATTGTCACCATCTACCCTCCAGTCTGCTGCTAAAGAAACTTTACTAAAACACAAATCTGATGGTGTCACATTCTTGATTAAAACTCTTAGTAGTTCCCTATCGATTTCAGGAAGAGTTAAACTCATTAGTTTAGCTCATATGGCCCTTTATAAACTGATTCTGTATTCTCTCCAGCTTCATCTGATAATTTTCTGCCAACATTCATCCCGTTAGCCTATGGATTGACTTGTAGTTCCTAAAGCATTTCCCAAAGTGTGTTCAGCCAATGCTACTATGGCATGGAAAGATTCTGGTGATCAAAGAAGTCTGGGAAGTGTTGGATCAAACAAAGTTAAACATTCTTCTTAACTACTGTGCCGAGCCTCTAACACGCAAATGTAACTTACTCGGGAACAATGTATACAGACAACAGTATTCCAATTTATTTTATGAGTGCAAAACCAGTTTTTGTCCAAACTGAGGAGTTTCTCCAGGGTTTCCTGTTCCAAGGAAAAGCAGTTGGAACAAGATGTATAATGATGTATTATGCTCACTGAGCCCTTGAGGCTTTCATACAATGTTCACCTCTCTGAATTGTCCAAAGGTGCTTTTCACCCAGAGTACTCCTCAGCCCCTGCTCATGCCTCAGGGTGCTTCCTTGGGGGCTGACCTCTGGGTTTGACTTTGACGTTTCTCTCTTCTGAGATTCCTAGCCTGCTCTGCAGATCTCTACATGGCAGTTAGATTTCTACTCTCTAACCATTGACTGACTTGTCCATCTCCCCCATTAGACTGCAAGTTCCATAAAGACAAGGACTTACAGACTTCACTTAGTTCTTGCAGAGTATTTACTTGGTTCTTGGCAGATATACGTTAAGTGCAGGAATGAAAGATGGTGCAAAGTTATACCTAAATTTTCATGAAATGTCACACTGGCATGTTCAAAATGAATGAAGTCTAATTATATAAACAGAAGAATCTAAGTTTCATTTGCAGATATTGGTAATGCCATCGTACATAGAATTAGCGGAATTATACTAAGATAAAAATAGCAGTCCGCAAAGACCTAATAGGCTCGGATTTCTGTCTTGGTTGTGAGATCTTAGGTATATATGTCTGGGACCACATATAAGTTGGAGTCTACACTTTCCTTTCTGTAAACCAGAACAAAATACCTGCTTCATGAGCAAATGAAATAATGTTTGTGAAAGTGTTTTGAAAATGTCCTGGAATCATAAAAATGTTACATTATTATTAATTATTAACTTGCACACATACAAATGTTTGGCATTTTCAAAAAATAAAGAACTGGTAGCTGTGTTCTATCCCCGCTACAAATTCTACCTGTGGGCCACTCTAAAGGAAACATCTTGGCAAAATGGGAAGAAAAGGAAAGCACACAAGATTTTCAAATCTACTACAGGATATAATTTTACAAGTTGTAAGACAGTTTCATGCTTTCAAATTAAGCTCTCAGTTTCAAAAGAAAATGACAGAGAACCATTTGGCTCTTCAATCAGTCATGTCTAACCCAAACCACCTATAAGCTAAGCCAAAGAAATGACTGTATCAATTTTTCACAGAATTTGTGAGTACCTAAGATAACAGACAGGGTCTTCCTCGTGATTAGGTACGTGGGAGCTTTGGATAGCATGATTAAGGCTCTGAATGCATTATTACTATAGAAACTCACCTTGTTTTTGAGTTCTTGACAAGGTGAATGATTTCCATTTCCCATCATTATGGTTTTGATTGCTGACAACGGAAGCCATTCCTGAACCCAGATCATAGCTGACTTTTATGTGCCCATCAGTGAGCTCTACACTCATGAAATCTTTCTATTAATAGAGTAAAAACACACCAGTGATTAGATACACAGAGAAATATATGAGTATTCATTTTCTTTGTGGAGTTTATAATAGGGCTTTATGGCTAAATTACTGACTGTGTTGATCTGTAATTGAAATCCATTTTTGGATACAGAATTGGTGTTACTATTTTGTGAATGTTTGTGGGTGTGATATTATGGTGCAAATGGTCACAACGAAATTACTAGGATGTATCCTTTTATGACAGGAGTAAAATTGGGTTCCTTTGAAAACATATTAAGCAAACTAAAGAGTACATTTCCTGAAAGAATTTACTAAGAAATATTGACCTGGAAAAAATAATGAGGCTATTTAGAACAACCTTTTGACTTGGGTCTCTAGAAGAAGACTAAGGAATAGTTTTTCTGCTGCATGTTTCCATACCGGGGGAATCTTTACTGGGTGCTTCTCTTAAAGGATTATAAGGGAGTTATACTGAAAATAAATAAAAATTAAATTGTATCTGTAATTAAAGTTACTGATGGAAATATATAAACACTATGCACCACTCTTGGGCATTACACAGCCATCCCAGACTCCTTTGAACAATAACTGATAATTCAACAAAACTGATAACTGCACTGGAACCTTACAGAAAAGAAGCAAACATATTTTCAGTCATGAAAGATCAGCTGTGCAAATCTTTACCAGGTCTCGTGTGGCAAGGTACATCAGGAGAGCATTTGAAGAAAATGTCCTGAACTTGAACATGACAGTAGAGATGTTGGGGTACCAACGAATGGGGCGGCTGACTAATGCATAGCCTTCTCCATCAAACTGAATAGTCCCCTCACTATCTTCTACCTGCGGACTGAAGAGAGACATTTCACATGAATCAGACGATGTCTACTTGGTCCATCAGTATTCAATACATCACACTGTCTTCTGAGACTGGACTGTAGGCTGTTGTAGGGCAGGAACCATCCCAGATACATCTTCCATCCTTCCCCTTCTCTCCAGCTCTACTGCCACCATCAGACCAAGTAACCACCATCTCTCACCTGACTTCATTAGGTGTTCAATTACTAGGTCATTGATGTTTTAACTACTTTTGCTGAAGTGCTTGGTGGCTAGTTATATTAGTGTTTAAGTGTATTTTAGTGGTGTGAACTAGTGGGATTTTGGAATGGGCTAAGAATGCATTATTACATTTCCCAAATACATAACATAATAGGGAGTAGGGGTTGGCTGAAGAGTGAAGGTGATTGAAAGGTACTAACTTAAAGTTGTAAGAAAAAAAAAAGCTGTACCAGGATATAGGCTTCTATTCTCTGAACTCTTGCTATGCAGTAGGATTTTCTGGGACAGATTAGATTCAGATAATGAAGGGTTCCTCTAACTATGTGTGTTTGTTGATCTGTCTTCTTCACCAGGATGTAAGCTCTATGAAACCAAGTAGAGATTATGGGCCAGGCTCCATGCCAGGCACAAACTCAGCATCTAGTGTGGTACTTGGCTAATAACAGAATCTGGTAGATATTCGTGGAATGAAAGGGATATTAGTAAAGCAAATTGCCTCACAGAGAATATATGTTCAATCAATATTGGTTGAATAATTAATGAATATCTAAGATAAGTCTTGTAAATATAACATTTAAAAAGATTTTTTTCAAATGAAAAGTTATCATCTATCTATCTTATCTAATTGATGCTAACAGAGTAAGTTTTGATTGTGGAGATATTTTTAAACTTTAAATATCTGCATATTAGCTTATATTTGAATCTGTGAAATTGGAGTGTTGTATTAACTTGAGAAGAGATATGAGAAATATTATAGTAATCTCATAAAATAACAAGAGGTTAGAATAGTATTTGCATGCAATCTTGGCTAATGAGAAAAATAATAGGGTATAAACATTAATGGCCTTGAAGAGGAGGAACTGTTACTCATTTTAGACAAGTTGGCTTTCTCTCTGTTTCTGGAAAAGGAGAAATAAAACTCTGAAGACAAAAGGAAGGGAAGAGTCTTAACTATGCGTTTCACAGTCAGGTTTTTGTAAATTTAAGATACATCTAAATAGGTATAAGATCAGATGATGCCATATATTTTTTTTTCTAATGTACCCTTAAAAGATGCTTTTTCAATATTCATGAAACATGTTCACTGAAAGGTTGAGGGACTAAATCGGCCTATTAACAATATAATTTATGTGAATAAATCAGCTGAATAATTTTGGCCTTCCTTCATCATTATAACAAATCCATTAAAATGAAGAGCACCACATTTGAGATAAGAAGATGTAATGTAGCATCTACTAAGGAGAAGTTCCATGAGGTTCTCAAATCCTAGGATTTTGCATGATATACTGCCATGCTACCAGTGACAATAGGGTGCGAGAGTCGCCACTGACACTTTCCCGAGTGCTTTGGCCCAGTGCATTGTTACTCACAAATTGAAGAGAAAAAAATACAAAACTTCATACATAATGTCAGGAGAGGCACTGGAATAAAAATATATATATCACATTTTATTTTCCTTGTACGGAAACCCTGGGATATTTATATCCTGGTGTTCTCATGCCCTTAATCTATTAATTTCCTCAACACACAATCGAAAAAATAGCAGAGTAGATGGCAGGTACCCTGGAGTCTGACGTGGAATTTCAGAAGTCACTTTAACACCTCAGGTTTCAGTGTCTCCACTCTGAGACGAAAGGGTTAGATCTACTCCAACCCTATTAGAGCTTCTACTCAAGCAGCAGGCAAATCTTCGAGCAAGAGTTTTGTACAAGAATAGCAAAACATACAGATGAAAATCAGCCTACTTCATTTAATTCATTAGCTAAAACCGGTAAATCTGGCTTCAAATTGTTGACTTGGAGGTGGGGGAAAAATGAATCTTTCCAGGTATAGACTCAATATTTCAACATCTAACATTATGCTAGAGTTTTCCTATTCATTTTCAATACATTTACCAGGAAGAGTGACAATTCTTTTCTAATTAATAAATGCTAAGCTTCTTAACTTGCCTTTTGTTTCTCTTTTGAACCTGGATTTCTGGTCAAGTTAGGAAAGATTAATTATGCTATTTGGAACAGCCATGCTCTTCCATGTAAAGCTTGTTAACCATAGAACTAGATGAATATTGAAGTTTAGTATATTAATATTTCATCATTGTTTCAGTGTTCAGCTAAATACATTTTACTAGTAGCAGTTTTTTCCCTATTTTTTAAGAAAAATAAGATACACTTTTTTTATAGCCCTGACAGATATTCCTTTCTAAAACATTACAAAAATTATATCCTTTCTACTGACTACTGAATAAGTGAAAATTTCTAAAACTCACATTCCAAGATTTTCTACAAAATGTTCCTAGTCTATGTCTTGTAGCCTTGTCTATTTCATCTCCCTCGTTTTACCATTTCTGCTCTAAAAGTGCAACCATTAATTTTATGTTAAAATGTGTTATATGTTCTCCTGAAAAGAAAACAAACACCAGGAGTTCTAAAACATTTTTCCTAAAATTACCAAGGCTTATGGAAAAATAGGGCTAGGGCAAGCCACTCAAAATGTATGTGACTTTGTAATCAGAGCACTCACAAAAACAGTAACATTCTTGATCAAAATATTAGTATAATTCAAAAACGTATATTAGGAATTTTTAAAATAAGGAATTATTTCAGTAAATGTAGAACTTTAGCCTATTATAATTATATTAATTCATATAATACTTTATATAATGAAGGCCCAAGATCTTTGCAGAATTGATAATTAGTGATGCTACAGTCTTAACATATAATATGCACTGCTGAAAGGACATTTAAATACTTTAGACGTTTGTTTGATAATAAGCTTTGGAAAATCCTACTTAGAAATTTACCAAAGAAATGTTTACGGAAAAGTTGGTGTTGATTTGTGAGTAGCAGAATATTAATGTAGAGCTCATTGTCCTTGTATTGAAAGAATTTTACAGACAACATTCTATATTAGATTTTATTGAAGATTATTAACAAAACCACTTTAAACTATGAATGGGTCAGGCTTTCAAACTGTCCTCAATGCCATACTGAAAAGTCCATGATGACCAAAAAAAAGTAGAAAGATGAAAGTTAAAACTTTTGGAGACGGAATATTTTTGGGCTACTTTCTTCTATAAAACTCTAGAGATGTTGAGAAGAAGATGTGAAGTATACTCTGCTACATTAATGGAGAATTTAGGTCCTAACAATGTACATGTTCCCTTTATACTGGAAATAAAAAATATAAACTCCTTAGCACCTAATGATGTTAGAGTTACTATGTATATATATTAAGCTTCCAGGTATTTAATTTAAATTTTATAGCTTTAACTAAGTATAATTAAAATTGTTGTAGGCTCAGATGATCAGTGGGCTTTAAGTTTTTTATGCAGAGAAATCCTCTATTTCTTCTTAATTGTTTTACATCCTCTATTCAGGTTTATATAAGAATATTTATATATGCTTTATATGCTTTTTAAATATTTTTGAATTCCAACATTCTAACCTCTATCTTATAATTGGTGATGTTTATTATGAAACTTTCTCCTGGTTTATCTTGACCTCTGCTTCTTAAGCAGAATCTTCAAGTCCCATGGGTTTCCACTTGAAAAGCACATACATGATGCTGTGTGTCATTTGAAAAATCCTGTGGGAGATAAAACCTGCAGTATCGTTCTATATTTTGTTGTAAACACAAGCAGAGTGAATCCAGGCTCTGAGAGGCCTGAAGCTTAATCAGTTTAGGGAGACCTTTCCTTAAGTAAAAATAAATGATGACTACAGAATAGCCACAGACACACAACACCTCCTGAACATGAAGGTAAGCTGGAGTGGAAGGAGATAGTAGTCTTAACTGATTGAGGCTAAAATGTCTTACCTTTGCAAATTTTACAAAAACACACGACCATGTCAAAGTACTAGGATACCTCCCAAATCCTTGGAAAGTGCCTGTACAAGTGAGGGAGGGGACTTAAAGTTTCTTAGCTTCCTGGTAAATCCACCTCTGAACACAATCACTTCAACCTTGTTGTATATCATCGACATGATAATAGAACACTGCACAATAAAATTAAAGCTTTTGTGATACACAGGCCTGATAGACCTTGGAAGAGTCCTCCTCTCCACTAACCTGACGGTACATCCTTTGCAGTCACCTTCTATCTCTCGGAAATTCCACAACCCTATAGGTTTGCTGTCAAAGTATGCTTCTCCCATACAGCCAGTGAATGTAATCACACGTACAGCATCAGCCTTCTGAAGAGAGAAACATATTTGTTAGAATTTAGAATTTCACAGAAAAATTAAGAGTACCCATGAGAGTTATTAGATGAGCAGCAGAATCTGGAGTAGTTATTACCTACTCTTTGTGAAAGTCTTGGTTGTGTACGTATCCATCTTTTAATCATATAATATCCTCATGGATCCTGGTTATTCTGTGCTTTACCAGTTTATCACCATTAGTAAGTGAACACTCCAAGCTTCCGACCTTAGGTAAACTGCTTATTCTGAGATTCTATTTTTTTTATTGGTCTGTAACATGAGATTATTAGGAGAATTAACTAAGAGAATTTATTTATGGTACCACATTCAGTGCCTGGCACAGAGAAGGTGTTTCATAAAAGTAAGTGTTCCTATCCACTAAGGAGATTTATGAGAAAGGGTACATACTGACTACATAAAGGGGAAAAAAGCTTGCATATTGATTACCCTATGATACTGCTGTCCCCAATTTTTCATTTCCTTTTACACCCAAGTAGGTTTCTAGGGCAGGAGAATGAAGGGACAGAGTAAATTTATAAGAGAAGGGTCCCTGTTGTTGTTGTTTGCAGGCATACACAGCGCAGAGCCCGACATCGAATAGGGGCACAATAAATATTTGTTGAATGACAACTCTGGTGTCATTCTCACAGGGGAAGGTCTTTTATAAATTTTTATTTTATATTGGAGCATAGTTGATTAACAATGTTGTGTTAGTTTCAGGTGTACGGCAAAGTGATTCAGTTATACATATACATTTATCCCTTTTCAAATTTTTTCCCATTTAGGTTATTACAAAATATATGTGCTATATAGTAGGTCCCTGTTGGTTATCTATTTTAAATATAGCAGTGTGTACATGTCAGTTCTGGGTATTTAGCAGTCAAGAAGGAGGGGAATGATCCGATCCACTCTAGAGAACCTTGCTGTAATTTGAACAACTACTCCTTTTAGCGTCAATATATTACAATTCTACAACTTTAGAAGCACTTTGCCAAGCTGAATCCACATTTATCTGAATAACCTGGAAGGAAAAAGTGAATTGATATGTTTGGATTTTAGAAAAAATAGAAGATAGTCACTGAGTAGTTAAACATTTATAGTTATAATTTTAGGTTAAACTCATCAACACATACATCTTCCTACCGTTATGATCAAGTGGGGCACTGCCATGGAGAAGGAATGTTGTCAGACACTGACAAATACAAGTCAGGAACAGTCCTTGGAATTCTCTGTCATCTGTGGAAGCTTCTCTTAATTTTCCAGAGGTTGATTATCCTACCTGCGAATTGTATTTGCTTTTTGCTTTTCCTTCTTGCATCATAAAAACTATACTTGGGATATTTTCCTGCTCCTTTGAATTTTCACTAGCATGTTGATTTAATTACTTGTTTTCAGTTTTTTGGTTCATATTCTGGTATGGCAGAAGCCTTGAAACTCTTGGCCAAAATGATGAAGATTTTCTGTAGATTTCATTTGCTTGTGTTTTTTTTTCCCCCTCAGACTGGCATAAATAAGTTTCTTTATGTCTAGTGACATCTGAATAATAAGAAGAATTATTTAAGGTGCAATTTAAGGTGTGACTACCATATCTTAGGCATGTAATCTCGCTATTCATTGAGGTAGTAAAGGGTGGTGATTAAGAGTAGAGATTCTTGTGCCTGGTAACGAGTGTTCAAGTCCCAGTTCCACCACTGATGGCTGTGTGATCTTCGGTGAATCATTTAACTTCTCTCTTACTTAGAGTCCTTAACTATAAAATGAGGAGGATATTATCTACATTTTTGGGTTGTTATGAAAACTGTTAATTCATGTAAATTACTTAGAACATTACTTAGCAAATAGTAAGGGTTATATAAATGTTATAGAAGTTTATTATTGTATCCTACAATATGCAAGCAAGGTAGATACTTTTATCTCCCTTTCTAGTTAAGGAAACTGAAGCCCAAGAGGTTAAGTGACTTGCCTAAGGTCATATTTTCGTAAGTGATAGAGCAGGGAATTCAACCTGGATTTAATTTCAAAATTCATGTTTTTTTTTGTATTACTCGGTGCTATCCCTATATTTATCTTTCTGAGGAGGAAAGAAAGTTGGCAGTATGACTATATATTACGATGTACCATATATATTTATATGCAGCTCTAAGAAATGAGGATGATTTTAGTGTGTAGCTGTGGAATCCATTCCAATACTTTAGAGTCACATCTCATACACAAAGCAAATAAAACAACCTCACTCTATATGAAGGTTGAGTTCTCATAAATTTGGGGTCACCCTGGCTTTTCACATTTTCTGACTAATCTCATCCCAGGATGATTCTGCCAGACCCAGGATTACACATTGTACTTGGCTGTGCTCTTACATCTCACCCACAGGTCGTTTTCCAACACCTCACTCCACTTAATCAACACGAGCTTCTTTAAAATGCAGGCACTTTGCAATCTGAAATGCATAAGGACCTGTCACAAAGCAATTATGAATATTAAGTGCATTACTCGGTAAGAATGAGAAGAGCAACTTGAAAACTTTAAAAATCGGATCATGATCTGAAGGCTTATGGCTCCTGTGATATTTCCCAAGGTATTCATAAATCTTTTAATTAGATGTGAGTTTGAACTTTATAGCACTTTATATCAATAACTCATAAATTGATTCAGAAAATGAGGTATCTTTAGAAAACACTTTGCTCTTGAGGCAACTAAAATATCAAAAAATTGATGCCACAGATGAGGGCAAAACAACTGTTTAAGTAAATACACATAGGTTTAAAAAGACTGTGCTTCCAGATTGCATATTCAAGGAAGAAAATTCTTACTCAAAATATATTCATGTTTTCATAAAAACAAATTAAGTAAAAAGTGGTCAAGTTTTTGCAGTGCTTTATCATGTCTTTGCCCAAAGTCATCATGCCAGGAATTGTCTGCAGAGATTAAATAAACAGAATGGGGAAGAACAACACATTACCTTCAATTTCCCAGTCAAGCCACCAACAAACAGCATTGCGTTTGCGTCCACATCTAGAATAGTGTACCCTGGAGGTGACGCTGAATGGTATGTGCTGGGCATAATGCTGGCTTTGGGTCCATCCAGAGCTCTCACGGAAATTGTTCCATTTCTCCCAGTTCTTCCAGGGTACGTGTTGAAATGAAATGAAAGAAAATACAGAAAATGAAGTAGGTATCACATTTCTGGTCACTTCAGATTTAAAAGATATAAAATGTAGAGATTTGTTTTTGGAATATTTAAGAGATAGCTGGGTGTTTAGCTTCAAACATTCCAGATTCATTAAGCTGCAAATCAAAACCCAGAATCTGCTCTCTGCTATACGTTTACCATCAGATTCAACCAGGACCACTGAGCAATCTACCCGGATTCTGAATGTGTCCAGTGATAGATAGGAAATGACACAGCAACAATTAGCTGATGGAATTGCTGTTGGTTAAATGGAAAGTCTTTTTCCTCTTGCTTTACAAAACAATATGCTATTTACCTACATGGACTATTTAAACAAGTTTATATTACTTCATTCAGTCTAATTTTATTCAGCAAGTGAACCCCAAATAAGCCACGCTTCTGCATTATAAACTGCATAATTGCTCCTAAAATCCCTGATTATCTTGGATCCAAATTTGCTGAAGTAGTCTTCCTGGAATCATGCATCGTTTATTGTTTGGCGCACCATCTTAATGTGTACACTATAAAAGCCAGGCTACAGAGTTGTGTATACAAATTGTACAGAAGAACTTCACATTTAGATTCAATTAATAGACTTTTGGAAGCTATTATTATTGTATTTCATTTTCTTTTTTTAAATGATTGGTTCCCATGAGTTATTAAACATGAAAATCTGATCTTTTTCCGGAGACAAGCAGTCGTAACAAAACTTTGTCATATTTCTCTCCCTACTGTCTCATTTTGGTAATCTTTTTATCTTTGAGGGTGCAGTATTAACTGAAATATGTAGAAACAATAGAATGAATTTATAAATAAGGTTCTTCTTTAAGAGAATACATCTTTTCTAATAGAAGAACTGTACTTTGCAAATATAAGTATTCTTAAGCCCAATAAAGTACTTAATCCCTCCCCCACCATCACACATGTAAGCATTTTATCTGTTGCTCTCTCCTCTCTCTCCCTCACACACACACACACACACACACACACACACACACACACACACTTTTATTTAAGATCTTAAAAAGGAATTGAAGATATTTCTTTTAAGTTTTTTTAAACTTTTAATTGTGAAAAAATTAAACATGTACACCCATAGAATGAAACTCTATGTATCTATCACCTAGATTCAACAATCACCAGATCTTCAAGTCTTCTTTACCCATCTCTGATCAACTTCCCTTGGCCTTTAACAAAACCTCTTGACTGTTAGCTGCTTTGTGTTTAGTAGGTAGTTGGGAATTAGAAAAAGAGGAGGAGAAAATGAAGAGGAAGTATTGAGGACAAGAATGGATTCTACAAGTAATCTGTACACTGTTAGAAGTTAATTAAATTAAAGCATCAAGGATAGAATTAATCAATTTCCTATTCCTTCCCACAAGTAGTGTGGACCTGACATATTTTATATTCATGCCAGCATTTAGATACTGCACCCACCTGTAGCCAAGACTGCTGTGTAGACTAGAAGAGGCGCTTTGCACCAAAGACAGATACCAACGGCACCTCTTAGGCTCTGGATTGTACTGAATAAGGGCAACAGAAAACAACTTAACCTCAAGGTTTCTACAGGACAACCAGATAAGGAGGCCAAAAAGGACCGGTCATTCTGTTCAATACCTTGAAGATCTGTCAATTCCTAACACGTTCTACAAAGGTACCATTCACACACACTTATACATGTATATAATATATAACGTTCGTATATATGTGTGTGCGTACCTACATAGCTACCTTCTTGAAACAGAGATAAAATTTTTCTTATAAACTAGGAAACTACTTCAAAATTCTGTCAATGATCTTAATCTCTATTGAGTTAGTTACCTTGATGCCTCAATACGGTACCAATATGAGTCATCAATAGTCAAATCTGGATACTCGACACGTCCAACCCCGGATCCAACATCCCAGAGGAAGCTTACTTTGCCTTTACGCATCTCTATAGCCAGAAAGTCAATCTAGTGCAGAGAAACACAAAAACAATAGATATCAGATGTAAGGCACCCTGAAAGAGGAACCAGCCGAGTCTTTTCAACAGGTACCATTTTCAGATATATGAAATAATTAGAAGCCTCACAATAAAGATTCCCAAATAATATGATCTATTATTTCTACGATTAAATAATACTTTATTCTTGTATCTTTACAATACAATGTCCATACACATGTTCATAGTGCTGAGGCAAATGTGTTAATTCAACCAATTCTAATTAGGTCTAACATTGAGACAAATGTCTTTTCTTGCACTGATACTTGTGGTAGAGATAAACGCAAATATTTGGGTTCAGAATTCATTGTTTTCACCATGGGCACTGACGTTTTTGAGGGGCCAGGTATGCTTTTTCACCCAAGGTGATCCAAAATATCTCACCTGATTTCCAAGTATTGATTTATGTGATAAGTGGTCTGTTGAAAAGTCTTATTCGTTTTGGAATAGAGTCCAATGGGTCAAATGAAAGGAATTAGAAGGAATTAGAAGGAATTAGAAGTTTGAGGTGAGCTCTTTTAGATACATTTCTGTTATTTCAGTTTGAGTCATTAATTCAACATGAATCAGAAGAGTTTTCATTGGTAAGAAATAGTACACAATTTTCAGTTTCATTTCACATGAAAGTTCATTGTAATTTGTTAGAGAAAAATGTGTAAAAAGCCTCATTCCTATTAATCTTTCTTCTTAAATAGCTGGATCTGAAAATATAATTCAAAAATAAATGCTGGTATACTCACAAATGAAAGCAGATATGCCTAAACACTGTAAAAAGTTTTCATTTCATTTGCCTTCTAACTTCATTTGACACTTCAGAACTTGGTGAGGTAAGATTCTGAGGTTTTCGAATCTGAAAGGCTACCTTATTCAATTTTGGGACCATTATATTAGACTCTATACATGTCCCACACTACCAGGATTAACCTCTGACTATACACATACACAGTAGGCCAAAGAAAGGCTGAATGCTAGACTTACAAATTTGGCACTTCCAAGATAAAAAAGGAGGTTGTCCGCGACAGCCGTCTTTACGTTGACAATGATATTATTGTAGTTTCCTTTCTTGATTTCTGGCTTGTATGTTCGAATGCAGTCACCTCCCGAAGACACAGATACTTTGATCTTTAAGAAAAACGAGGTACAAAGAACCAAGACTAAATCTCTCAGAAAGTTTGAAGTAGCTCCCAATCACAAAGCCATCATCATCTCTTCTTTGAAGTTATTTTTCCATCAGCAAATGGTACCATTAAATGCCCATATGCAGACCCCATTATACTCATTAATGAGGGCACAGAAGAGCACCTTTCCACCAGTATTTTGACAATGAGCTGTTCACAGTCTCATGGCTTGTTAGCACGCCACTACTTTTTGAAGCATGCAACTAACAAATTCTTGCCTTCATAACTTACTCCTTTATGAATAGGGGAACATTCTCAAGAGGTGATTTTATATGAAGCTAATGGTATAGATCTTCATTCAGGTTGTTTAATGAAATTTTACAATTCAAATTTCAGTGATTTTGGTATCACTTAAAGTAGGAAACCATTTTTCTTTTAGGTTTTGAGAGGAGGTTACCTACCCTGCCATGTTCTTACAGTTGAAAGAGGCCAACTAGATTTTGTTCCAGATGTTCTAACAATAAGAAGAATAATCATTCTACTCAGAATATACATTTCAGAATAAATTATACCTTTTTATTAAGTCACCAGGAAAAGGAACAGAAACAATTTCCAGTGGCTATCATTACTAATGTATTTAACAGCTCCTTTTTCTTTTGACTAGTACTTTAAAAATTACTATAAATTGCTAAGATAGAAATTCCTATGTGACTAGAGCTGACACTGTTTGTACCAATTTGTACTTACACTTAGGGAGCCTTTCTTCAATCACAAATAACACTAGTTGATTATTCCATTTAATTTTCTTTGGTTCATGTGTACTATCAAAAAGGTACTTTCAGGACAGCAATGTTGTTGTTTGGACTCAGAGAGATTCTGTTACTTTGTTAGTGATAGTGTTCAAAGTAGGAGGCGGAGACACATACAAAACTTCTGTCACTGATTCAAATTCCTGGCTTCAGGCTTCAGGAAGCCTCTTGGCCCTCACTAGGGGTGAATTTCCATTTTCTCATCACTTATAGCACCTTGCACACTTTGGAGAAAGCCAACGGCTATTATTGTTACCTCCATAAAAGGGCTGTGCAAACTCCAAACAAGATAGCCTAGGACACCAAACCCGTCTCCATCTTATGGTGAGACAAGGAGGTGTCTTGAAGAGTCTAATGAGAGAGTAGGTGTTAGGCAGCGCCAGCACCCCTCTCCAAGGGTGGTACAGACTACACAGAGGACGTGCTGGATTCAAAATTGGTTGGATTCAAAAGAGAAAGCTAAGGAGAGATTTTTGGTTCTGACAAATATGTAAATTCATCTATGTTTGAGAACTCCCGGGGATATAGCAGATCTGTTGAATCTCCTGCGGATCCTGTGTAAGTCATATACTTGTACTGTTTCCTCGCCTAATCTGCTATCCAAATTGCATTTCCAAGCAAAGAAAACAGTGTGCTGGAAAGAAACAGGGGCTCACCCTAATGGAGTTCTGTGTGGGGCTGGGGCTGGAATAATCTAGGACGACTGCTGCTTAGACTGCTCTCCCTGTCCTTTCCTTCCCTCTAAGGGTGGGACCCAGACTGCCAACTGAGGAGCACAGTACTGGTCACCAGAGTGCTCTCTGTCCTGGAGAGTTAGTCTTCCTGCTTGTGTGCTTTTCAGGTAAGAAGGTAGCTCTTTGTTCCACAAAGATAAGATAGGATTTCCCTTCTACATAAAATGCTAAGAGTAGGTGAATCAAAATGACTTGCAAAAGAACACAGATCAAGTCCAGAAGGCTTGACAACAGATTTTTATCAAGGAATTTTTTCCCCTTTTCTTAATGAATTTTATTAGAAGGAATAATCTCAAAATAGAACTGATAACGGTTAAAATGTCACACTGTACAATTTGAGATTTTTAAAAAAGATCAAACTGACTTAATAAAATTTATTTATTTATTTTTAACAGGAAAAAAAAAAATGACTTGCAGAGAAACAGAACCGGGAAAGGTATAACTCATTTTTGTTATTTGTGATTAAACTAGCCATCATATGTTATTTTGGTTATTTCTTTTATTATTACAAATAACTCATATGTGTTATAAAGAACACAATGTAGTAATACTCCTCGGTTACTGTTTAGAGAAGAAGTGACTGAATATGGGTGGAATGCATGACTGATCAGGATGTTTCTGCCCTTGCTTGGGTATACCTGGTAAAAATGGTAGGGGATTCCATGACTGGAGTGTTGAAAGCGGGGTCCTCAAAGCGTTGTAGACAGAGCACCAGTACTGAAGCCTAATTCAACTGATGAGACTCCACTGGAGGACTGAAAGTCTGAGTAGCCATTTTAGAACTAAGGGTGTTTAACATCTCTAGGAGTTAAAATTACTCTGCCTTATGGCATACTTTACATATCAAAAATATATGGATCTCTGAACAACATGGCATTGTTATACCCAATATGCCAGGAATTAATCTTGTAAAGTAACCTATTGCTCAACTCTTACACATTTTTATAAAAACTCTCTGGATTTTCTGTTCTCTGGCTTACAGTTTTGAATATATCCTCAGTATCTGAGATATTCAGGCAGCCCAAACTATCTGTAACCAGTCAATAGCTACTAATCTCTCTGTTTAAATACCTTGTGTTTTGTTTTCCAATTATATTGTTTTATATACCTCAAGACAAGTAAATCAAAGGACAATATTTATAAATTTCTCTAGAAGAAACCTCTAACATACAATCCTCTCATAAGAGGGGAGAGATTTCTGAAATACAAACATCCTCTTAAGATATTTGTTGCTATCAATTATTGTTATTTCTTTTGTGTGTGTGAATTTTTGAATTTTAATAAGCAGGCTCTTATTAGTTATCCATTATATACATATTAGTGTATATATGTCAATCCCAATCTCCCAATTCATCACACCACCACCCCCGCCACTAATTATTGTTATTTCTAATGTGAACCCTTAGTAAGACTTCTAAACAAAAATCACTAAGAAGTAGGTCTCTCTGAGGCATTTCTCATACAACATTATTTACCAATTCGTCATCATGAACTCAAACATTATTGAGGATCTCATTATTATATCTATTGAATTTTCACTGCATTTTTTCATCCAGTTAACTAGGTCATTCATTTAAAAAGAGTATCAGCCACTCAATTTCAGAGTCAACAAACAAGGGGAAATCTACTTGAAAATAAATGTCTTTAATTTCTTGGTCATATTGAATATGTGTTAGGGCCACATCCAGACACATGCCAGATTACAAATATATTTCTAAAATCGGGCAAATGTAATCTTCAATTAGTACAAAACCCATTTGAAAAAAACGTTGGCTGCTTACAAATTTATAACATCTTACAAAAAACAAAGAACTCTGTTGCAACTTCCATTTCTAAAGGTAGTTACAAATTTCCTTAAAAGGCACAGACAATGATTGCTTTTTCAAGCATGACTTTTATACCTTTCTTTCATTTTGTATTTTGAGACAGGTTTTATATATTTACATGCCAGAATTTTATCTTTCTTTCCAGGGGGGTGGGGGTGGGAAGAGGAAGCATTTATAACTGATGAATATATAGGCATATATTTAGATTTCTTTACAATGAAGAAATAATGAAAATGTACAGATTTCCCTGCTTGGTAACTAAGTCAGAAAATGTGGCTAAGTGTGGAATTCACAAGAGAACAGTTACCATTACTGCTTCTTCAAACTTAACATGGCAAAATACAGGAGGGATACATCAATCTCTTTCTTTCTCTTACCACTGCCACTGCTACAGTTGGGTCTCTTATTAAATTTGCTTCCTTCTTTCTAGTTTCTCTCATCTATCCCACAAACTACTTCTGGATTCATATTCAAAAATCACCGTTCTGCTTATATTGCATTTCATGTTCAAGAACTTTCAGCTTCTCCTCACCAATGAGGTTTATCTCAGGTACAATTGTGGCTAAAAGAAACTGTTTAACTTACCATTCAATTTACCTGAGAAAACCTGGCCTCCGTTGAATTTTCTAGTTTAATGTTCACTCTAACAATAGTCTTGGCGAATTAGACTGTTCTGTCATGAAATGACCCTGAAACCTCCTTTTCTCACTGCCTTGGCTGAAGTCATTCCCTCTCCTCAGAATGTTCTCCTTCTTCACCTTCTCATCCCATGACCAGCACTATCCCATTTCAGAGCCTGGCTCATCCTTCCCTTCAGGAAATCTTCCCGCCCTGACTAGAGGTGATCTTTCCTTTCAGAAACTTAATAGCACTTCCCAGCGCTCGTGGAATGTAGCACAATATTCTGCATTATCTTAGAGTTATTTGTGTACATATCTTATTTCTTCTATGGCGTCATAAACTATTCGAGTGGAAGAACATGCCTCACAGCATGTAACCTTGTGCATAGGAGATGCTTTTTCTGCATTGGTTAAATCTTAAATAAAAATCCAAACCTTGGAGTAACATCTGATTTCTTTTCACCTTGTGCTTCACATATACAATGCTCACCTGTCATCCTTACTGCCTGCAAGGTTCTCATATTGTAGTTCAATGTATGTCCTCTCAACCCTATCTGCTTCTTTTACTCTGAGTTTATGTACTTCATCTTCACTAATCTTTCTGTCATTTTCTAGGTTTCTCTTCAATTAGTCATGAATTCCTTTTCAAGGTTCAACCTGAACTTATTGTCTTGACCTGGTTTAAAGATATCAGGTATGTATAAGGAGGGAGAAGAATATACTGTCACTTGGGCATCATATTCTTGGCCACTTACTAAAAAAATAAGTTTATGGATTAAGAAAGGTTATTTCTGGTCATTTTGGCTTCACAGTTGCTTAAAAATAGAACTTTTTAGAACTACCATATGATCCAGCAATTCCACTCCTGGGTATATATCCGAAGAAAATGAAAACATTAATTTGAAAACATACATGCACCCCAGTGTTCAGAGCAGCATTATTTACAATAGCCAAGATTTGGAAGCAACCTACGTGTAAAGAAGATGTGGTATATATATTCAATGGATTATTACTCAGCCATAAAAACAAATGAAATTCTGCCATTTGCAACAATGTGGATGGACCTAGAGAATATTATACTTACTGAAATCAGACAGAAAAAGACAAATACTCCATGTTATCACTTATATGTGGAATCTAAAAACTAAAACAAATGAATGTATATAACAGAAACAGACTCACAGATATAAAAAACAAACTAATGGTTACCAGTGGGGAGAAGAAAGGGGAAGGGGCAAGTAGTTTAAGAGATATAAACTACTATGCATAAAATAAATAAGCTACAAGGATATATTATACAGCCCAGGGAAATATAGCCATTATTTGTAATAACTTTAAATGGAGTATAGTCTATAAAAATATTGAATCACAATGTTGTACACCTGAAACTAATATAATACTGCCAATCAACTATATGTCAATAAAAATAAATAAATTTTAAAAATGGAATTTTTAAAATTGAAGTACAGTTGATTTACAATGTTTATTAGCTTCTGATGTACAGCAAAGTGATTCAGTTATATACGTGTATATATATATATATATACACATATATATATTCTTTTTCAGATCCTTTTCCATAATAGGTTATTACAAGATATTGAATATAGTTCCCTGTGCTATATAGTAGGATCCTGTTGTTTAGCTATAATACATAAAATCATGTATATCTGTTAATCCCAAGCTCCTAATTTATCTCCCCTTTCCCCTTTGGTAACCATTAAGTTTGTTTTCTATGCTTGTGAGTCTGTTTCTGTTTTGTAAATAAGTTCATTTGTATCAAAAAATGGAATTTTTGAGATGGAAGGCTTGGGTATCTAAAAAGATTTCAGTTTAAGCCTGATAACATGAAAACTGTTATTTTTTTTCATTCTATTTCTACAAAGATCATAAGATGACTTCACAAGGTTAAAGTTTCATATTGGCATTTACAGTTCTGTCCTGGTTCATTAAGATGCTACCTTCTAGAAAGTTTTGCCTCTATCCTTAGAGTCTTCTAACTGGGTTAATAAAGAGAAAAATTTTGAGACAAGTGAAGTATTTCCTATTCTTCCTCCAAAAAATTGTAGAAACTGTAAGCAAAATAATTTTTGGTTGCTTGTACTCAGACAAAAGAATATATAGAAAATAATAGTTCCTCTATGCTATTATTCCTTATAACCTTGTCTGTTCATTCCGTCTACAGCCTCACTGGTTGGCCTGTTTTGCTTTCATTAAGAGCAAGGCTCTCTCATCCATGCTTTTTTAGTACACAAAAACCAGGCTTTCATTCTTACAGTTTGTATTAACTCTATTCAAACAATAATAAAATATATCAGAACTTTCATTTCTAAAATAGTAAGTAGTGATTACTCTTCTCAAGAAATGTCTTTTGAAATTTATGGGAAAAATATCTAATCTTCCATTCCCCACCTCACCTGCAAATAGCTTCAAATTAAAGGAAAAGAACCAGAGATCATTCAACAGGATACACTGAAGGAAGGTATTCCTTCTGGGAATAACACCAAAAATTACAATCATTTACTGATAACTGAAAGCAGAAAGAGCTTACAGAATTGGCCTGCTTCCGGGCTTGGTTTATCAGTTCTTTTATCTCAGAGATGTTTTTCTTCAGGTTATCCTCAAGTTCCTTGATAGGTTTGAGTTTATCTATCAGTCGATCAGCTTCTTGTTCTAGATTTTTTACAGTGGCATCTGCATCTGCAACTGCATAGAACAAGATTAGCGCATACCAGGCACTCACACGCATACACACACACAGACACAGACACGCATGCACATGCATGCACACACAGACACACATACACAGAAATGAAAATAGCAGTATGCTTAAGTAAATAATGGAAAAGATTTCATCTCATCCACACGACAAAAGCAAGCCCATGACAGTTGAAGCAGTTTGTGATGGCAAATGGAAATATTTTAGTTGGGACTCAAGCAGACCAGAGGAGGAGATGTTAGAAAAAGAAGGCCAACACTTTGGTTTCGTGATTGAGGTGAAAATTTGCATTGAAGATTGAGAATATGATGAACTAATTCAATGCTTAATTTCTAGCATCAGCCCCAAAGCTAACCTTTATAGCATAGAACTTTAGTCATAGAATCAAGGAATTGGAGAAGCATCTGTAAAATGTCACCTAGTCTGTCCAAGCCAGAACTGTATTTAAATCAGGGTTCTCACACAAAATTGGTTTTCCTTCTTTTTCTCACTGTCTTTCTTTGTACATCTTAACGAGAAAAGCTATAAAAATGTCTTCTGAAAAACATCTCAATGTTGAACAATCCTTTGACTGAAGGCCTATATTATATTTTAATTAAATCTTTTATGCTGCAGTTCATTTTCATTTTGAAGAACAGTTGATTCTCCTGCTCTTTACATTAGGTTGAACCACATTAAACTGTCACTTTTGTAGTTAAAATTTAAAGAAGGTTGAATATTGACAATTTTAAAAGGGGTTTAACCCTAAAATAATTGAAGGTTATCACTGATCCTTAGACTTCCAGTTTGTGCTTTTCATAGGAGGGCAAATGACACATGGAAAATCAATTATTCTGTCCCTAGGATGCTGGCAGTCTTATCCAAACCATGTCATTAATTATCTGATCAAGTGTGTATTGTTCTGTTTTCTGTCACTGCGACCCTGATGAAAAAGAGAAACTGCTTAAGGTCCAAGGCTTTTGGCTCTGATGAACTATGAACAATCTGGGAATTAATCCTTAGGAATGAATCAGATGTGCTAGAAAGGAAGTAAGTTATTTTAAAACTCGGTTTTGAAGTAAGTATTTTGAACTCATGCTCATAAATATGAGTTATATAGTTAGTGATGTTTAAAAAGAACTTGGTCTATTATTTTATTTTATTTTATTTTTATAAATTTATTTATTTTATTTATTTATTTTTGGCTGCATTGGGTCTTCATTGCTGGGTGCAGACTTTCTCTAGTTGTAGCAAGCAGGAGCTACTCTTCGTTGCAGTGTGCGAGCTTCTTATTGCAGTAGATTCTCTTGCTGCAGAGCACGGGCTCTACATGTGTGGGCTTCAGTAGTTGTGGTGCAGGGGTCTAGTTGCTCCGCAGCATGTGGGATCCTCCAGGACCAGGGCTCGAACCTGTGTCCCCTGCATTGGCAGGCAGATTCTTAACTACTGCGCCACCAGGGAAGGCCCATGGTCTATTATTAACTTCAACTAATAGAGTTGCTAGATCAAGAACTGACTCTTCTGAAATGCAGGTTATTGAGGTCAAAGCTCTTGTTACATAACTGTATAGGTATTCAACATAAAGACAGTTACCCCTCCGTTTTTACACTTTAAATAAACCATTTATCCATTTTCTCCCTTCCTTTAATATTCCCCAATATTACTCTGATATTCTAAAAGTTATTCTAGAAGTGAGAAAAAGTGATTTAGATTTAGATTCATGAGAATGAAAAAAGGGCTATGCAGGGACTACTTAGACAAGTAATGGATCCTTTTCGTCTAAAGCTCCCAGAAGCTTTTATCAAATGTTTCAAAATGGAACCTGGAGGTCCCCCCATCCCCTACTTTTTTTCCCCCTCTATCTTCTGTAGCAGTCGAAGTCATATGCAAATTATCTTCTTGAGGTTTTAAAAATAAATAACCTGTGATATTGAGTCTGATGCTCTCTTGTGCAGTAGTTTTTGAAAACTTCTCACTTTCTTCCATAATTATTTGTGTGGATTTTAAAATCATTGCTGAAGACAGATTTTAATAACAATGTTTTACTAGAGAATTATCTATCTCTTTTAGGCTTTACAATTTATTAGCCTAGAGTTTTGCTAAGTCTTCTCTTACCTGCTAAATTTCTTCCCTTATCTTGTTATATCTCCTTCAGAACTTTGCCTATTTGTGCTTTATTTTTCTTTATTAAGCCTGTCAGGCATCTAAAATTTTTTATCTTTATATTCCTAAAGATATACCACTTGAATTTATCACATCTATTATTTTCTGTCTTCTAATTCATTAACTCTTTTTTATCTTCTTTCTTTTAGTTAATTTTATTTTGTCTGACTTAGAGTTGATTGCCTAAATTGTTTATTTCAATGCTTTTTAGTAATGTCATTGCATTCATTTTCCACTGAGGACCGCCTTCATCGTATTTCTGAGGTTTTGATATGCTGGATTTTATTATTACTATTTTCTATTTTTCAGTTTTATTTTAGACTTGGAATTTAAACTATGAAATTGTTTAAGACAGAATATTTTTATATTCTAGTGATTGCTCACTTGTTAAGATCTGATTTTATTAATTCTGTTTTATGCATCTCCAAATGTAATGCTCTTGAAGTTGAGAATAATTACTTGTAAGGGGAGGAGTGAGCTTCAGGGGGGGACAGCAACAACAGCAATGTAGATTTTAATCTATTTTAATCCTGCTAGAAGGAAGTCATTTGGACTTCAGTGGCTGCATATATGTTATCAGAAGCATCATAATTTAGCTGAATCTGTGGAAGAATTCAATTTTCTACTTTTATATGGATAACAGATATTTCACTAACTTTTCAAACGCACAATTAAAATATTTATGTCAAATATATTCACATACTAACTTTTTGTAAGGAAAGATTCCTTTATTAATCCAGCATTAATACTGTGACACTGGAAAGAATAGCTATCTGATGTGTAAAGCAATACTAAAACATTGGAAACATGCAAAGCTGAAGCTTTTTGCAATAGGCAACCAAGCATAAAAATTACTAAAAGGTATGCAAGTAAACATATACATACTGATTTCTTCAGGTAATTTCATATGGAAGTAAAACAGAAAAATAGAAAATTCATGAGAAAATATTTTTAATAGGTATTATAAAGTAGTGATTATCAAAAAATAGAACTTTTCACAACAGGTGCTAATTACAAATTCACCCCATTTTAAGTCAAACTAGCGTTATCAAGTAAAAGTCCACAAAAACATGGCATTTAGCAGCCATTGTTCATATTAAAGGGAGCTTTATTATAACGTTCTAATAAGATAGAAACAGACCCAGTTTAATTAGTGTTTATAGATATTAACTATTTCTTTTGATAGATGATAGAATCATAAAAGTGAGATAAATATTATAAAAAGGCCACTCTCAGCTGAGAATCAATCTGAAAATGAATGAAATGATACCTTAACTTACAGAATAAAAGAGAGAGTGACATTTACTTTAAAACTTATTTTCATTCATTTCTTGGGGGGAAATATTGTGATTTGGCATGACTCTGAACCAGTTATTCAGATGGTATCTTTGAACTACAGGGGTAAGCTAACTCTGGGCTTACACAAGAAATAAATTTAAAACTATATATCTCTTCTTTTTTTTCCCTGAAGAAGTGAGGAGTGAAATCCTTCTCCCTAGCTCTGAAGTGCATGTCAGCTGTGGTTGTACTCTTCCTTGCTCAGGAAGGAGTCATGCTAGTTGTATCTATTATTTCATAGCATCATTAGCCTTTGATCTGAGGCAAAGGTGCTGAAAAATCAGGCTCCACTCCCCCGTCGAACAGCATCTGGATTATACAGTGTATAACGCCAATAACTGTGGTTTTGTTATTACACTCTACAAATGTTTTAATTCCCAATAAATATATTGGTGCTATATAAAGCGAGCTAATCTCTTGAGACTGACAAGCACAAAGAATCAAGCATCTCCTTTGGTGAAATCACATACTAAGATAACATTTTATCACTTGAAAGAATAAAAAATATTAGAAATCATAACGTTTATTGAGTATAATAAATTATATTTAGTTCTCCCACATTTTCTTGTAAATCCTTGTTAACTCAATATAGTTTAATGCAATATACAAAAGATGTAAAGAAATATTCTTCTTGATAAACTAGATAAAAATTTTAATTTCCTGATAATGTTAACTAACCAGAATCTAAGTAATAAAATAATAATATTTTCCAATTTGAATGCATTTCAAATTGATCCCATTTAATATCCTGTTCTAACAGGATTGCTAATAAGACTGCTCCTTGACCTCTAGGTTCTATGGAATTTCACCAACTCCGAGGATATAATTTCCCAAGTATAACTACTTTCAATTACACTAAAGGATTTTAAAATATTTGGCATCGCTATACCAAATATCATGTAGATTTGAGAATTCCTAATTTCCTCTCAATTGGACGAAATCTGAATAAGACAAGCTCTAGTGCAGAGCTGGGAGTCTTGGATTCTGTGTCTGGAGCTGCACGCACTCAATTCCTGAGCCCAGTCTATGAAGGGAGGAGGGCAGACTACACCACTATGAGGGTCCCTTCCTGCTCTAACAGTTATGAGTCTAGGATACTTTTATAGTGTGAAGAAATAAATGACATAATCAAAGTGAAAAAGCACATCTTACTGTTCTTTGAAGGATCTTTTACCACGGCATTTGTTTTGGCTACGCTGTCTGCCAGTTGATTGTAATTTTTCTTCAGGCCATCAAGATTCTGGTGGAGATCTTTAATCTGTGCCAGTACATCTTTAGCTGTGTCGTTGGCTTGTCTTGCTTTGTCCTTAACAGCTTGCAGTTTAGCGGCTGTGTCTGTCAGCAGAAGATGGTATGAGAAACAAAGGGTCTGGAGTTATTGGCTTAATCCATGCTTGTCAAAGAGAGGCTGTGGCTGGCTGACCTCAGGGACACAGGCACAGAGGGAAAGGCTGAACTTTGTCTCATTCAGTCATAGCAAATGAAGTACATTTTTAGCTAAATTGAATTTTCTCAGGGACCTTTGCTATGAATACCTGATTAGCTCTTAAAATAGCAACATGATTGTTCTAAATGTTCATTGTGTAAGGGTATATTGTGATTTGCTGCTGAACATATTAAAGAGAGAAGTTTATCCACATGAATCAAACAGCTTCATCAAAAGTAGGTTTAATCTGCATTTCTGAGGCGGGATGGGGAGGGAATGAATGTGTTTCAATTTTAGTATAAAGAGACTTTTTCAGATATATTAGACCTTGTGTTTGTGTATTTTTATTTGTTTTCAGCATTGGAAATTTTCTATGTACATCTTTACTACTGAAGAGGTGACATGAAAATCGGGAAAGTTACTTAGGATTTTTAATGTTAAAAAAGTAAAAATCATTAAGGTTTTAATATTTCCTGTTTTCTGTAGATGTATGTGTTTCTTTCACCATAATTTGTATAAAAAACATATTATGTGCCTAATAGTATGTTGTAGATTAGTGGTTAAGACCACAGCCTCTGAAGTTAAACTGCGAGGTTCAAATCATATATGCCTCTTTTAACAATGGCCCTTAGTATCCCTAAGTTTGTCCCCTATAAACTGGAGATAACAATGCTATTTACCTTGTAGGATTAGTATGAGGATTACATACACTTAACATAAGCATATTGAATAAGCACTCAAAAAATGTTAGCAACCCTTGTTATTGTTATATCATGCTACTAAAATATAAAAATAGTATCCCTAAAAGAATAGTGCTTTCAGGAACTAATATGAAACATTAACTCCAAGTACGTGTAATAGGTAGAAAGATATTACAGACATGGTTCAATTCTTAATGTCAATGTTTTTGAAAGCTAAAACATTTTAAGTAACAGAACTTTGCCAATAAAGATATGCTGAAAGGCAGTTGGCTCTACCTATTACTGTAGGTACTGTAATAAGCTGCAATTGTGTACATCAACATTGTAGAGAATAGTGTTTGTATGATTTTATTTTTCCCACCAATATAAGATTTCCTGGGTCAAAACATGGAAGGACAATACAACAATAAGATGTCTATATTTTCCTTTTTGTAATTTATTCCAACGAATGTCAGCTAGGGTAACAAATGATAAATATCACAGTGTAAAGTACGATTTAGTTTCTCATTCTCACAAAGAAGAATTCATAAGTAAGAAAACTGTTATTGAATAGCCTGACAATGGTACAAATGTAGTGTTAGGGAAAAAAGGCATAAGTTAGAACATCCTTTAAGAGTTCATATCCACTGGCACGGTTTGCAGTGTCCTGAATGCTTACCATTTGGAATGGCTGATAACTTTTCCAAAGTGTCATTCAGAGCCCTCAGGAGATCCCTGTTTCTGACATTGGCATTGTCTAATCTGGTTGTCAAGCCATTCAGATGTTCATCATTTTCTGTGAACAGAAAACAAAAAAGGATGAAATAATTTTAATCATCTCTGAACTGATACATGGATATAAAATTTCAGGTTATTTTAATAAAAATTTAGTTAAAAGCAAGAAATTGATTTACTTTATTGGCATCTGTCCAAAAATATATTTCAGACCAGAATATAAAATATGTGTTTAAATGACCATTTGACACTTCAACATGTTCAACAATTACATTTTCTTCTTGGTATCTGATCTTTATTTGACTTAATTTGATGGTTTTCTATGGAGAAAAAACTTTGACAGATTTGGTCTTTTATTGCATTTATAATGATGCCCTCTTGACATCACTTCCATTATGTCATTATTTTAAAAATTTTATTACCAAAATGAATCACTGAATTAGCTTTTAAAAATCTCAAATAGATATGATTGTTAAGCAGAATCTCCCAACTTTACTAAACATCACTTATTAACATTTATTTGAAAAAAACAAGAATCAAAAGAATGAATAAATAGCTTCTAGCACATTTCCAATTTTTTATAGAGAAAATAATATTTTATAAACTACTTCAAGCAGGCTTTATATAGGTCTTTTCTTGCTACTTTAGCATGCTTACTTTAAAATTAAAATATATTATTTACTATTACTAATGTAATATTACTACTGTAAATTTTCCAGCTTCTCTCCACTAATTTTTAACATGTCTGAATTTTAAGTTAGTTTGTATATAATGTATTTTATAGCAGATAAAAACTAGGAATGGAACAAGTAAGGCAGTTAATGATGGTGTGAGCGACAGTGTACTAAAATCTCTCATTTTATACCTGTTTGTGCTGGTTAAATCGTTTTCTCTGTGCAAATATTTTTGCTTTTTTATCTAAAACAGTAAAATAAATAAGCAACTTGGACTGGGGAGGACCGTTATTTGCCAACACCGAGACTGTTGTTTTCGTCATTTTCCTGGTACCCAGAGTGGGCAGACCAGGAGAGACTACATCTCACAGAACAGAGCCAGAACAGTGTTGATTTGATTGTGTGTCCACCCTTGTAGAGGTAGTGCATCTGGCTTCTTGCAGGAACCAAACAAGCCACTGGCAGCTTAGGGAACAATGCTTGCCTTTATTGGCCTTCATTTGGGAAGAATAGCAAAGGGAAGGGAATATAGATGGAGGATTCTTAACTGTCAGTGTACTGGGTGTGAAAAAGAGTACTGAACATATTAATTAATGATCCACTCCATTTCATATCAGGGTTTTATAGGCGGACAAATTACACCACTGTTATACTACAGTAATATAAGTACATAATATTGTTTGAGGCATCTGCTTTTAGGTTCCAAGCCAAAGGCCTAACATCACTGAAGAACAAAGCATAAAGTATTCCAGCAAAACGTGGCTCTAAAATATCAATATGTCCATTTCAGTCACTAAGATATTATTATTTTCAATTCTAGTCCTTCAAAATATACTTTCCAAGTAATTAGATTTTCTCCTCTGTCAATCACAATTCACTTTTCTTTTAATACTTCTGTTACTTTCACTGCACTAAAGTAAAATCTTTGACTAGGTTATGGAAAGAATACTTTCTGAAATAAAGACAGTATGATTATGACTGTGATAGCTATATGAATCCCCTAAGAATAGCTAAAGGCCGCTCTTTTGATATTAATTTAGAAGTCTTCATCAATTAAGGAAATAGAACGGTACAAATTTCATTTCTTAGTTTCTTGATTGTATTTGACTTTTTAAATAATGAAACATTTAAAATGTTCTGGCAAGCAAGATATACATGTACAGTTGCAAAAATCATTAATTTAAAGGGTATCACTTGGTTTACACTATTTTATGAATTCTGAATGCAAATACTGGCAGAATAATCAGGCCAATTATTCAGAAGAACGACTGATCTGAAGAACATTGTTACTGCCGTCCCTCAAGTTTCAAAGCAGTGATTTTGTTCCTCTTTTTCTGTACTAGAAAGTCAAGATGTGAATATTCTGAGCCTGTTCTGATTTCTTTGTTTCAGCTATTTGACTCTATTTTCTTGTTAATTTATCCTTTCTTACACTCTGGTCATTTTTTTCTGAAGTACTTTTTGGAATTTCTCAAACCAAGTCTAAACACTTTATAGCTTTGTCAGTCTAATTCTTTAGATGAATAGAAGTTGTATGCAGAAAAGAATTACAGATTTTAAAATGGAAAACTTACAAAATGTTAGCCATGAAAACCTAGAAAATAAGCACTCCAAGGCTGGCTTTAAATGCAAAGATATATGAGGCAGAGGTATCTATAATCAAAATGTAAGGAAGAACGCATGTGGTCCAGTTAGAATGGTAACGTGGTCAAAGAAACAGAATTATTGGTAGTTAAAAAAATATCCAACCCAATTCTTTACTTGTAATTTTTGGAGAACAAGAAAAGGATCCAAATTATAATCATAGTGCATTTTCCGCTCCTTATCTCTTCAGTATTCATACCCATTAGCTGTAGCCAAGTCATTTATCTTCTCTCTAGATATCACACCTAACTAACCTCAAAGGTTACACACATGCTCCAGCTTTGGCTCTCCCTTTCTCATCCTCTCCTCCCACATCAGAAGACAAGTGTCCAGGAATGGGTTTGTCAGAGACAGAGCTCATAAAGTGAGGGGAAGAAGCAGAACAGCCAGGGTAGACTGTGAACATGCCTGACAATATCATTCCTCTTTGTTGCATAACCATTGACATTGAACCAGGTAGACATATTCAGAATGAAAATCACTAGACAGAGTTATATGTTACTTCCATTAATAATATGCATTTACTTATGTTGACCTCATTCCTTGTACTGTGCTAAATATATTAGAGTTTAGTTTACTTGGAACTGCTAACACTGAACTATGCTATGTAATATCTCAAAATAAAGCTATTACAAGTAAATCAGTTATACAGCAGAAACTAACACAACATTGTAAATCAACTATATTTCAATAAAAATTTAAAAATAAATTTAAAAAGCTATTACAAGTATTTCTTTGATCATTAATAATGCATTCTTTTACAAATTCTAGCCATTAGAGAAAGTAGTGTGGTGCAATGAAATTATTACAGGACTTGGAGCTGGAAGCTGCGTGTTCAAATGTCATTTCTATCCATTTTTACATGTGTAAAATGAAGATAACAACTTCCTTCATATGACTGATATGAGAAATAAATTGAAGGATGTATGAGAAAGTACTGGATTTATCACGGGCAGTTACTAAATAGTAACAAATAATTCATGTTGGTTTGATAATTTACATTGGTCTGATAATTGCCCTGGTCTGTTTGCCAGTTTTCAATAATATTATTTACGATTTGCTTTCTTCTTTGTTTAAACCGCATCATCCAGAAACTAAAGCTGTTAATTTTTCTATTATACGTTTTTAATATATGTATATAGCTCTCATTTTCAACTAAATATAAGAATGATTTTTATAGATTTTAATGGGAATGTTCTATTTTGACTGTTCACACCCATCTAGTTAAGTTCCTCAAATGCAATTTTTTATTTTTTATTAATATGAACAAAGCACAAATAAATACCTTGAGAGAATCCCTCATTCACAAGGGTGAAGTTTGTAGAAATGTTTTTAATTTTGAAGGGATCTAGTTAAATGGAATCTACTGCAAAATTACCATATAGATAACATTTTGCAAGCACAATTTTCATTACCGTGACATTTGTCTTATGAGCTACTTCTTGTACTCAATATCACTTCTGACTTTGCTCCTTTAGCAAAAAATGGAGAAATATCCTCTCTTTAAGATTTCTTTGTAAAAAAATTTTACAAGGCTACAAACCTGTTTCATCTTTTGTTCTAGAGGCTCCTTCTGAATTAGAGAACAGGTTAATCTCTGCAGTGCTTCTATCTGCAGTTCCGAAGCAGAAAGTTTGGAATAGGTAAGGGATCTGTATGAAGTCAGGTGGAAACCTTGATTTTGACCTTTCTGGTAATGAGAGATTCCTGCTACTCTCTTCCATTCACTCATTCTATATCAAATATTTGTTAGGGCCATGAGTTTTAATGTGTCACCTCTGCACCATGGCGAAAGCCCAGTTTTTGTCCAGCAGTGGTTAAAAGCATCAGCTTTGAAGCCTGACTAACTTGTTAAATTTTTGGCTCCACTATATTTATGAAGTTTATTCAATCTGTTAGTATTTCTTCGACTTAAGTGATTTTGCTTTAAATATCAAAGGGGGCCAACCGTACTAAATTATATAATATGTGATTGCTCTGTACAATTTATTAATTTTATTACATTATGTTTTTTTTGTTTTGTTTTGTTTTGTTTGCGGTACGCGGGCCTCTCACTGTTGTGGCCTCTCCCGTTGCGGAGCACAGGCTCCGGACGCGCAGGCTCAGCGGCCATGGCTCACAGGCCCAGCCGCTCCGCGGCATGTGGGATCTTCCCGGACTGGGGCATGAACCCGTGTCCCCTGCATCGGCAGGCGGACTCTCAACCACTGTGTCACCAGGGAAGCCCCTGCATTATGTTTTTACCTTTGGATATTTTAAGAACATAAGAGGTACAATTTCCCTCAAGTTACTTTACTATAATTTTTCATCCACTTATATAGTCCTTTGTCTTCTCAATATTGAGATTTCTAAGAACCTGCCCCTAGGTCAACCCCATGACTGAGTACAGGATCCCAACACCTGTGCAGAAGGAAGAGCAGCTGTGTAAGGAAGAAAGCTGGGTGAAATTCAGAGCCCTATTCCTGTCCCTAGCATTCTGTTAATTGATTTGATGAGGTTGCTACACCCAGTCTTTCCACTTTTGGGTACACCTAGCCTTCTTTCATGACATTATTCCTATGCTTCCCTTTCCCCAGTTGCTGTCACAAGTTTGCAAAGTGTCCTATCTCTGATTGCCTCTTTTGTCCAGACATGCACCAGTGACTGTGTATGGGAACTTCTAAGATCACTTAATGGAGCCTGCGTTTATAGGAAGGCATATTACCGATAAACTTTGTCCTGATCTAAAAGTTCCAAGTCAGCTCTTGTTCAGCATGGGCACCGTGCTTTCTAGGTCCTCAATAGCTGTTAGCTGCAACTAACTGCACAGGCTCTTCCTCCCCACTACAGGGTTGTAGTAGAAGCCCAAGGAGAGGAGGAAGGGGAATTTGCCTGGTGGCGAGATCTCCAAAGACTTAAGATATCAGGATAGAGGGAGTCATCTCTTCAGCCAGTGGAATGAGAAATCAAAAGGACCAGATATCGAAAACTCCATGTGGTTCCTTTAGGGCAAGCTCTAAAGCCTGACTGTGGGCTTGCAGGCTCGTTTTGTTTTGGCCGCAAGATATTCTAAAAGAAATGGACTTTCAACAACTTTAAGTAAGACAAGTACTCTCTCTGGTTCTAATAGTTCCTGCCCTTCTATGTTTGGCCACTATTTTGCCCCTTTTCCTTTTAACTCCTAAACCAAGCCCAACTTGGTTTTAATTTCTCAATTTCCTCTATTCACAAGGCTAAGGAGGAATAAAAACTCTGTATGAGGGATCAGCAATATCTACAGGAAAAGACTGCTTTGTTCTTCAGACTACAGTAGGCTAGGGGATCCAGGCTTGGTTTTGTCCATTTAGTCCAAAATTATTTTTTGTCAGTGGAATGGATTTTGTTTCTTTTTCATATGCCTACCTATGGGAAGGCTGATTCTGGCAAATGGTAGTATGCAAATTCAAAAGGAGTATATATATGTATATTTTTGGCTGCGCCACACGGCTTCTGGGATATAGTTCCCCGACCAGGGATTGAACCCGCACCCTCGGTGCTGAAAGCATGAAGCCCTAACCACTGGATCCCAGGGAATTCCCAAAAAGAGTATATTTTTAATAATATAAAAATGCTTTATTTACTTTTTTGGGGGGGCAAGGAATAGCGACTTTATTTGGAAAGCCAGCAGACTGCGAAGACTAGTGTCCCACAATGTTTAACTCCTGAGTCATACTTTGGCTTAACATCACTGCAATATTCCTGTTTATTCTCTTTTTTCTAATCTGAGATAATAACATAGATTCTTAACAGGTTAGTAATTGCAAGTGTTATTATATTCATGATCGCAAAACCATTCTGATACACTTGTCTGGACTTAATGACTCAGTGTCTGGAGGATCAGAGTACAGAAGAAAAGTATGGATTAATTTGATTAAAGTAAATGTTTGGAATAATTCTGGCACTGCTCTGTAGTTTGGACAGCATCACATGTCATACAATTCACTGACTCCATATTCTTGGGCTTGGAAATAGATCTTTTTATTCCATGTGCGTGTCGTCCATTTTATAGAAATGTTATCCATTTGTTCATAAGTAATTAAATAATTTCACTTATTTTGGGCAAAGATGAAAAGTAGGGATAAATTAAGAAGTAAAATAAAGTTTAAAAGTTACTCTATATAAGGTATATAATTATAGAATCTTAGTATTTTCAGACTTCTAATGTACCATCCTCAGCTTCATTCCTTGCCTTGTACACATTCCATGAGAACCTCAACTAGCCCTTTTATTGACAAAAATCTTTTGTCAATCTATAAAGTAGTATTAATTCACCCAGTGGCATTAATTTATCTTCTAACTCTTTCAATCATCAATTTGTACCAAGCCCCATATCCATCAACAAAACAATTTTTATCTCCATGGACGTTCAATTAATTCAATGTAGAATGGCTTCAAGTCTCAAATGCACAGAAGGGCGACTTTACTTTTAACAAATGTACATTCAAAAATTAAAAAGCAAAACAAATTGCTCCTGGAAAGTTCAGGTTCCCTCAAGGCACGGACAGCACAAAAATGGCAGGGAGAAGCTCTAAGTCATTCATGACTAAAGCTCATGAGCTAACTGGATTGTACTGAATCGAACCAAGGAACAACTTAGAAATATGGAGTGTGTACTGGCCTCACCACTTTTATTCCTTCTAAGTCCAGGCACCATAGAGAGAGAAATGACTAAATCTCTATTTTTAATAGCTGCTGTAAAGTATTTTGCTCTGTAGGGCCTATTTCAGCAGTTCCTGGTGGTAATATATGGCATTTCCCTGATTAACAGCCATTTTATAACTTGTGTAATTGGCCACAAATCAGGGGAATGTCATAATGTAGCAAGAAAACATTCCTGTCTCCGTCAGAGCCTTGGCTTGGATTTCTGGAGGAATTATTACTTGAGTAGTTTGTGGGTTTTCATTACTTTAAATAATGTACTACCTGAAGTACAAAAAAAGACATTTAAACTAATGAACATTTCTGTCAGCTAACCCCTTCTACCATGCCTGTCCTTAGATTTCTTTCTCCCTTGGAAAAAATTTCTTAAAAATCGGATTCTTTTTTCATTTTTATAACACCAGTATTTGTGGGGAAAGAGAGGCAAGTGCAGGGCTGGAAGTAGGGTGAGGTGACTCAGGCACTCCCCCCAGGTGTGAAATTCAAAGGGGCACCAAAAAATTCAGTGATCAAGGTAAAAATGTTTTAATGCAGTATTTTTTAAAAAAATCAAAAAAGATCAATGATGAGCAAATATTAACATTTAAAATAAAAACAGGACCTGGGCTTCCCTGGTGGCGCAGTGGTTGAGGGTCCGCCTGCCAATGCAGGGGACATGGGTTCGTGCCCCGGTCCGGGAAGATCCCACATGCGGCGGAGCGGCTGGGCCCGTGAGCCATGGCCGCTGAGCCTGTGCGTCCGGAGCCTGTGCTCCGCAGCGGGAGAGGCCACAACAGTGAGAGGCCCGCGTACCGCAAAAAAAAAAAAAAAAAAAAAACAGGACCTAACTCTGCACTTGCATGGCTCAACCTCTCTCACCTCACCCTGATCCCAGCTCCGGCCAAGGACACTGGAGATGAAGGAGTGATGGCAAAGTAATGAGATCAACTCAACTTGCCCAAAAGAAAAATAGGGTTGACTCTATAGTTACTGTTCAGGTTGTAATAAGTGCAATCTCCTGCATAGGATTTTATATATATATAAGGGGTTGTATTTCACCTGTGATACGTAATCCAAAGCATTTACTATCAGAGTGCCATCTATAATGGAGAAAGAACGTGTAATTCCATACCAGCCTCTATTGGAGACTCTTCGTTTAAAGCATGACAAGTATAAATGATGATAAAAGCTCTTTTCTTTCTAAGATTAGTAAAGACCAACACCATTCTTTTATTTAAAAATATGCTTATTTCCTGATTTGAGATAGTCATTGTGATACTATACACTAGAAATACAAAGTTAAAAAGAAGACCCTGTGACTGTCCTCAAGAAGATGGAAGCCAAGTCCATGGCTGCAGTGATTTGATAAGTCTATGAGAAAGGGACGCACAGAGAAGAGGCATGTAATTCAGATGGGGTGCTAGGTTTCCCAGAGAAGATGACATTTGAGCTAAATCTTGAAGGTCTGGTAGAAGGCAGTTGGATGAAAAAGAAAGAAGGATGGTGAGAAGTTCCAAAGAGAAGAATGAACACTGTGGAATGTGGAGGCTTGAAATGGTAGCATGTTTTCAGAGGACATGAATGTTTCAGTAAGGTTGCAGAGCTGGATGCAAGATAGAAAAGGGTGAGTGAGACTGAAGATAGAAACAGGAGGCAATTAAATGAGAACAGGAGATATTCGAATGAAATAAAAATATAATAGCTTATCTAGAGTGTGGCTGTATTGAATAATACATTTTTAATGCAAAACCCATAATATATCAGGGTAGCTATATTATGCACTTTGATCCTTGAATTAGGAATAAAATACCTAAAAGTGTATTTAAAAGGTGAAAACTTTTCGAGACGTGCCCCACTAAATTGAAAGTTTCCCAAGGATATTTATATTACATCTGCCTGATTGATTCCTTTGTGACTATGATTTCTAAAGTCGAAAAAAAAAAAAGGTGGGGTTTGGTGCTCTTTAAAATTTATCGTACATTAAAAGTTCCTATACTCTATATACAGATGAAATGATGCTATAGAAATTAGGTTTAAAAATTATGAAGTATTGCCCAGTGCAAAATGAGGTGTGAAGGCAAAATACTGTAAAACTGATGAGAGAGTTTACTTGCACTAAATCTAGATAGTAAAAACAATCATAAAAATTATGCTGCAACAATTACACTTTTCCAATAATGTGATAAAATATCCTACCAATTACAACTACAATTAAACTTAAAATAATAATAAAAAGTGGTCACACTAACCTTTTACATCATTTGCTAACTTCTTGGCTTCATTAAGAAACCCGAAGCTTTTCTGAAGAGAGCCTTTGGCACCTTCCTGTAATGAACCCTGAGGACCTGTTGCCTGTGGACAGAAAAAGAAGTGTCACATATCTAAAACAAAAGAATTGTGGAGTAGAGATATCTAGCAGGCAATTGGTACACAGAGTTTACCTTCAGGAAAGCATTCTGGGCTACATATGCAGAATAATAAATTATCAGCACAGATTTGTGATTAAAGTCGGGAGACTGTTTATTGGGAGATGAGAAGAAAGCCTAGAATAGAAAACTTAGGAATCCCAACATTTAAAGGCAGGTACATAAAGCTGGACTGGCAAGGTGATTGAGATTCCAGAAAGGACAAAGAGAACCTAGGAAAGCATGATATTATGGAAATCAAGAGATACAGAAGTGGCTCAGAGTATGATGACTTGCTGTGTTGCAAGGTCAAAACTGGTCAGTACTATCAAGTGCTGTCGAATGGTCAAGCAAATTAAGAACTAAGCACATCCTTGACTTTATCCCTAAGCACATTTCATTCAAGTTGTGGGGTAAGTCGGGGAGCATTTTCTGTCCCCTAGGTGTTGAAATGAGGAAGAACACTGCTTCTGTTTTGAAATGCATCTCAGAGTACTAGGGCAAAACAAAATCTTCTAAATGAAAATCTCTGAGCCACAGTCATCTCCTAGCAAAGATGGATTTGTTGAACCTTGGACTATAAGAGGTGACACAAAGATAATAGAGTGATATGGGAAAACGATCATTTAAATTGAACGTTTAGTTATCCATTTTAATAGTGTTTGCTCTTCAAGAATCATTACATAGTACGCTAATACCAAAAGATAAATCAAATAGGATCTTACCTGTAAATTTTAAATTGGAAGAGTATTTCAGGGTGCAAGACGAGCTAGAGAATGCTAAATAACTTACTGTCGAAGTTATAGATCTGAACTCAGGTTAGCCCAGACATAATACTCTTCAAATACATCTCCAGTGCCTTAATAACATTTTTTATCAGTCATATGATTTAAACATTAAACTAGGAGAGATTACAGGACTTGCTACTGTAGTGGCAAAATTTATTTTAAGGTGTTATTCCAACAGTTTTAAAGAATCTATTGTTCATAGAACAGATTGATTATATAATACTATGACATCTACAAAGGGACATATAGGAAACATCTACATAAACAAAAAAGAGACATTGTGCATTTATATCTAGCACATGCAAAAAGAGCTGTGTGACAACCCTGACAAATTATTCTATGGGAAATGGACACTCTCTTCAACTGAGAACACATAAATTCTTAGTCCTGCAGTTTCCTGTGAGAAATTAGGTACAGTGACACCACATAAGTGTAATTTATTTTGAAAAAAAAGGAAGAGTGTCAATATAAATGGCACAAATCCAATGTACCTTACTCAAAAAAAATAAGCCTCCATTACCCACTCAGGTTCTATATTTGTTCCAAATTTATATGCCGTTCTTACTCCCTTGGTTATAGGTTTGCTGAATCAAAACAGATGAGAGAAAGGAAATTACAAAGAAAGAAGGATGAAGATTCTCTAAATAGGCACATGAAAACAGCCGAAGTGACAGCTGACAATCTGTCTGACAATGAGGAAAGAGAAAACCAACAACTAGAGAGAAGAGTTTTTAAATCTCAGAAATCCAAATCGATAAGGATGAAATAGGTTTCAGTAGATGCCAATATTATTGTAGTAAAATAACTAATGTTGATAATGATGATCCTGAACCATGAGGATAACACGGGTCATTCACAGTACAAGATGAAACCAGACAAAGCAAGCTTTCCCCATATCCTTAACGTGTGAATTCCTCTCCACAAGAACATAATGTGGTGAGTGTCTAACAACCAACATCTTAGAGCTAATCTTGGATATGCAAAGTGAGGCATGGGAGTAAAGGAGGGAGAGAGAGTTGACTTGCTGTCCATGAGAAAATTAAAGAAATGAGGTAAGAGAGAAGAGAAGGGCCAGACAACATGTAAAGAGGCTAAAGTCTGAGCCGTGGAAATTGTGGAGGGATTAGGAACAGCGATGGGCAATATTTATTTTTTTCTACTTTCTTACACTCTTCAGCAGTTTTATTGAGGTATAAAAAAACTTCACATATTTAAAATTTACAATTTGATAAGTTTTGACATTTATACACCCATGAAACTGCCAATCAAGGTAGAGAACATACCCATCATTTCTTTTCAATCCCTCCCTTCCACCCCTCCTTGTCTTCCCCCATCTCCACACAAACACTGACCTGCTTTCCATCACTATTAGTTTGCATTTTATAGAATTTTATACAAATAGAATCATCCGGTATGTACTCTTCTTTTTGTCTGGCTTCTTTCATTCAGTGTAATTATTTTGATGTTTATCCATGTTGTGTGTGTATCAACATGTGATCCCTTTTTTATTTACATGGATATGCCCCAACCTATTTATTCATTCATCTCTTGATGGACATTTAGATTATTTCCAGCTTTGGCTATTCTAAATAGAGTTGCTATGAACATTTGTGTACACATCTTTGTATGAACATATGCTGATTTCTCTTGGAGTGGAAACCTCTAAGTGGAGTGGCTAGATTATCTGGCAGATGTATGTTTACATTTTTTAGAAACTATCAACATGTTTTCTAAATTATTTGTACTATTTTAAATTCTCACCAGCAGTGTATGACAGTTACGTTTGCCTACATCCTTGTCACTACTTGATATAGTCAGTCTTTTAAAATTTTAGACATTCTAATAGGTGTGTACATCATTTGGTTTTAATTTGCATTTTCCTCATGACTAATAATGTTGAGCATCTTTTCCTGTGCTTATTTATTTATTCCTTGGCTAAGCGTTCAAATTTTTTGTCCAAGTTTTAACTGGGTTTTTTGTTCTTATTGAGTTTTGAAAGATATTTATGCATAATATGACAAATCCTTCATCATATATGTAATTTGCAAATATATGCTTCTAGTTTGTACCTTATCTTAATAAATGGTTGAATTTGATTTGTTTTAACATTGTCCATAATTTTTGCATCTATGTTCATGAGGGATATTGGTCTATAATTTTCTCATTTTTTTTGTAATGTCTTTGTCTGGTTTGTATCATAGTAATACTGGCCTCTTAGAATGAGATAGGACATATTTTCTCCTCTTCAATTCTCTGAAGAATTTATTATTTCTTTCTTAAATATTTGGTAGAATTCACCAGTGAAGTCATTTGGAACTGAATTGTGTGTGTGTGTGTGTGTGCACGCACGTGCACACATGTGCATGTATGTGAGGGTTTTAAAATACAAATTTAATTCCTTAATGAGTACAGGGCTATTCAAGTTTTTTATTTATGGATGAGTTTCAGTAATTTGCGATTTTCAAAGAATTTGCCCATTTCATTCAAAATGTCTAATTTTTGGCATAAAGTTGCTCGTAATTTTCTCTTATTATCCTCTACTGTATGCAGAAGTTGCTGTGATTTCACCTCTTTTATTCCTGATATTGGTGGCCTTTCTCAATTTTTCTGATGAGTCTGACTAGATGATTATCAGTTCAATGATCTTCCATTGGACCTTTGCACCATCATCCAGCAACACGACTGAATCCTGACTGAAGTCCATCTGCTGATAAACTTCCCTGCTGCCAATTTCTTATCTTGCATTTATGAGTGTTGCCTACCTTTTGCTTCCAGACCTCTTGTCTTTCTTGTTTTTCAGGAAGCCAGTGATTTCTTCCTGGATTCTTAGTCAACTACTCCTTGCTCAGATGTAAGGAGGTGGGTGGTATACATGGGGGTGTAGGAGATATTGTAGCAACAAGGTAAGGAAAGACAAGGAGACAGGGAATTTTGATGTGTGGATGGGAGAGCAAGTATTTTGGTTGCAAAGGACTGTAGATTTTATGAAGGGCAGTGTTAAGAAGTAAGGCTGTTAGGTAGTTTGGAGTCGGTTTCTGGAAAGTTTGAACGTTAGACTAAGGAAACTGGACAATAAGCAACATGGAGCCGTTAAAAGTTTCTGAGTAGGAATGTATGCTCAGAGCAATAGTCCAGAAGAGGAATTGGGCAGCTGTGTGGGACGAAAAGGAGATATCAGTTGACTATTGTAATAGTATGAGCCAGAGAAAATAGAGTTGTAACCTTAGGCAAGGGCATTGGAAATGAGAGGTTTGGGTTCAAGAGATGTGGAGGAATAAGACACGTTTCAATGTTTCAAGAAGCACTTCAAAATATTAAAGTAAAGAGCTGATGGAGTACAACTGTCAGCTATAAGCAGTGTACTAACAATCCAGGTTTAAAAGACAAGTCTTTCATATGATAACAGAATGGAAAACACTAATACGTTATGGATGAACAGAACTGTTTCAATTCATTGGAATTTGGAGAGTTCATTTTCCAACATTGCTTAGTAAGTCACTGAAGCACATCAGCAATATCAGGACAGGTGATGAAGCAGCATTTTCCAAGCTAATTATACTTCATGCATATTTATAAGCATCACATCTGAGTTTCTGGGCTGTGTCTACAGCATATGTGAAATATAAATGAGGTTCTTAGACTTGCAAGATATTTTGTTACTTGCTTTTTAGAGATTGTATTTTTATAAATAATAAGTTCTTCTCTGTGTATATATACATATATGTATTTATAAATTATCTAAAACCTTTTATTATATCACACAAAATAGGATCTATTATTACATGTAGGTTGCTATATGTTTTATTAGCTAATAATCATTTATAGAAAATGTGAGATAATTTAAAACATCAGAGAAGGAAAGATACAGGAAAAAGTAAAATGATAAAGTCTACAAAGATTTAACAGAGGCTTGGCACTTAATTGGCTTTTAATACATGTTAGTTTTCTTCTTCCTACTATTTGTTAAGTATTCATAGTGACTTGTTTAGGCACCATGTCATTGACTAACAGGTGAATGAATTGACTGATTTATCCAATAAAAGTTTTTAGATCTCTCAAGCACCAGAGTAAGCTCTGATTATTCAAAGATCGAAAGACTCTGCCTTCTCTAAAGGAACTGGAGTGGAGAGACAAACCAAAAAATCCTTATAAAGAAAATGATGATTGCCATAATGGAGTATGGAAATATCTAAGTGTTTTGTTGTCAGAGGAGGCTCTCTTAGGGGGAGGAGATGTGCAGGTGAGACCTAAAGTTAAGTTTATCAGGATGGTATACCCACACCCCACTGATGTATTATTTAAATAAGCAAATTTAAAAGTTATTGTTTATATTTCTTTCTATATTACATTTTTATTATTTTTCTAAATGTTCCTCTACTAACTTCTTTATTAGAGATAAATTTTCTGAATAAGTTGGTGCTAAGGAGAGATGCATAATTGTTTTTATTTTTATTTTCTAAAGAAAGTACTAGCTGAAAATTCATCAGCGTGGTTTACAGCCTATTCCATTACTTCCTCTTTATGAAATAATTTATTTTAGAAGACAAGTCTTGCACATTTCCAATGGGGATAATGTGTCAAGATAATATGTGACTTAGATGATTTTAAATTCAATATCTTTTTAATAAAGAAAACTGTTCAAAATGTGCAGAGGTATATGTAAGGGCTGATAATTAGCTGCAGTGTGTTTATGTAAAATATTTATCAGAAGAAATTTATATTTGGGCATGTTAGGCTGTTGTTAAAAATCGGGGAAAAATTTCTTACTATAATAAAATAAATTCTTAGAAGAAATGGTGGAATGTAGCCCTATATACATTTTAAAAGACATAACTTTTGAGAACACTGAAAAATGTGCAAGTGATGTTACTAGATACATTAAGCTACAAAACAGTTATGTAAAAATTACCCATTTGTACAAAAGCTATTTGCACAGGAAAAAGTATGGACAGACAAACAACATTATAAAAGTCGTTGTTTGTGGTTGGTGAGATTACACACATTTTAGATTTTCTCCCTCTTGCTTGTCTGTATTTCCTATTTTGTTTTATAATGGACATGAACTGCTTTTGTAATAATTGAAAAGATCATACACAATTTTTAAAAAAGAAAATCATTGTGTATTGATTTTAAAGGTGTTTTAATATAACCCATATTTTAAAAATCTACAGGATACTAAAATGAAATTATGAATCAAAAATGAGTTCAGAAAGAACCCAAAGAATGACTTTGGTCAGATATCTGGTGAAAGAAAGGTTGTAGATCCTAGCATTGCATAATATCCTAAAATGGGACAGGGGTTAGATGAGTCTCTGGAGGACTGGAAGCAACTGAGCACACAAAGGAGACCAAGGGATGAAATAGAAAATCTCCAAAACTACTCATGAGAATTTAGAATTCATGACTGCGAATTTGCAGCTTGAGAACACCAAGAAAGACAATTGAGAGAGGATTTTAAAGTATATAACTAATTGAGAACAGGTTTTCACCAGTCACAGCATGAGAGTCATTGCCCCATCACCCTTGGGTACCACTGGCTTGCTGCTGACAAGCTGTTGAGGGTAGGGTGGGTGGGTACCACAAGGAGTCTTGATTTTGAGTACAGACAATGGATAAAGGTCTATTGAGTTAGAAAACCTCCTCAGAGGGCTTATTGCTTTCTTTCCATTTAATGTCCAGAATCAAACTCAACATGGCAATTTCAAATCTTGATTATTCATATATTTATTATTGTATTTATTCCTACTGGTGGAAATCTCAAATACCAGGTCTGAGAGCATTGCTGCCTTGAATAAAATTAGTTTAAATTTATATTGCATTATAGCATCACCCCAAAGAGTTTCTGTGTTGCTGACTGATGTAACAAACTCTTTGATCTCATTTTTAACACTTTATGCCCTCAATTTTTAAATACGCCAAATTCTGGGTAATCAAATAGAAGTTTGTTATTCTGCTTCCAATAGATTTTCTTAAAGTTATTGACGCAAATGAGTGTATCATGTACAAAGAAAATCACTAAAGTCAGCTGGCTTGATGAATACCGTTTTCACACACAGATTCAATATTTTTCTATGTAACTTAGATCCTCACTGACTTTTTCATATTTGTTCTTGTGTGAATCAGTTCTTATATAAGTTGCTGAATTGCTGATGGAGAAAAAATGTTCACCAGTTTTATTGACAGATTCAATTGTCATACCTATTATGGATTATACTATTTCTCCATTAACACTACACTGGTACAAACTTTAAATCCCAATGATTATAGATATTAATAAGAAGTCAAAATTACTGTTTGAATGACTCCTAAGTAATCACTGGCAGAATAAAATACAAGATATATGAGAGTTAAAGTTTAAAACTTGACTGACACTATATTATATTGGGCCTTTTGAATGCAATGTGTATTCTGCCAATATTTGCACACTTCTTTATGTAGGAAATAAAAACTCAAAATGACCTTGCAAGTATTCTTTATGTATTTTGATTCATCCAATTACACAAAGCAAATATTAAATAAGACAGACTGAAAAGACGATATGACCACATTTCTAAATAGATACTCATTAGAAATACCTTAATGTTTACTCCTATTGTAAGATTCACAGTGTTTAACTATGTGATGTATTGATCAATAGCAATGATATCAAAAGACTCTGGCTACAGATTAGGAACCAAGATGGCAGAGTAGAAGGACGTGCTCTCACTCCCTCTTGCGAGAACACCAGAATCACAACTAGTTGCTGGACAGTCATCGACAGGAAGACACTGGAACTCACCAAAAAAAGACACCCCAATCCAAAGACAAAAGAGAAGCCACAATGAGGTGGTAGGAGGGGCACAATCACAGTAAAATCAAATCCCATAACTGCTGGGTGGGTGACTCACAGACTGGAGAACACTTATACCACAGAAGTGCACCCGCTGGAGTGAAGGTTCTGAGCCCCATGTCAGGTTCCCAACCTGGGGGTCTGGCAATGGGGGAAGGAATTCCTAGAGAACCAGACTTTGAAGGCTACTGGGATTTGATTGCAGGACTTTGACAGGACTGGGGGAAACAGAGACTCCACTCTTGGAGGGCATACACAAAGTAGTGTGCACACTGGGACCCAGGGGAAGGAGCAGTGACCCCAGGGGAGACTAAACCAGACCTACCTGGTAGTGTTGGAGGGTCTCCTGCAGAGGCAGGCAGTGGCTGTGTCTCACCGTGGGGAAAAGGACACTGGCAGCAGAAGTTCTGGGAAGTACTCCTTGCTGTAAGCCCTCCCAGAGTCCACCATTAGCCCCACCAAAGAGCCCAGGTAGGCTCCAGTGTTGGATTGCCTCAGGCCAAAGAACCAACAGTGAGGGAACCCAGCCCCACCCATCAGCAGTCAAGGGGACTAAACTTTTACTGAGCTCTGCTCACCAAAGCAACAGTCAGCTCTACCCACCACTAGTCCCTTCCATCAGGAAACCTGCATAAGCCTCTTAGATAGCCTCATCCACCAGAGGACAGACAGCAGAAGCAAGAAGAACGACAATCCTGCAGCCTGTGGAACAAAAACCACATTCACAGAGAGATAGGTAAGATGAAAAGGCAGAGGGCTATGTACCAGATGAAGGAACAAGATAAAACCCCAGAAAAACAACTAACTGAAGTGGAGATAGGCAACCTTCCAGAAAAAGAATTCAGAATAATGATAGTGAAGATGATCCAGGACCTCGAAAAAGAATAGAGGCAAAGATCAAGAAGATGCAAGAAATGTTTAACAAAGACCTAGAAGAATTAAAGAACAAACAAACAGAAATGAACAATACAATGACGGAAATGAAAACTACACTAGAGGGAATCAATAGCAGAATAACTGAGGCAGAAGAACGGATAAGTGATGTGGAAGAGAGAATAGTGGAATTCACTGCTGCAGAACAGAATAAATAAAAAAGAGTGAAAAAATGAAGACAGCATAAGAGACCTCTGGGACAACATTAAATGCAACATAATTCGCATTATAGGGGTTCCAGAAGGGGAAGAGAGAGAGAAAGGACCCAAGAAAATATTTGAAGAGATTATAGTCGAAAACTTCCCTAACATGGGAAAGGAAATAGCCACCTAAGTCCAGGAAGCTCAAAGAGTCCCATACAGGATAAACCCAAGGAGAAACACACCGAGACACATAGTAATCAAACTGGCAAGAATTAAAAACAAACAAAAATTATTGAACGCAGCAACAGAAAAATGACAAATAACATACAAGGGAACTCCCATAGGGTTAACAGCTGATTTCTCAGCAGAAACTCTACAAGCCAGAAGGCAGTGGCATGATATACTTAAAGTGATGAAAGGGAAGAACCTACAACCAAGATTACCCCGCAAGGATCTCATTCAGATTCGATGGAGAGATCAAAAGCTTTACAAAGAAGCAAAGGCTAAGAGAATTCAGCACCACCAAACCAGCTCTACAACAAATGCTAAAGGAACTTCTCTAAGTGCGAAACACAAGAGAAGAAAAGGACCTACCAAAACAAACCCAAAATAATTAAGAATATGGTCATAGGAAGATACATATTGATAATTACCTTAAACGTGAATGGATTAAATGCTCCCACCAAAAGACAGGCTTGCTGAATGGATACAAAAACAAGACCCATAAATATGCTGTCTACAAGAGACCCACTTCAGACCTAGGGACACATACAGACTGAAAGGGAGAGGATGGAAAAAGATATTCCATTCAAATGGAAATCAAAAGAAAGCTGGAGTAGCAAAATCATATCAGATAAAAACGACTTTAAAATAAAGAAGGTTACAAGAGACAAGGAAGGACACTACATAATGATCAAGGTATCAATCCAAGAAGAAGATATAACAATTATAAATATATATGCACCCAACATAGGAGCACCTCAATACATAAGGCAACTGCTAACAGCTATAAAAGAGGTAACTGACAGTAACACAATAATAGTGGGGGACTTTAACACCTCACTTACACCAATAGACAGATCATCCAAAATGAAAATAAACAAGGAAACAGAAGCTTTAAATGACACAATAGACCAGATAGATTTAATTGATATTTATAGGACATTCCATCCAAAAACAGCAGATTACACTTTCTTCTCAAGTGCGCACAGAACATTCTCCGGGATAGATCACATCTTGGGTCACAAATCAAGCCACAGTAAATTTAAGAAAACTGAAATCATATCAAGCATCTTTTCTGACCACAATGCTATGAGATTAGAAATGAATTACAGGGAAAAAAACATTAAAAACACAAACACACGAAGGCTAAACAGTGCATTACTAAATAACCAAGAGATTGCTGAAATAATCAAAGAGGAAATCAAAAAATACCTAGAGACAAATGACAATGAAAACACGACGATCCAAAACGTATGGGATGCAGCAAAAGCAGTTCTAAGAGGGAAGTTTACAGCTATACAAGCCTACCTCAAGAAACAAGAAAAATCTCAAATAAACAATCTAACGTTACACCTAAAGGAACTACAGAAAGAAGAACAAACAAAACCCAAAGTTAGCAGAAGGAAAGAAATCATAAAGATCAGAGCAGAAATAAATGAAATAGAAACAAAGAAAACAATAGCACAGAGCAGTAAAACTAAAAGCTGGTCCTTTGAGAAGATAAACAAAACTGATAAACCATTAGCCAGACTCATCAAGAAAAAGAGAGAGAGGACTCAAATCAACAGAATTAGAAATGAAGAAGGAGAAGTTACAACAGACACTGCAGAAATACAAAGCATCCTAGGAGACTACTACAATCAACTCTATGGCAATAAAATGGACAACCTGGAAGAAATGCACACATTTTTAGAAAGGTATAACCTTCCAAGACTGAAGCAGGAAGAAATAGAAAATATGAACCGACCAATCACAAGTAATGAAATTGAAACTGTGATTAAATATCTTCCAACAAACAAAAGTCCAGGACCAGATGGCTTCACAGGTGAATTGTATCAAACATTTAGAGAAGAGCTAACACCCATCCTTCTCAAACTCTTCCAGAAAACTGCAGAGGAAGGAACACTCTCAGCTCATTCTATGAGGCCACCATCACCCTGATACCAAAACCAGACAAAGATACTACAAAAACAGAAAAGTACAGACCAATATCACTGATGAATATAGATGCAAAAATCCTCAACAAAGTACTAGCAAACAGAATCCAACAACACATTAAAAGGATCATACACCATGATCAGGTGGGATTTATCCCAGGGATGCAAGGATTCTTCAGTATACGTAGATCAATCAATGTGGTGGACCATATTGATAAACTGAAAAATAGAAACTGTATGATCATCTCAATAGATGCAAAAAAAGCTTTTCACAAAATTCAACACCCATTTATGATAAAATCTCTCCAGAAAGTGGGCATAGAGGGAACCTACCTCAACATAATAAAGGCCATATATGACAAACCCACAGCAAACATCATTCTCAATTGTGAAAAACTGAAAGCATTTCCTCTAAGATCAGGAACAAGACAAGGATGTCCACTCTCACCACTATTATTCAACATAGCTTTGGAAGGCCTAGCCATGGCAATCAGAGAAGAAAAATAAATAAAAGGAATACAGATTGGAAAAGAGGAAGTAAAGCTGTCACTGTTTGCGATACTATACATACAGAATAGTGATGTGGATACTATATTGACACGATACTATACATACAGGATACTATACATACAGATACTATACATACAGAATCCTAAAGATGACACCAGAAAACTACTAGAGCTAGTCAATGAATTTGGTAAAGCTGCAGGATACAAAATTAATGCACAGAAATCTCTTGCATTCCTATACAATGATGAAAAATCTGAAAGAGAAACTAAGGAAACACTCCCATTTACTACTGCAACAAAAAGAATAAAATACCTAGGAATAAACCTACCTAGGGAGACAAAAGACCTGTATGCAGAAAACTATAAGACACTGATGAAAGAAATTAAAGATGATACAAGCAGATGGGGAGATATACCATGTTCTTGGATTGAAAGAATCAGTATTGTGGAAATGACTATACTACCCAAAGCAATCTACAGATTCAGCAATCTACAGATTCAATGCAATCCCTATCAAATTACCAATGGCATTTTTTACAGAACTAGAACAAAAAAATCTTAAAATTTGTATGGAGACATAAAAGACCCCAAAGAGCCAAAGCAGTCTTGAGGGAAAAAAGCAGAGCTGGAGGAATCTGACTCCCTGACTTCAGACTATACTACAAAGCTACAGTAATCAAGACAATATGGTACTGGCACAAAAACAGAAATACAGATCAATGAAACAGGACAGAAAGCCCAGTGATAAATCCACGCACCTATGGTCAACTAATCTATGACAAAGGAGGCAAGGAAATACAATGGAGAAAAGACAGTCTCTTCAATAAATGGCGCTGGGAAAACTGGACAGCTACACTCCCTAACACCATACACAAAAATAAACTCAAAATGGTTTAGAGAGCTAAATGTAAGACCAGGCACTATAAAACTCTTAGAGTAAAACAAAGGAAGAACACTCTTTGACATAAATCACGGCAAGATCTTTTTTGATCCACCTCCTAGAGTAATGGAAATAAAAACAAAAATAAAAAAATGGGACCTAATGAAACTTAAAAGCTGTTGCACAGCAAAGAAAACCATAAACAAGACGAAAAGATAACCCTCAAAATCTTCTGTTATCTTCTTTCCACAGCCTGATTAGGAAATTCTGGCACACCACTTGAACCTAATTCTAATCAATAAAAAAATCCTACAAGGCATCTACATTCAAATAAATATTCATAGATGATCTCAAACTAAGTAGGGAAAGAAAGTAATTTTATTTTTTCTTTGAAATTTTCTTCTCTATTCAACTTTCCTATCTCTCTTGGCAGTGTATATATCTTGTTCATTCTGAAAATCTGGAGCATCCTAGCCTTTCTAGATTCCTAGTATCAATGTTTGGAGATGGCAGGGGGCAATTTACATTTAGTGATCAGCTACTATACACCAAGTATTACCTATATGAAAATCATGGAATATTACTTGTGAAATAGTGCAAATGAAATTCTCACAGAGTTATTCATGCTTCTGTCCCCTCGAGGTCTATTTTCAGCTTAAAATTTAATACTGGAGACATTATTTTCTGGTAAAAGGAAGTAGGAAGAGGAAAACACCACAGTCACTAAGCTGTGAAATGGTGGCAGCAGGCCATGGGAGCAGAATGCCCAGAGTAGAAAGCAGAGAGATGCAACATCTTTCAAAGCCCCGGATGCTGTGGCTGTGCAGTTGGCATCTGACTCAAAGACTTTTCTCCCTAATTATTTTAAGATTTTGTTTTCTTTTTCTCTTTAGTTTCTGTAGTTTAACAATGATCTTTCCAGGTGTGGACTTATTTTATTTATTGTGATAGGCTTCCTTAACTTGAGAAATCATATCATATCCTTCACCAGCACTTGAAAATTTTCAGTATCTCTTTTACTATTACTATTCCCCGTTCTCACCCTTTTCAACTTCTGGAACTCCTAATAGATTTGCATTTCATTTTTACAATCTATAGTCCTTGTTTCTTACACTCCTTTTACGTTTTACCATACTTGTTGCATTCTAGGCAATGTATTCAACTCTTTCTATTAACTCATTCTGTTTTCCTATATATTTTATTTTTAGAAATTTTATTTGCTTCTGTTACAAATTTCCGTAATCTTCTGTATTTTTTCTTTTTATCACTCTTTTCTATTCTTTTTAACATTTCAATACTTTTAAACACGTTTACTGTATATTCTCTTTCAGATTTTTTAATAACTTCAGGATCATGTTACATACTTTGCCTGCCTACCCTCTTTCCTACTTGATTATTTATAGTGTATCTAAACAGACCACTTTCCTGTGTCCTTCTAGATGCTCTAGAGGTTGCAAGAACCAGGATCAGTTCCCTCCTCTCCCCATTAAATTTTTAGCTTGGAAAGTCTTGTACCATATGGACTTCAACCCATATATAAATATATACAGTATAAATTTGGACTTCAGTCCACAGGCTTATGGTTTTAGCAACTTATGAGAGACATTTTTCACAACTGGAGGCATGAAAAGTAACAAGGCTCCTTGGCATGTTCTGGGCTAGAAGGAGTGTTTGTTGATGAGAACAATTGTTTCCAAGTCTCACGGTTTTGCATACTTTCGATTAGTCAAAAAAGACTCCTTCTTTTGTAGGTTTAGGATGATGTCTGTGATGTCTTCTCTCCCTGCCTGGGCTTTAAAATCCCAGTCCCTAGACATATGATCTATATTTATGTTCCAAATTCATTGAGTCACCAAGCTGCCAGCTCTAGAATGTGCTATTCTGTTTTACTCTCGTTTTTATTTTTAGATTTTCTTCTGTTTCCTCTTTTTTTTTTTTTTTTTGCGGTACGCGGGCCTCTCACTGTTGTGGCCTCTCCCGTTGCGGAGCACAGGCTCCGGACGCGCAGGCTCAGCGGCCATGGTTCATGGGCCCAGCCGCTCTGCGGCATGTGGGATCTTCCCGGACCGGGGCACGAACCCGTGTCCCCTGCATCGGCAGGCAGACTCTCAACCACTGCGCCACCAGGGAAGCCCCTTGTTTCCTCTTTATAAAATAAAGTATGAGTTAAATTTTGGGGAGTTAGAATTTACCTAGCATTTCTGTGAATTTCTCACATTAGGATGGATCTGAATTAACTCAGACTGCCATGTTATCAGAGCTCCCTGACTTTTCTTTCTAGTACCCTTACTTTCTATCAGGGTTTTACTCCCCACTGATCTGTCACATAAGAGTGAATTTACAAAAATCCAATTTATTCTGTAGACTCGACCCTAAAGCAAGAAAAAACTCCTTCAAGTTTCAAGTTTTCTGAAGAAAAAACTTCGAGTTTCTATGGATTTTTACTCCCCTCATACTAAGGAATCAACAGTGGGAAGTCACTTACACAGTTCACGTATTTTTAGGATCAGGTGTCTAAGGCTTTAAACTTACTTAATTTTAGGTATATTTTCCTCCTGTCTAATATTTTTTTCAGAATTTCACCCCTCTCTTTAGTTCATCTAAAGCCTACATATCACTTACACAGCACTGTTCTTTACTATCTCTCACTATTATTGTTTCTATGAGAAAATGCATTACTTACAAATTGCGCTCACTTTCTTCTGTATTTTATATTATTTTTTCCTAGATGTGCCTGAGAAACATCATGCCGAAGATATTTAGACTTATGGCTCCCAGGAGTGATGGGTAACTGTAGCAAGTGACAGAACTTGAATTTGGAGAATAAAGAGGAAGACCACATTGTGTACTGGTGTTGAGAGCAAGTATAAATTCTTCTCAATTTCTAGTGCTGATTCTTAGTGAAGATCAGACTAAACACTGAGACTGAGACTAATTGAGAAAGAGGATTCTGGATTAGAGGGTATTAAGGAATTTTGTTGGTGTGTGTTGGGATGGGGAGAGAGAGAGAGAGAGAGGGAGAGTTTCAGACAATAACAATGATTGCAGTGTAAAGAAGAGGGTATAGAAGAAAAAAGAAATCTTCAGGTGCTGTGGGAAGTGAAAAAGTGATTCTTTTTTTTTTTTAATGGAAGATACCTAGGGAAGGTGAGGACTGCCTACATTTTCTACACTGAAGTATATATCACAGAGCACATTCTATTCACCTTGACAAAGGGAGAGAGGGAGAAAAGAAAGAAATGAAGGAAGGAGGAGAACATTTCAGAATAGATGGAGATTGTGTGATTATTGTTGTGTGATGATTCTTCAGGATCTTAAAGAACCAGATCTAAGGAATCCATTCTACATTAGACTTCCTTTTTGTTCCTTCCTTTTGTTTGCCATTTGGATATACCAGATTTAAGTGCAGAGCATCTAAGAACTTCCCAGTGAAAAGGGCAGAGGGTCTCATCTCCCAGTGCTACTGACACCGTGCCTATTGCCTCTGGTGGTCATCCCAAGGACCCAGCAGCACATAAAATCTACTTTTCATCTACTTCTAAAATCTGATCTGCTTGATAACATAGGTTTTAAGTTCACCTATGATCTGGAAACATTTTTTAAAGGTTTAATTCTCTGTTATTTTAGAGTCTGAGGACTTTTTACAGCATCAAAGCAATAAAGATTAGAAAAGAATTACTGGATCTTCATATTCTATTTTCTAAACGGTGACATATTTCCTTTCTCTTTCTCCTTGTGCCCACCAATGAGAGGCACAAAATGAGACGTTATCTTGGAGATCATGTGTAGGGAAAACAATCTTTTGTACCAATAATATAATAATAGTATTTATCTGCCTAGCACTAATAGAAATATAGTGTTTTTTCATAATGTCTGTTCCTAAAATAATATTTCATTTTGATATTTAAATAAATTATATATACAAGGGGCTGTTACTCTTTACATAGGAACTATACTACAACCTTGAATTGTTTATAACCTCCACCTGCTTATTATTTAATTAAAATAAAGGATCAACTTTTTTCTCATTCATATTTTCCTTTCAATTCCATTGTTGATTATGTGTGCACTACAAATAGGTAGACTTAAGCAGATTTTTAAAAGTGAAGTGGCTTTACAAATGCTGTCAATTATGCTTTGAGACTATTCCATATTCATTTGTTTCTTTTCCTATGGTATTTTCAATGCTTTTTTTCTTCTCATATTATCTTACGTCCATCTTCTTCACCGTAGTAATTGATTGCTTTATTGCTTGTCTAATATGTCTTTTTTCTCCTTGTATAAATTCCTGCTGTGTTTCTTTGTCCTTTGTTTCTAATTCATTGAAAACATTCTTCCTGCTTTGCAGGACTAGACTCAAATGACTCTTTCATACACAAATAATAAACTTAATCTTACTCTTCTGTGTTTATCTATAGCTCTAGCAATAATACCAGCTCTAACATTTATGGAATGCTAGTACTATCTAGGTAATTGTTCAATTTAATGGCAAATATATTTCTTTTCCAGTATAATAGAACTATATATAATGAATTATTAAAATTAAAACTTTATTTATTCTGTTCTTGAAACACGGTCCAACAAACTTTCTGGCCAAATCAGTCTTCTGTGTGTTTGTTGTTAGCCACTTAATAAATCAGTGATTCTCTTTAGCTTTTACTTTGTAATTTTTCAGACACTTAATTATTTTTACATGGCTTATAGAGAAGGAATAACAATAACAAGGGGACATGCTGTAATGCAGTAAAACTTGTCCTAATTAAAACAAAAAACAACAACAAAAAACTTGTCCTAGCTCTATGTTAGAGTTTGGCTAGCCTATCATGTATAAGCATCAGTGTTGAGGAAAAGTGAATATTTCATGTTGGCCTGAATATGAGAGTCTCTTGAGGATAAAGTGATAGTAGTAAATTTGGGTGAAAATAAACAGGTCTTTAACATAAAATGTTAGAAGTTCATGAAAATGAAGCAATGACAATAGTGAGGATTTTATTGGTACAAAATGTTGTAAATAGGTATGAAAAATGTCAATTAGAATGACATTCATTCATTTACTCACGAGTGTCTACTCTCTGTCAGGTACTGTGCTAAATGCTGAAAATGGTGATCCAATAAAACATGGGTCAGATGAAAATGGTGAACTTGAAGACTAGGATCTTTAAATAGATTTGAAAAATGGTTCCTTTTGAAAGGATAATTGAACATAGGGAAGTTTCTGTAATAACTGTGCCATGATTTTGAATAAGAAGTAAACAGAACATATGGTATTGGTAGAGCTCATTCCAGAGAAACCAAAACAGTACTAACTGCTGATGGAATATGATGCATCATTCACCATGACCATAAAATAAACCTGCTAAGAGTGTGGCAAATACCTCCAATACCCCTGAAATCCATGAAAGCATTGTGCTCAATACCAAAGCAAAGAAAATAGGGATCTGTTTCTTCAACACCCACTATTTATGCATATTTCATTCACAGTCAAGTGTCCAATCAAATTCTTTTTCTCCTGAAATTCTGATGTATTTGGGGGATTCTGTGTGAAGCCAAAGGAGTAAGTGATGGTTCTGAACATTTTAACTCACCAAGTGCTTCCTATGAAATGAAATTTGACCTGAAATAGTATTACCAAGGTTTATCACATAACTTGGTTACAAAATGTTGCTCTACATGTAAAGGAAAAAGATTTGTTACTATTGAAGATACTCAGATAATGTGCTATACTTAGAACCCGAAAACTCTAAAATATTAATTGCAAATTTATTTTGAACAATGACAGCAGCCAAAAGTAGCTTTGAAGGTAAACATTTCAACTGATAAAAACAGTATAATAGTTTAGAAATATATGATCTGGCGTGTTTGTAAAATGTGCACCTTATAATCAAACTTTACATAGAATCAATCTGTATGTGACTATAAGCACTGGTGTTAATTTCCAAGGCACTTTCTTACTGAAGGCATATGGAATAATAGTGATAAGTTTCCCTGTTCAGAGTCTTATGTTTGACTGTTTTTCCTTTGCAAGTTGGTGGCACAAACTATTTGGCATCTGCGATAATTTCAAGACCCTTATTAATAGTGGAAATTAGTAGGTGACTGAGAAAAGAGTTTTGCTACGACTGAGAATTTATTTAGGATAAAATTTAAAAGGAGCCTTTGAAAATAATACAAAACAAATATTCTAATGTACTAGCATTTTCCAGAGCTTTGAGAAATTTAGTTCAGGTACTTATTCAAACAGATTGACCTCCATTCTCAGTACATAACGCTATTTGTTTCTTACCAGTTCTGTGGCTTCATGTGCAAGATCTTTGGCTTCTTTGGCAATTTTCTCAGCTTTATCAATATAGTCCTTAATATTGCTGTAAGCTTTGAAGGCTGCAGTGGCATTGAAGGAGATGTTTTTGGCTTCATCAAGGATTCTGTTGGGATTGCCCCCCAAAAGAACATCAGAGCAGTTGGTACTCAAATGAAGAACATCTTACTTATAACAAATATGGCTTCCAAATGATCATGGTCAGTATAATTATGTTAATTCCAAACCATAGTGAGGTATCTACTAATTGTATTATATTGTAGTTTTCAGTTTAAACTCATATTCCTAAATAATTAAGCAGTGAAATGCTGCCAACGTATTTTTAAGTACCCATAGCATCCTCCAGAAGTTTCTGCAACCATGAGCACCACGCAAGTATGAGCAGTGAGATGATTCTTTATGTTATTTGTGAAGCACGCACAGGTTTCAGAGCACTTGTTCTATATTATTGGAATGAAGTTCACAAAATCTCTTTAGAGTAGGTCCACTTCTCAGATGAGGCCAAATGAGTCTCGGTTAAATTGCTTGTCTCAGGTCACATGACCAACATGTCACTAATTAGCTAATTAAGGACTTGAAGCCTGCCTCTGTTGACTTCTAGCTTACTGCTCCATTTACCACCCTTCATGATAAATTAGCAAAATGTTAAAAAATGTTGTAAAATTGTTATAAAATGAATTGTATGTAAATTTTTTCCCAGGGTCTTCAAACATTAATATTTTCCTTTGTATCAAGAGTATTAAGTATTGAAACAGAACCTTACACATGGAGTATATTAAATACAGATTCATTTAGGAAAATTATTCTTGGGGCTAATACACCTATTTTGTTATGACAACCCTGAAACTGTAGGGGAAGCACACCAGTTATACCTAGAAGGCTGTTTACGAGTCAAACACACCTCACCAGTTGCCCCTCCCTCACTGACCCGTATAAGAATCCCAGTTATAATGAGCTGTTATTTCACAGGGCAGCATGTAGTGCCTCCATGGAATTTGAAAGAAAAAACAGGACTTAAAGGCTATGTATGGAGCCACATTTTCAAAAGCCACCCTTTTAACAATAAATAGTTTGATTTCATTAAAAATATAAAACTGAAATTTGAAGCAGAATGTGTGTTTATACATTATTATTTAAAATGCTAATAAGGAAACTGCTGTGCTCTCCAATAAAGAACAGAAAATATTTTTTCTAAGTGTAGCCTAAGGCAATGTTCACTCCCCACCATGCCATATTTGAATCTACTTTTAACTCAGACTTTTGATGCTGCTCCAGTAGAGCTTTGCCCAGACCCTTCTAATTAGGCTTTTCTACAGAAAGGCCATGTAGCTCGTATGTGCATAATTACAAAAATCAAGATTTGAAAGCAACTCTCTACCATTTCTGCTAGTCAAAACTTTTGGACAAGTGTCAAGATACATAGATATTTCCAACAACAAATGACATACCTATCAAGGACAGCAGATGAATCATTTAACTGAGCCGCATGGCTCTCAGCCTGGGACACCTTCTCAGCAAGCTTCCTGTCCTTTATTTCTTGGGAGAGGTCATCTATTTTATCTTTCAGATCCTCAGACAGGGGTGGCAATTTAGTTTGAATGTCTTCAACATACTGATATGTAGAGAAAAGAAGGTATTTTAAGTAAGTGAATCCAAGCCTCCTCTCACTTATTAATTTCTCTTGGAGATCTAATTATAAACACTTAGGTTTTTATGAAACTTCAAATTTACTAACCTAGCAAAAAAGAATAGAAAATAAAAGCTATTATTTAATGATAGAGATTAGGAAATATATGAAGGCAATTTATACCAAGAAGAACCTGACAGTCTTTTTTAAAAAATGTTACTTTGTAGCATAAATAATAGTCATTGGGATCTTTTACACTATTTGCATTTCTATTACCATTCATCACCACATATCAGTATCTACTGCATTAGACACCATGTTAAAAGTCTGTTTGTAGCTTTACATTTCTCTTGTAACTAATATTCTGTGAATATTGAAGCAGATTGTAAGTGCTATCCTAGGAACAAGAAATGCCCTTCATCACTGTGAAAAAAATACAGGTCGGTGTGAGTGTGTGAGTACCCTCACCAGACATTCATGTCTACTGAGCGAATACTGTGAAGTCCTAATTGTTACCAATGGGTGAGCACGGTCACAATAGAATAAGGCAAAAACAACTTTATACCCACAAGAAACTAACAGTATTTGCTTATACTACTGAGATTTCTCATTGATTCCCATTTAGGAGAGCTTGTATCATTATCATCTTTCTTTTAACTTTGGGTTTCATCAAATACTCACGTCTATGACTGAGTTGATTTCATCTGCAAGACGGTTGGCTTCATCAAGTATGTCAGTGCCTTCTTTTAAAGTGTCCTCAGTTTGTCGTTTGCCACTTTCAATAGCCTCCTTCTTTTTCTGTAGGACAGTATAAACAAAACATCAAAATGCCCTTTGGGGAAAACCCTATCCAGCCCTGTATTCCTGGCTTTCCTAAGCTGTCTAAACAAGGCTTTGCAAACAAGATATGTCATGTTGACTGTGAGACTACATGAGAGTGCTATAGACTACCCAGCCAGCCCTCCAAGAGTTACTTTATTTAAATACCTGTACAGGTACTTTCTTCCTCCTATTGTGAGAAAGTCATGCAAGAGAAGAAAAGTTATGTGATGGTAGCTGAGGAATTAAAAAATATTTTTAAAGTGAGATGCACATCCATTTTAACTGAAATGTAAGTACTGAATATGCATTGCTGAGCATGTGGCAGTACACTGAATTACATTGGAATGAGACATTAAATTCCAGAATCTATGTCCAAATGAATGTTTTGTGAGCATAAGTGTAAGCAGATTTATTCTATGGGAGTTCTGTAAAAATTGGAAGAAGTGGGATTTTATTTCTTTTTATTTTTAAAATAATTAATTAATTTTATTTTTGGCTACGTTGGGTTTTCGTTGTTGTGCACGGGCTTTCTTTAGTTGTGGCGAGCGGGATCTACTCTTCGTTGTGGTGCACGGGCTTCTCTTGTTGCAGAGCATGGGCTCTGGGCGGGCAGGCTTCAGTAGTTGTGGTGCATGAGCTTAGTTGCTCTGCGGCATGTGGGAGCTTCCCGGACCAGAGCTTGAACCCGTGTCCCCTGACTTGGCAGGTGGATTCTTAACCACTGTGCCACCAGGGAAGCCCAGAAGTGGGATTTCAAAGGAAACTTAGGGAAAGTACTGTCCAAAAAAAAAGAGAAACTCTCACATGGAAGAATAGACTTAATGGACTGTTCCATAAAAAAGAGAGCAGACTCTAATTTTTCTTTGAAACTGATAGCTTGTCTCAAACCACATGAAACTCATTCCTAGTCTGGAAGAGTAAAATCAATGAGAAAGATATAGTGTTATTTCTCCTTTTGGAACATAATTTTGCCTTTTTTTTCTTTCTATTTCTGACTCATTCTTTCAATTACCTTTTTACCTGTGGATTTAACTGCATCAATTATAATTTTAAGCCTTTGCCACTTACGCTTTTTATATAAATAATAATGCTAGTTTATATATTCATTTAGATTTCAGTATGTGCCAGGTAGTTTATAAGCTTTTCTCATTTAATTCTAAACTAACGCACGTCCTGTGTTTATCACCTTTTAAATGAATAGAAAATTGAACAAGTTAAGTGATTTACCCAAGGTCACACAGTTAGTACAGTGTAGTTAAGATTTGAATCCCAGTCTACCTAATGATAGAGCTTCGGTCTTGAGGTGTGAAAGCACTGACTTTCCAATTGTGGAAATCACACTTCTTATTTGCACTGGATAGTGCTAATTTCACACCCTACTTTCCCTACCTCTTCACCAACCACTTCAATCTGCTGCCAGTGCACACATCTTATTCCTGCCTCTGAGCCTTTACAGTTGCAGTTGCCTTCACCATGTGCCCTTCCCCAGTTCCTTGCCTTGTTTCCTCCTCCATTTAGCTTCATGTAAAATGCTTATTCTCTCAATACTCAAAATATGGCCCATTGACCAGCAGCATTGGCATCACTGGGAAGCTTCTTAGAAATGCACAATCTCAATGCCTTTTTGGGAACTACCAACTCAGAATCTGCATTTAACAAGAAGCCTAAGTGACTGATATACACAATAAAATTTGAGAGAAATTGGTTTAGAACACAGGCTGGCACACAGTGAACACTACAGAATTGTTAACTATTATAATTACCTTATCTTCTTTTCCCTAGAACTCATTTATCTGAATTATATTTTATAGGGTGGCCATCGATTATAGGAACACAGATAATACGATTTTATTTTTGTATAGATTGAACCATCTTGATTGCTTCTTCTAAGAGTTGCTAAAAGCACAGGCTATTTAATGATAATCAGACACCAGTTCATCACAAGATGCATGCATAGGGAGGAGAGGAAATGTACAGCCCATTGAGCTGGACCTCGTGGACGAAGGATAACATTTAATTCATCAGGCAATACACTGAGAACAAGTCACTTATTATGCATATTAGCCCATGCTCCAGACTTTATGGCCATATTATATTCTTATTTATTGGTTTAGTGACTATCTTTCTCACTATAATATAAATTCCATAAAACAGTCTTTGTATCACTTTATCTTCAGTACCTAGAAGAGTTTCCTCAATAAATAGTTCTGTTTGCACTGGTGACTCTTGGTTCATTCAACTACTCCCAGACCTGGCTAAATAAGAGAAATTTCATTCTCCCTTCACGAACAGCAAATGTAGAGGTAGTCCTGATGTTCCTGGTTATAAGGCATATCTTATTTTCCAAAGGTCTGACACTTTTATATAACTATCAATTTTAGCCCTTAGCTTTTTTTTTTTTTTTTTTTTTTTGTGGTATGCGGTCCTCTCACTGTCGTGGCCTCTCCCGTTGCGGAGCACAGGCTCCGGACGCACAGGCTCAGTGGCCATGGCTCACGGGCCCAGCCGCTCCACGGCATGTGGGAGCTTCCCGCACCAGGACACGAACCCGTGTCCCCTGCATCGGCAGGCGGACTCTCAACAACTGCACCACCAGGGAAGCCCTAGCCCTTAGCTTTTGTATGAACTGATTTAAAATTGACCCTGGACAGACATTCAAGAAACTTTCTTTAGCATGGCTTGTTTTCATTTATGAATCAAGCTAACAAAATGCTGTATCAATAGGAGGGAGAATATTTCCACCTATACGTGAGGTGAAGAGTTACATTCATTTTGGTTTCAATTAAGCAGTGAGTTAGAATCTTTATAAAAGCTCTCTTTGAGTCACTTTAAGGAATTCATTGTTATGCAAAGATCAAAATGTGCTTTTTTTTTTTTAATCACACTGAAGCAGAAATGATCTAGGGATTAAAGAGATTTTCAGTGGTGGCTAGTTTCAGATTAGACACTAATGAAATCTAGGTTTGAAACAAGGAAAGATGAAGATTTGGAGCTCCTAAATATTGATAAAAGCATCGATATAACATTTATCTGTGTTTGCTTTATAGTACTTTCTTCATTGAGAAAGAACACTTCCGTTCTGTCTTGTGCCAGGTACTACTCTCTGGCCTGGAGATACAGTGGGCCAGAAGACATGTTTCTCATGGCTTTCTGGAGGGAAAAAAATTGAATGAATATATTAATGTATATTTTTAATGATGAGTGCTATAAAAATAAATAAAGACAGGGAATGGATAGAGAAGGATGTAGGATATAAAATACTTAAAGATAGGAAGCTTTGAGGAGCAAACGGGGTGCTCATGTTTAGAGAGAATTATTCTCCAAGTGTATACCACAAGCATAATTGTTAAGTGATTCTGATTAGATACCAAAGTTGTTGTAGTTCTACTTTTAACTTCTAATTAGATCTTAATACATTCCAGAGCTTTGTAAGTTTAATACCTGTTTTTTTTTTTTTTGCTGAGGGGTGTTGCTGGGGGGTGGATTAAGAACTTACAAAAGTTATCTTCCTGTCTGTCTCTATCTAGCAACTTATTCTTCCCTTTCTTCTAGCTCCTTCCTGTTCAAGGTCATAATGGTAAACTTGGGGACAGACTGCTCAAAACACATTACTTTGCTTGATTGAATTGCTCATCTTCTCTTTGCCCCTCAGCCCACAGTTTCCTCTGCCTTTTCTCCATTGCTGGAAATGGCATTCTAACCCTGTCCCGTTCTAGAAAGTAGCATTCAAAGCCTTCTGTGATCTGGCTCCAAAGCCCCATTTTCAGAGCCATCTTCTGCTACAGACTTACGTAGCTTATGAACAAGTATCACTGCTCTATTCGACATTTCCTAAGATCATACTTGCAGAGCTCTGTGTTTCTGCTTATGCTGCTCCATCATTTCTATCAACTTCTATGATGCCATCATTTTGGTGTTTGATTCTCCCAGCCCATATTAATCACAGTGTTACGTATAATGAAAGGTTAAAATGCCTGAATTTTCAGGCAGTCGTAAGTTCTCTGAGGCCAGAAATCATTCCTATTCAGCCTCTAACACCCTGGTTACCAATAGCATCTTGATAATGGTGGGTGTCTAACAGACATCTGCATATTTTTCCTGCCTGCTTTCCTAGCCTTATATCACACTATTTTCCAATACAAAACCAATCCTCCAGTTTACATGAACCACTCAGAAAGTCCCCCAGATATAATTTTAATCCATGACTCCAATATTTCAATTGCTTCTGATAGACTTCAGCTTCGTTCTCAGAATGCAGTTCTCTTATAACTCAAGGTCTGGACCCTCTCTGTCTTCGTTGGCTTTCTATCCCCTCACTAGTTCACAGGCAGTCTTTATTCCAATCCTATCAAATCACTGACATTTCTCCAAAATGTCTATATGTTTGCATGTTTTCTTTCTTATTTCTGGAATGTTCTTCCTCTTCTACTTTGACTCACTAGAGCTCACCCTTCAGGACTTAGCATATGTGTCAAGTCCTCTATGAAGCCCTTCCTAAATCCAGGGGTGATTTCGATGCCCTTCCTTTGCATACCTCCATGATAACTCCTGGAGTGTACAGACTAGTTTACTTGTGTGAGCCTCCCACTAAATACAAGTCACCTGAAATCATCAGAGGTGGTGTTTTATTTTTTATATCAATATCAGTGTCTTTAAAGCTTAAGGCTGCATCTGAATCATGGGTAGGATTTTAAAAACACAGGTTGCTGGGCTCCACTCCCAGTTTCTGAGTTGATAGGTTTGGGGGGAACCTGAGAATCTGCATTATTAACAAGTGTCTGGGCGATGCTAACGCTGCTGTTCCAAGGACCACGCCATGGGGACCAGTGTTCGATATACTCGGTTTAGTACATTTCCTGAACTTAGGAGGGGTTTGATAAATGTTTTTAATAATAAACATTACATGCTTACTTCCTTAAATTAAAAAAAATGAGTTGGGTCTTAATTATATCACCTTTTTGTGGGCACAGGCTCAATGAAGTCATTTATTTAAAGCACAACTAATTACTCAATCAAATGGATACAACGTATCAGTTCTTTTAAAATCTATATGTACATCAGATTAACCCAGGGGATGTTTTAGAATATGGACCCTGGACCACACCTCAGACCAGCTACCTCAGATTCTGGGTGGGAGCCCAGGGGATGCATCTGTTTAGCAAACTCTAAACAGGCGATGCTTTATTGGCCAGTCTAGCATCAACCTTGGCAATCAACCTTAATCAGCCTTGGCAAGCAACCTTAAATAAGCTCTGCCTTATTCATATTAATTTAGTCAGTTTATCTATTTATTCTAGTAAGTTTTAAACAAGCCTTTAGTTAAGCATCACGTGTAAAATGAAAATACAAGAAGGACAACTTACACTTCAATACTGACTACATAAGCTCCAGGCTTCTCTAGGGGTACCCAAGAATGATGGCTCTTGGTTTTAAACATCACTAAAATGAAGGAATAGCTAAAAGCACCATTAACTGTGCCACTACAACTCCTCTTGAAATACTTCCCAGATGCTTATTATAATTTCCACACAGGTTATTTTAATTTCTTAAAGTGTTGCCCTAAAATGGAGTGGTGCACCTCCGGGTAAGTTACACCACTGGTGTATCACGAGCAAGATGAATCATGCGGAAGCCTGTGATATGAAGGCAGCCTAGCATCCTGCCTAACAAGACAGTACTTTTTCTTTAATATTGCCAGCATGTCAGTAGATTCCAAATTGGTTAAGATTAGACACATCAGTGAGTCTTCTCAATCCTCTATCAAAATGACAAGGCTAAGTCCCAGGAGAGGGATCCAGAAAACAATTCTTTTAAAAAATTAATTCATCCTTTTACTTCTTTATCCAAAGGAAAATGGAAAGAAATGAATGGATAAAAAAAATCCAGATTCTTTTTATTCAACTGTCATTCCATGAACAGTTTTGAGAACATAATATATGCCAGAGAGTGTTCAGTTATAGCTGCAGGTAAAATTTTATGTTAGAAGAGATAAAGGTCTGCCACTGTTTTCAGATCTGTTGGGGTCAAATACTTTGAAAAGAACAAAGGTAAGTTTGTTTCTGGTGAGGAAGTTTTTTTTTTTTTTTTAAATGCTAAATACAGGTTTGTGCCATCATATGAGCTGAATTCACTGTAGGGAGAAGTGATCAGTTTGCCATGTTAAATATTAAGAAAGAAACGAGAGAGAAAGGGAGAGAAAGGAAGGAGAGAAGGAAAGAAGGGAAGTAGGAAGGAAGGGAGAAAGGAAGGAATGGATGGAAGGCTCTGTTTTAGTTCTAGCTTCATTAACACTCTAAAAAAGGCAGAAGCTGCCTATCATTTCTTGAGGAGAGAACTCTCTCTTGTCTGAGGAAAAGGAGACGAAAATAACTCAGACTTGATCTGCTCATGTTAGTCCGTTGTAAAATATCATTTTCATAGAACATGTTGCAAAGAAGAAGAGAACCAAAATTTTCCCAGGCTCTGGTCTCTCAGTGAGCTGTTTCCTCTGTGCCCCAATTCCATTAGAAAATCCCTGGCACTTCTGTGATTTATGGCAGCCGGATGTCTAAAACCATGGTTTGTGGATCAGGTTGGGTGCACTGTACAATCATATGGTATTAGTATTTGAAGAAACTCTAGATATGCCCTAGTGTAATGCACTCATTGTGTAGTTGAGAGACTGATGCTTTGAGACTTTAACTTACACTAGTACTTCTAGTTAGTGGCACAGTTGTCGTTAAGACCAAGGACCCCTGACTCCCAGTAAAGATCTCATTCCACTGTACCATTCTGCCCTTAAAAATCTTAAATAGTTTAGGTTATCTAAATTTTATTTGATTATATGGGCAATGATCATTCATTAAAAAACAAAAAGAAGGATCATTCCCCGTTCTGCTTCTTAGAAGTCTCCTTTCAGAGTTGTCACACTTGATTTCATGCGTGTGCATCAACTTGACTTACTCCGCCATGGTCAAACTCCCACCCCGTGCTACCAGATTCAGATGAAAGAGCCTCTAAGACTCACCTCCAAAGCAGTCATGTTTTTCTGGTTTTCTGCAGATAAGCGATTAGCTTCTTTGATTTTATCTGTGGCTTCTCTCAACAGGTCCCAAGCATCATCAACCTTGCTTTTGTAGTCTGCCAGTTTCTCCCGGAGATCCTTCTCCATTTCTTCATTTTTCCCTCGGGATTCTCCAAACAGCTTCTTCACTTTCTTCAGAAGGGCTTCTGCAGCTCTATAAACACCCCAGCCCAATAAGAGACAATAAGCCCTTGACACTGCCTCAGGGTTTATTGGTATTAAACAGTGTTACAAAGAAATGCTAACATTAAAAGTATGGAAAAATTAAAAACAATATTTAAGGCAGATTGACTGTGTGCTAAACCAAGTTGAAAACTGATAGCTGAAAAGTGGCAAGAGCATTTATAATTAAAACTAAAGAAAAATCTCCACACATTTGAAATTGATTAGTAATATAACATTTTCACTTGGAAGGGATCTCATGTTATTCTCATAGTCTGGCTGATGAAATCAGTTTTATGATTACTTCACACACCAAAAATAAAATCTACCTGATTAACCATGAGATATTTTCACTGTTACTTTGAATATAAGATATGAATATTGATATGTTTGGTTAGAAACTGAATATAGCGCCGTGCTGTTGACATGCTAGTATGATATAATTTTGACCTACATTTCTTTTCCTTTGAACTGAGTGTTCTGGGAGTTTCCTGGATTCAACTTAATGGTTTTCCTAAAGTGATAATATCTGAGCCCTTTAAGGAAGGCTAAATATTTGAAGAACAGTAGTTCTCAAACTAAAAGGCATCATAATTCCCTGAAGAAGTTGCCAAAACAGATTGCTGGGCCCCATCCCCAAAGTTTCTGATTCAGTAGGTCTAGGGTGGGGTTTGATAATTTGTATTTCTAACAAGTTCTTAGGTGTTGCTAATGTTGCTGATTTAGTATATACTATTTGATTATTAATAACACCATCACTTTGAAGTTAGCTGACTATGAATGTAAAAATGTATTTTTTTATTGAGTGTACGGTCACAGGAATTCATTGGCATTGTAAAATCACTATCATTAGTCACAACCTCAAATTCCCAAACTTTATTTCATAGTATTAGGCATGTATTATTTGACAATTCTTCTAGTCAGTATTTCCTAAGATGACAAAATGTATAGGATGGCCTGTTAAATTCATAACTTTATTTATCCAAAGATATTTTTATTAAAACAAAAATAATTAATAGTTCTAAAGGCCCTAATAATGGAAATTAATAAAGCAAGACCATTAGCCTAATTGCAGAAGGGACAGCACCAAAAAAAGATCATTTACTTGATTATATATAGGTATAAACATGCCTTTGATCCGTTTTAGAGCAAGACAAATTATAACTAAGTAGATGAAAAATAAATAAAGAACAAAGTATCTCCTACTGATATGTGATGGAAAATTTAGAAATCTCTAAACAACAATTTGGAAAGCTCAGTTTATCAAATGAAAAAGTAATAGAGCTTCTACTCACACCAACTCATCTTCAGCAACTTCCTTTTGTGTGTCTAGATTTTTCCTCCTCAGTTCTGTCATCATCTTATCAACTTCATTCTGAAGCTCTTGCAAATTTCTCTCAAAGGCCTTGTCTTGAATTCCTAGAGTTTCATTTAGTTTTACAGCTTTTTCATTTACAGCTGCAGGGGGTAAAACAAATTTTGCAAATTAGTAAACTAAATGCCACATGCAAAAATGGCACCCAGCATCTGCTCTTCCCCACCATGTCTAAGAGAAATGTTGTTTGTCATGGGTGTTCCTGCTGGGAAACAGAGAGGCAGTTGCTATAACAATCCGTAACAAACAAGGAAATGTGACATATTTCTTCATATTACATTGCTTTTAGGGGGACACAGTAATTAAAACACAGTGTTTCTACCCCAAAAGGAAGAAATAAAGTAAACAAATAGCTCAAACCTTCTTCAGGTAAAAGGTAAAAAATGAGACATGTAGCATAACACTTGGAAGCTGAAAATGCAAGGTCTGCATTGCTGATAAGACACAATCATATTCAATTTTAAAACCCTGAGTATAGAAACACTATCAGTGATGAGATCTCTCAAAACGAACCTGCCCTTGTACTTCCACGCAGTTCTGTGTTGATCTGTGTAAAGGAATGAGGAAAGGAGCCCCTATCTACGGACAGGCATTATGCATTAGGGCTCACAGATACCCTCCAGCAATAACAGCCATCCTAAGAGTCTGTGTTTATTATGCACTAAACAGGTTTTCAAACTGTGCTCTTTGGAATCTTAGGATTCTCCAGGCGCTTCAGGTATTCTACAAATGATATCTCTTCTGCCAAGAATCTGTTTTATAGGTTGGTGCTCTGGGCAAGTTTTCATTTGAAAAAAGAATTCTATGTCAAATAATAGTTTGAAAAATTGGTGAACTGAAACCTGTACACAGTTCTACCTTAGTTTTAGACCAACTTTTCCTGAAGCGTGTTCTATGGAGCACTAATTTAGCAAGATGTAGAGAGGTGTTTTTCTGAACTCTTTTATCTTCTGAACACTATTTCTATTATATAATATTACCTATGAAAATCCCCAGAATAAAGGCTATGGGTTGGCCAAGAGACATTTTCTACCATTCAAAGCTGTATCCTAAGACCTCTTTAAGATCTAAAGAATTTTCAAAACTCATTTCTATACTTGGAGAAACTTTTCTGATTAACACTGGTGGGAGCTGTTCCAAGGGTCATATGAACAGAGCTCCTGAAAAAAGTGCACATAGTTAGGCGAAGTAGACCAGCCATGGGGATGTGACATGGTGGGTTAGTACAGTGGTTCTGAAATGTGGTCCCCAAATTAGCAACCTCAGATCACCTGGGAACTTGTTAGAAATGTATATTCTTAGGTCCCATCACAGATCTATTGAGTCAAAAAGTCTGGGGTGTGGACCAGCAATTTGTGTTTCTAACAAGCCCTCCAGGATCTTCTGATGCACCTAGAGTTTGAGAATCTTGGGTTAGTAGAAGAAATTGAGTTTCAATCTCGAATTCTACCCTTTCCAAAATGCATCTTTCTAATTCTTTTTTAATGATAAATGTCTTTGGTTAGAAAATTGCTGCAGTCAACCTGTTATTTCTGATAACCATAGTTTAATCTGCAGAACAATCTAAATCAGGTCTTTTAAAGAACAAATATGGCCATTCTTAGCCCTGTGGTAGAAATTATTGCTCAGGTGCTATTCTTAGAAGTAGGTGAGGGTGCCTACTTTCTGGCTGACTACTTCATAGTCATCCCTTGACATATGCCAAAGAACCTTCTTAAGATTCCACCACTATGATTAGTAAGATATCACCTAGGCCATGTCATTCTTGTTAAGGAAACATGGTAACCATGGACTATTGATTGGAAAGCTCCTTGGTCCAGCAGACTATGGGGAAGCCATGCTAGAATGTTGATGATGAAATGTAAGAAGGTTTCTACTCTTTAGATTTCAAGAAAGGTAGTAGTAGATTTGGCTCTACTGATGATACAGCCCCATCCTTTGGTCTGAGTGCATGCCTATCTGTACAGTTGATTTTAACCAATTGTAGCATGTAAGTAACCAATGACATCATTTGTCTTCACATTTTTTTTTTAAATGAAAGGGATAAGCCCCACTTTCTAACCTGACAAAGCTGTATGTTTTTTCATTATTAAATGAATATATAAATGAACTTTGCTTAAAGACATTTTTGGAAATTTGATGGAATTTAGGTCCTGGGCCTAGGTGGAATTGAGGAAGGAAGGAATGTGAGATGCAGCCTCACTATTTCTTTCGTGGTCTCACAGCTAAATTTCTACAGAGAAGAATTTGGTGGAAAAAGAATGATGGAGTGAGAAAAGGAAAAGATGGATTGCATCATTTCTTTTAAATGAAAGCAATATGTAAGCAACCAGAAGAAATTATTAGGGTACACAAAAACTGCTTTAGCAAAATGATGCTATATTCAGAAAGCAGCATTATTTTAATAGAAGAGGGCTGATTGCTCCTTTGCTTCTATACATGGAATTTGGAACTTCTCTGAGTACTTTTAAACTAAAGATAAATGTGTTATGTAGTCTACTATTCCAAGATATACACTATCACTTCAGTATGTTTTCAACAGTATTAAAAATACTTGCAACATAAACACATCTTTTAAATTTAATTATCTTTTCTTTCTAACTTATTACAAAGGGAATTTAAAGTCGTTTAAAAATATCTTTAAAACAAGATAAAATAAATATAAAAGGAAATGGAGCAAAGATAAAAAAAATTAATGTAAATCAGGCAAAGAGTTACTAGACAGAAATGCATATGCTGGAACGCCCAGGGCAGTGGATCCTACATCTAGTGTTAAGCAGCTCAGTAGCCAATGCATCAGGATAAAAAGGAGTATTTTAAGAGGTATACAGGATCTATAACATACAAACTAAATAAATAAATTCCTCAGGAGAAGCAGAGCTGTTTTTAATGCTGAACCTGAGAAAAATATCCTATAATGGGTAAATTTATCATGAATGACTAATACTATTGAGACCTGAAGAACAGGAAAGAAGGGTGTCCAGCATTTCTTAAGTCTTATTATACATCAGAACATATGCTAATGGTTTATACAGACATCCAAGCCTTGTTATATATATGTAAACGCTTTATGATTTAACTCTGGCATATTCAAATTTGAATTTTCATGAAATTTTAATAGTTAGATTAATTCTGTCAAAGTTCTTTTACAAAGAGCTGTGGTTACCATTTTTGTTATCATTTACGTTAGTACCTGGTGGAAGAAGAGAGTAGTATTCATTTTGTCCTCGGGTATAGGATCACAGCTGTCCACATGGTACTTCACATGAATTAGAAAAAGGTGCCCCATTTGGACAGACACAGCCAGACCACCTGACTGATGTACAATGTAGGAAATGGGAGACACCTTTGATGACATAACCCCTTTCTTTGATAGACAGATTGTGGATGGTGAGCCAAGCCTGGGTTAAATATCATCTCCACTCTGTCCCCTGCTGGTGCCTTTGTGGCACGCACAAAGATGTAGATACAGTAGGCAGTGCTGGTACTGGAGTCTATCAGAAACATGTATTAGGATTTATTCTTATGTAGCAACGTTTGATTGAAATGATCAAGATTAGTTCCTAGGATAGGCTGCTGGGTGTTAGTGTTTGAGACTGAGTTGGAAGGAAAAGGAAACTCCCTGGAGTACTGACTAATGTCTTCAGGGATCCAGGTAGAGTGAATCTGTTCTAGCTGCAATGGGATTTTTTTGGTGGAAGGGAGGGTGGACACTTTCAAATAACATTACTGGAAAATAAAAACAGGGAAAGGACAACAACTTCATCTAGCAGAGGAGAAACCACAACGAGTTAACTGAGATTTTTTTGGTAGGAGTAACTTCTGTTTCGGATCCTGACACGTCTTGCCTGAGATTATGCCTCAGATTGAAACTCTGTTGTTTCTTGCTGTGGGGAATCTTTGGAATTTTCTGCCTCTTCTTGGCCAGTGATTCCTAAGACTGACCTGTCAGGATATGCCTTGAAGGTTCTCACGTCCTGATTTATTTGGCTATATTAGAAAGCAAAGTATCTAAAATGTATATACATTTTAGAAAGCAAAGTATCTAAAATGTATAGAGCAATAAAAATGTTTTATTTTTAAAGCAAAAAGAAAACACTTTTTCCTATTTTCTCAACATGCATGCATGTTTATCATATATTAGTAGATATTTAAGAACTAATGTTTTGTTGTTTTGTTTTTTGAGGGTTTTTTTTTTCTTTCTTTTTTCTTTTCTTTTCTTATCTGTTTTCTTTGGGTTTCTTAATCTGGGCTTTTGCCTAAAAATGGCTTCCACTTTGATTCTCAAATCAGATTGGTAGATGCCAAGAACTAACCCCTTGAGAATTGTGGACTAAATGCAGTAGAGCTTCTGGTAAGGTAGCACATCCAAATCCCAAGCAACAGATGTTCATTAAAAACTGGTACCAAGTATTTAAAAGCCATTTTGAGAAATTAAAGTGCTGCTTTAAGGCACTGAGCAGAACAATAAAATTAACTTTTTTTTAAAAATCAAGGATCTTTTAAATAGTTCTGAATACAAAAACAGCACCATAGCAGAGGATAAGTTGCCCATTAACTAATTTAATCATATTTGATCACAATAGCCATTCCTCAAGGATCAGAGCATTCATAAAGGAATGCATTCAATTTACTGCTATTTTGTACTCATAATTCCTAATTCACTGACTTCTGTCACAAATTTAACACTGTAGGCTGTAGATTCTCAGTTGATAATGCCCTTGAATATCTTGATCAAAAAACTTTTTAAAAATCCAACCCTCAAATTTAGAAATGTCATCTCTTACTAGAGAAATTCCAGTCCTGTGCAATCCTTTTTTTCTTTTCCTGTTAGGAGAAATAATGATTAAATTGTGAGTTTTCTAATACCTTCTGCGTGCTGGGCCAGGTCCTTAATGAATTCTCCTAAGGAGTTTGCTCTCGTGTTGGTCCTCTCTGCATCCTGTCCAGTTTGCTCGCCATCTGCTGTCACTTTGGTAGCCTAATGAACCAAATTCGGGAAAAGCATAATTAATAGAGATGATGAAGCTACAGCTAGATAAGCTCTCACCGGCTGCATTTTCTTTCAAATATTACTTTGAGCCAAAGGAAATTGATGAATTATTGATCAGATGTACTGGAAATGACGCCCGTGCTCAAATATACAATTAAACTTTATTACTTCTTCCATTAAATGGAAATCAGAGAGCTGTATTTGGTCTTTTTAAAACCCTCATTGTACGCAATGGCACAGTAGAAGCCATAAAGCAGAATTATTTTTGAAATATTTTGAAGGTACTATTGCCAAAAGTCTTTAATGGATTCTTCAGCCTGCACATGTTGCAGTTTTGTCCATATTTTATTTACTGAAAAAGTGTGGAGTGTAGCAATGATCTCTCGAAAGAGGCACAGACAACCTGTCTCAATCAGCTTGATCCTATAGATTCGGTTTAGATCAATACATTAATTAAAGAAACAAAGAAAGGGAATGCTTAGCTACTAAGTAGTAAATGCTTGTTTTATAACACTGTAAAGATCTAGTAAAATGTTAAAGAAGAATAAATGTTAACTTTCCCCATATGACATCACCAAAAAAGATTCCAGTAATCACAGGACCATATATTACTATCAACAAAATAGAACAGAACTCTACAACAGCCCCACCTCCCAAAGAATGTCCTCATATTGTTTCACCCTTATTCACATTGAAAATATCACTTGACACAATGGAATCCATTTAATGTGTTCATAGTTAAGATATACCATATGTAATCAAATGGCATGTGTAACATTACAAGTTTCAGATACTACAAGGCTTAGAGCACCTTGTAATAGGTTTATACTTCGTTTTTTAATGTATATGCATATGCTAATAAATATGACTTCCTTTTCTAAAAAATAGGGATAATCTAACTACAGAAAATGAATCAAAGAATCACAAACTGCCTCAATACAATTTAAATAAAGGTTCAAGCTGGCAGAGTATTAATACTCCACAATCTTGTACCAGAGTGCTTGCATTTTAGACATGCCCAGAGAATCTAAGTTGTTTTATATGTAAACGGATTTTAAATAGAACTTAAGATAGAACTAACTGTCTGGCCAGCACAGAACATGGTAGGAGGTGCTGCAGGAATTATAGTGCATTTTATGATTTCCCAGGGGGCAATAAGAGGTTTAATCCAAGAAAGTTTTCAAGGTTTTAAATAAAAGGTAGAATATGAAGTCCAACCATTATCATCTAATTTCTCAACCTTCAAATATTACCACCACAAATAAAAGAATGAAAGGAAAAGAATCCAATGGAAGTTTAAAAAATTCCTCTTTATAGTTTCAGTATATATACAAAATGATTTGGCGTGTGTTAATCAATATATTAGAATGCTCTGGATTAACTCTTCCACAACATTAATATTGGAATGATTTTCACTTTTAAATTCGAGGTCCAGTTGGGTCAAGAAACTCTACACATACACACCACACAAATGTATGCTCACATAATTTTTTAAATGTTGCTTTTGAATTACTAAGGTCAGCTGCTTAAGATGTTGGTCATCTCAACTGCTTTAGATGTTTGTCTAGTCTGGATTTTACTGTGTTCTATAATATCTCTACTAATTTCACATATCACAGAATACTATAAGGGATTTGATCTACATTATTATCATCTTGCAATATCTTAAGAATTAATATACCACCAGCACTAGTATCACTTACTATACAGAAAATATACATTATAATTTGAACTAAAATTTATTTTTTGCTTCATCAGTATCTTATTTACATTACTAAAAGGTAATAATTCCCATAAATCTCATACCATCGAGCTTTCCAACTCTTGTATGCTCAAAGCATCTAATTTCTTGAAAATAAATGTATACTGATACACTCTCCTTTTAAAATTCTGGATGATCAAGATAATATTCATTGCCTTGACTTCTATTTATCAAGTTAATTTATAGAAAAATGTGTAAGAGTCATTGTTAACACACTCAGTACCAATAACATGAGTACTCCAATATTAAGATGTGAAGAATTCTACATGACCCATGGTAAGAAATAAGTCAAAAATGTTATAATTAAGACCCTATGCAATCAGCTTCCCTGGCTTCCTTTTATATGTAATATGCCAATCTCTTCCCTTCTTAGGGTCTTCTCATATTCTGTTGTCTTTGCCTGGAATGAGCTTCTGCTCAACACTTTAGTGGCTGGATCCTTGTCATCCATCAGCTTTCAGTTTAATAAGTATCTCTTCTTGGTGTGGCCATCCCCAGGGCACCTATCTAGGCTTCTCAGCTTCCTGCAGAAGAATATTTCCTTCATAGCTCCATGCATTTTAGAATTACTATTTACGTGTTGGCATACCTATGTAATGGCTACCTGACTAAAAAGTAAGCTCTAAGAGGACAAAAACTTGGTCTGTTTGCTCATCACTTTATATCCAGCTTCTAGTATGATATCTCACTTACAGCAAATATTGAATGAATGTTGTTAAATATATGACTAAACAATTTCCTAACTAATCTTGTCAACATTATTGCCATTCTTATTGCCTACTTATTGCCTACCTTTCCAGAAAAAGCTTTGTTCACACTACTGCTCCCTAACTCCTCTCCAATTATCCAAAATAAATCCAGCCCCCAAGATGATTCGCTTCCAACTTCACCTTCTCTGTGAAGGCATTCCCAATGATTTTGACCCATACACTCCTTTCTTAGATTTTCAAAAACCACTATCATTACCACTATTCGTGACTGTTGTGGGTAATTATTTTTTTAGGTGTTTCGTCATATCTATTGAATCGCAATCCTTGGGGGCTAGGGTTATATCTTATCTCTTTTTTATTCCTCCGAGTGCCAGGAACAGTGCCTGGCAAACTGTAGGGGGTCAAGGATGTTTGGTGATTGACTGATGTAGTAATAATCAAACAAACTATTCCTTTGAAGTTCTAAAGCCTGGTGGAGAAAGAAAAATCTCTTTCCATATGCCTTTCTGATACCATTCAAACTGGCCATATGCCTGGTTTTGCTTACCAGTGAATGTGGATGGCTGGGCATTTTTTCTGGACATTTTTCACAGCCTTATAGGAAGCTGCTGCTGAAGGGCTACAGCTGAGTGCTTAGGAGGAGAGCCAGGCCTGAGTGCCTCTGGTCCCAACCACACTCCATTCTAGTTAGTGGCCTTCTGGTAATTCAAAACTAGCCTGCGATTGCACACCAAATACCACGCTGGTGGGGGTGAGTGGAGGTAGGGGCCGGGGGTGGGCAGAAATCTTTATGGCCAGCACAGTACTTACTAAGGGAGAAGATAGCCTTCCTTCTGCACAAAAAGAGCTTCCTCTCTTGGCTGCACTCCAGGAGTGGAGGAGATGTGAGATTCCTGGACCAAAAGGCATTGACTTATGATATTAGCCCTCTAAGAGGCGGGTTACACAGTCAGGCTCAGCTGTACCCCAGATTGATATGCGTGTTCAGAGGGCTGACAATACTCTTGTGTTTCGTTTACTCTTCCTGCCTTTAGAGATACATAGAGGGCATGATCTCTATTTTCACACTGGTGAGGATGAAGGTATAAAGAGGTTAAGTGACTTATCTGAACTCACACATATAGGAAATAGGGGACAAGACACAAATTTTCTGTCTCACAGCCTTGTATGCTGTCTGTATTAAACATTAACTTATGTTTGGCTAACATTCAGGAGGACTGGGAAGATACTTGAAAAAGTTAAGCATTCTGGGTGGGAGGAGGGACACGGCTCCACCTTTTATGTATTTTAAGTGCATAAGCTTTAGGGTTTAGTAAACATATTTAAAAATCCATATCAGAATATCATATAGATACATTAAAAAAAAAATCATGTCCCTGGTGGCCCAGTGGTTAAGACTCTGCCTTCCAGTGCAGGGGGTGCAGGGTTGATCCCTGGTCAGGGAACTAGGATCCCACATGCTGTGCGACGTGGTTAAAAAAAAAAAAAAAATCCTGTCTCATTACACAGTAATGAAGTTGAAGAGTCACCTTGTCAAAAGCACCCAGGAGAGACTCCATAAAGGAAGGCAATTACAAATACACTATCACCTATGGGGAGTGGTGATAGATTGTAAAAAGTGAAATTTACAAAAATCAGTTTCAACCAGGACAGGCTATTGATAATGTTACAGATGAAGGCTACATAGTACATGATAGGAGCTGTCTGCCTGATTCAGTTTGGCTCTCCTTGTATTTTATTAACTTGCCATCCCCATCCCTTAGTCAGCTTCCTTCTAACTCACTATTATCTTGTCCTTTGAGTATTTGACAAATGTCTTCTCATTTATCCTAATATGTTGTACAATCTTCCTTTCATTCTCTATCTTAGATTTTCTTATTTTTACTTTCTCTTACCTCTGTTCTACATATTTCCAGTGTTCCTTTGTAAATGATAGCTCACACACTGCTTTGCATGTATCTCTCTTACCTTTGATTATCTTTTTTTACATTCAAGTTCACTCAACTAGGTATTTTTTCCTTTTATTTTTCTTTTATTTTCTTTGTGGGTTTTTTTTTTTTTTGAGTATTTATATCTAGGCAGCACGCATTACCATTAGGCACACATTCATTTACTTCTGAACAATGTAGCTATTACTTTCTTACTTTAGCTCAAGCAGTTCTCACTGTGCCTCTTGAAATCTGCACATAATTTTCTTGGTTGGATATTACTAGTGTCTTTCATTTTCCGCCTTCTTTATGTTAAAACTAGAACCTAATGGAGCAAATCTAACTACTGAGTGGACAACATTGCTTAGATGTCATCCACCTTTGCATTTGCAGAGGTTTTCTGCTGAATTTAAATTTGAGATCTAATCATTTACATGATATTCTTTAGGGTCAACTTCAAACACTACCGGTTCTGTATATCCAAGGGTCAGTGAAGTACTAGGACAAGCTACTAGGACAGACAGAGCACAAAGAGAGAGACAATCAACTGACCCTGGGGAATGATAATAAGTCAGTTTTATGTGAAATTTCTCCTTAAATATTTCAGGTGTCAGTTTTGAAAGTTCCAAATAAACAAATGTGATTTGTTATACATTATCTCTCTCTCTTTTAAAAAAATATTATTTTATTTATTTTTTATACAGCAACTTCTTATTATCTATTCTATACATATTAGTGTACACATGTCAATCCCAATCCCCCAATTCATCCCACCACCACCACCACCTCCACTTTCCTCCCTTGTTGTCCATACGTTTGTTCTCTACATCTGTGTGTCTATTGCTACCTTGCAAAACAGTTCATCTGTACCATTTTTCTAGATTCCACATATATGCATTAATATATGATATTTGTTTTTCTCTTTCTGACTTACTTCACTCTGTATGACAGTCTCTAGGTCTATCCACGTCTCTACAAATTCTCTCTCTTTTAAAATATAACAGCAGAAATGAAAAACGTTGGCAACTTAAACCTTTTAAAACTATAAATAAGGCATTGTAAATATATATATGTGTGTGTGTGTGTGTTTATATATATATATAGTAGGCACTTAAATCATTTAAAAACTAGTTTCATCATTTTGGAAATGCCTCATCTTCATTTAAATTTGATTTTCAATATACAGTAAGAGACAAGGTAGATAAAGCTAAATTTTGATATTTTATATAGTTCAGTCTATTACATTGCATTTACCCCTTATGAAATATAAACAGTTAAGAGATGTTTATCAAAGAAAGCAAAATATTCAACTCAATATAATTATATGCCTGATTTTAGTACATTTTAGAGAAATTCAAAATTAATGCTTATTGTAGGTTTCTATACCTTTCATTTATTTTTATGCTATTTTTAAAATTATTCACAATTAGTTAATTAATTAATTAAACAAATACTGACTGAACACCTCCTATATACATGATACTGGTGATACTGTGGTAAGGGGGAAAAAACCCCACACTTCCTGCTCTTTTGGAGTCTGGTGGGATAGAGAGGTATTTGATCATGAAAATAAATTATAACCACAAACTGAAGAAAAAGCACAGTGGTATAACACAATTATAAGAGGAATCACATCACACCTGGAATATCACAGAAGACTTGTGGTAGACTTCGAGGAGCTGAGCTTTAGAAAGTGAATTGGAATTAACAGAAGTTAACAAGATGTAGGAGGAAGTGATTTACTTCAAGGCTAAAGAAAACATGTCCGGAAAGGCTCTGCGGGACAAAGTAATTGAAGGACACCATGGCTGGAGTACAGATGGCCAGGGTCAAAGTGGTGTGAGATGTGGCCAAAGTGAGACTTTGGCCTTTATCTGAAGAGCAATGAGAAGCCAGGGGGACGAGTTTAAGCACTAGGGTGCCATGTTCAAATTTGGGGTAGCAAAAGTGCATTCTGGCTATACCTTGGAGAACAATCGAAGGAAAGTAAGAATAAAAGCTGGACAAGCTAGAAAGCTAATGCCAAACTAAGGGCTGGATGAGAGTAGGGTAGTAAAGATGAGATCTATACACAGAAGTGGAACTCACTGTATTTGGTAATGGGTTAAATAAGTGGGAGGATGAGAAGGAAGAAAGTGGCATCAAAGAAGATTTCTAGGTTTCTGGCTTATATGTTCAATGCATCAGGGTCCAGATAACCAGAGCATGAGTTGGGGAAGAGATGAGGCTGGGCAATTAAGACCATGAGGAAAGAGCATCACATGTCAATGAACAAAATGGAGAATTTGAAGGAGGAGAATGATGTGATCAGATCTGTGATTTAGAAAGTTCACTCTGCCATAAGAATAATAATTGTTTGGAGTTAGATAAAGCTTAGGAAGAGAGGTAATAGAAGACCTCTGAATTGGGTTGGGGTAGAATGTAGAGCAACCATTCAGTTCTATTTTGGGAGAGACTGGTAAATATTGGAGGATAAATCATTGAGGTGTTCTAAACAGAAGAAAGTATGGGTTTTAAGAGGAAGACGGTGAGTTTAATTTGAGATGTCCAGTTGATAGGTACATGGGACTGAAACAGAAGAATGAAGTCTGTCTTGAGAATATGGACTTATTAATCATAAACATATATGTGGCGATCAAAGCCAAAAGAGAGGGTTTACAAAGTGAGAAGAGGTGTGGACTGAGGACTGGACCCCAAGAAAATCGACTTTTGAGGGATGGGCAGAGGAAGAGCTTGAAAATGAAAGGTTTGAGAATTAAGATAAAAGCAGAGAGGAGAGTATGTTAAGAAGGAAGATAGGGTCAAAAGTGGCAATTGCTGTAGGAAGTTCAAGTAAAATCAAGTTTCCACTGGATTTAGTGACCAGCTTGTCATTGATTACCTAGTTGAAATAGTTTTAGTAGCAGGCTGGAGTGGAAATCTAGACTACAGTGGAGTGAGAAGTGAAAGCAGACCAAGTCTTTGAAAAAATTTGGCTGTGAAATGGAAGAGGGAGGTAAGGACAGTAGCTACAGAGGTATATGGAGTTGTCATCAAAAACATCTCAATATTCCACACTAATCATACTGTCTGACAATATGAACATGTAACATATGATTGTCGTATTCAAAAAGCATATTCCAAGGGGGAAATGGAATGACAATAAATTAAAATACATTGAAAAGGATACATAATTATGCAACATTTTGCATATGTAATATTTGACATTAAATTATATAAAATAAATGTTTAAAATGTTAATCTGGGGGAGGAACATTATTCTCTTTACCAAGGGCTATCAGAGAACTAAATTGCTTCATGAAAAAGATAAGCACAAAATATACAAGCACTTGCAGGACAGAAGGCAGCTCACACCAGCTATGCAGGATCAGACTCGCCAGATGTTTTAACAAACATAAAGAATGTACTAGTCGGGCTTCCCTGGTGGCACAGTGGTTGAGAGTCCGCCTGCTGATGCAGGGGACACGGGTTCGTGCCCCAGTCATGGAAGATCCCACATGCCGTGGAGCAGCTGTGCCCGTAAGCCATGGCCACTGAGCCTGCGCGTTCGGAGCCTCTGCTCCGCAACGGAAGAGGCCAAAACAGTGAGAGGCCCGCGTACCGCAAAAAAAAATAAATAAATAAATAAAATAAAAAAAAGAATGTGCTAGTCATAAAGTGACTCGCCAGCTAACAAAGTAGAGAAAAGGATTCTCAAAAAGATTGGCTGTAGCAGTGAAAGCACTTTCCAGAGGAAAGGGAACTGGAAGAACCGGGTACCTCTAGGCTCACCATAGTTTTCAATCTTAGCCGACATCAGAATCATCTGGAAGCTCTTGAAACTCCCAATGCTCATACTGTGCCTCAGACCAAATACATCACAACCTTTGGGGGTGAGACTGGGCACCACGTAACTCTAATGTGCACTCCTAGTTTAGGCACTATCTCCTCTAACGTAGCCATGGATAATAGGAAGTCATGGCCCCTGCACTTATACTCTGGGCCCAACTGTTGAATCATTCATGGCTGTGAGATAAAGGTACTGGGGGTCTCAGCCAATATTAGTGGATATTTATGTCATCTAGCCCTCTAGTTATGATTACATGTGTATCAATACACCTTTTGATTATCACGCTGATTGACCACAGGCAAAGAAAGAATTGATCATTTTGAATATTTGAAGGTCTCCATGACAATCCTGTTTCTGGTGGGGACAAGGTTAATAAATAAGCGAGGATTTCTATTTCCTCCCCACCCTCACTTTATCAAGGAGATACTCACTTTTAGAAGTCTTATTTCTAGGCTTTCTATGTTACAAAATCTGAAGAATGGGCAGATAAAAATGGTATTGAAGTGTGGAAAGGGGGAAAAAGAGTAATGTTCCAGTGGAGAAATCTGGCAAATGCTACCTCAGTCAGGTGATCAAGATCAACATCAACAGTAATAAGACATATTGATTGCACGGGTTCTTAATATGACGTGATAAAATGATACATTATCTCTGTGGTCTTCCCTACAAAAACCTATATGTCTATTCTGATCATGAGAAAAACATGAGGCAAACCCCAACTGAGGGACATCCTACAAAATACATGAACTTGTCAAAACTGTCAAAATCATCAAGAACAAGGAAAGTCTAAGAAACTGGCACATTCTAGAAGCCATAGCCTAAGAAGACATGATGACTTAATGTAATATCCTGGATAGGATCCTGAAACAATAAAAGGACATTAAGTAAAACTGAAGAAAAAGCAGAGTCTTTAGTTAATAATAATAATCAATATTAGTGCATTTGTTGTGATAGATAGATCATACCAAGATATTAGTAGGGAGAGTGGGTATGGAGTATATGGGAAATCTCTGTACTATCTTTGCAACAACTTTTCTGTTAATCTAAAACTATTTTAAAATAAAAAAGTTTATTAAAAAATAGTATTGGAGGACTTCCCTGGTGGCGCAGTGGTTGAGAGTTCGGCTGCCGATGCAGGGGACATGGGTTCGTGCCCCGGTCCAGGAAGATCCCACATGCCGCGGAGAGGCTGGGCCTGTGAGCCATGGCTGCTGAGCCTGCGCATCCAGAGCCTGTGCTCCACAACGGGAGAGGCCACAGCAGAGAGAGGCCCGCGTACCGCAAAAAAAAAAAAAAAAAAAAAAGAAAAAAAAATCTCAACATAGTATGTCACTAGGGAATTGTAAATTAAAACCAGAATGAGATATTACTACATACCTACTAGAATGGCCAAAATTCAGAACACTGACAACACCAAATGCTGGTGAGGATTTGGAGCAATAGGAACTCTTACTCATTGCTGCTGGGAATGCAAAATGGTACAGCCACTTTGGAAGACAGTTTGGAGATTTCTTACAAAACTAAACACACTCTTCCCATATGATCCAGCAATTGCACTCTTTGGTTTTCACACAAATGAATTGAAAACTTATATACTTGGATGTTTATAGCAGCTTTATTCATATTGCCAAAGCTTAAAAGCAACGAAGGTGTCCTTCAGTAGGTGAATGGATAAATAAACTTGGTACATCCAGAAAATGGAATACTACTCAGCACTAAAAAGAAATGAGCTATCAAGCCATCAAAAGACATTGAGGAAACATAAATGTATACTACTAAGTGAAAAAAGCCAATCTGAAAAGGTTACATACTGTATGACTCCAGCTATATGATACACAGAGACAGTAAAAAGATCAGTGGTTGCCAGGGGTTAAGGAAAGGGAGAGGTGAATAGGCAGACCATGGAGGACTTTTAGGGCAGTGAAACCACTCGAAATGATACTATAAAGGTGGAGACGTATCATTAAACATTTGTCAAAATCTATAGAATATACAATACCAAGAGTGAACCCTAAAGTAAACTATAGGCTTTGAGTGATGATGATTCGTCAGTGTAGATTCATCTATTGGAACAAACGTATCACTCTGGTGGAGGATGTTGATAATGCGGGAGGCTGTGCTTGTCTTGGGGCAGGGGGCATATGGGAAATTTCAGTATTTTCCAATCAATTTTGCTTTAAACTTCTCAAAAATACAAAGTCCATTTAAAAAAATTCAGTATGTGAGAGTCTGCTGGAAAGATGAAAGGATGCCGGTTAAGAAGTTATAAGGTAATAATAATAATAATATTAAAAGCTCAGATCATTTGGCTGTAATCAGCTCAGTGAGAGCAACAACAGTGTCAGTTTTGCTTATACCTCTTTCCCAGTGTCTGTCATTCTGTTATAGTGTCTAGAATATATTTGACCCTTAGTAAGGATTAATTAAATGAATGAATGAATGAAAGGCCTCTGTTCCATGGAATTTTCCCTAGTTACCCTTAACATTAAATTAATATTAAATTAATCCATTTGTGTGTATTTCTCAAGTACATTCCTTTATTTTATTTCATGCTGTGTTACATATTTACTTGCACTTGTCCCATATTACCCTCCACATACCTAAATACTTATACACACACACACACACACACACACTCGAGATTGCAACCTCCTTGAAGACAGACTGAGCCTCATTTTTATCTTTCATCTGCCAACACTTAGCACTTGGGCTTTGTATGTGGTGAACATTCATGTGTGCTGTTGAATTGAGATTACTTTGGCATGATCTGTTTAAAAATTCTTATTTAGTATTCATATAACCAATACAAAATTGTTAATTATTGAATTGATATGAGATAATTTGAACTCATTAATCTGATTAATATCTAACTACATTTGGCAAGAAACTCTGTTCTGTATTTGTACATTCCACATTGCTGGTAGGAGATTCTGAAAATGTGTTTAGTACGCTATTTGTAACATTAGGGCCATTGTTTAGCATCACGTGCTCAGAATCCCATTTGATTTCCCTGTGGAAATTCTCCTAAGCCAGCAGCAGCTTAGGTGGAAATGGTACTGGGTCAGTGGGAATCTGGAATCTGGGTCCTACTTAGGTCCTTGAATTTGGTGAAGTACGCGGCCATTGCTAATTCATTTCACTATCATGGCCTGAGGGATTTCTTCTTTAAAAAATGGACTAGATAATCTGTAAGAACCTTCTACCTCCAATATTTTTTGTCATTTAAAGTTCTTTGATAATCAAACTGGATCCCTAAATTCCAGGCCAGTTTTCCAGTTCATGCATTTTTCTGGCCACAAGATGGCAGACTTTATGCTGTTTTCTTCATTCTGTATCAGGGAAAAGAACCTTAACCCTCTTGCAGTTTTGAAAATTAAAAACTCCCAATATCTTAAAAAGTCTGATAAACGCAACATGGACTTTACATTATGACTCTAAAAAGTGTCTTGAATGCTTTGGATTTTCATGATAAAGGACATTTCCTCTTTTGTGGGGGGATAATGATTTAGGCTGTATTTCTATACAAACACAAAAATCTTATGATGAGATCAAAGAGACTACAAGTATTTTCATTTGTTTTTCTTTTTCCTTACATATCAGAGCCAGGGCTTTGGGAATCCAGAATCAATAAAAACTTTACCATGGAAGCTACTGGATAGAGTACTCAAAATATACTGTCATTCTGATATTTTTAGCCATTGTCCTTGACACTTCCCAAGTATGTATCCCAATCTTTTCTTGTGCTACTGGGTTCTCAGATTTTATCTGTGGCAGAAGTAGCAAGTCAAAAATACATCTATTTCATGCACCAAATTGGGATTTAGGAAGAACAAGATTTGCATTTCAGAAATTTGAAGTAATTTTCCTTAATTATACATAATCTATCTGCTTTAAGAAGAAGCATGATTTTGCCAACTTACCCTGGTCAGAAGTTCATTCATTTCTGTCACCAGTGTGTTCAGATTGCCTTCTGCCAACTGAATGAGCCTCTCTGGGGCCCGCTGAGGTGAGAGCAAATGCTGAAAAAGATTTCATTCCATATGTTTTAGAGTAAATGGTCTTGCAGCGATCATGGGTTGAACATTTAACAGAACACATTTTTTCTTTATATACAAAGAACTTAGCCTTCTCACCTTCAGAGAAGAGAGAAAGAAACTATTTCAGCTGGGCACTTACAAAGCACCGTGCAGAATAATCTGGCAAATACTACAAACTGCTGCAATTTATTGAGACATTACTATGTTCCAGGTCTTTTTGTTTTGTTTTGTTTTTCATTGAGCTCTTACAACAGCTCTATGAGATAAATGCTATTTCATTTTGTATATAGAAAACTGTGGCTTAAAGAGACTTAAAAATTTATACAAGATTGCACAGCCAGTAAGGGGTAGAGTCAAGATGAACCTTGTCTGAGTCTTTAAGGCTCCCATTCTAATCAACAGAGATACAGTTTACAGGTTTATTACCTCTTTCTTTGCGGACAGGAGCCCTGACAGAAGGGCCTGGCCAGACACTAACGAACTGCATGGCATCAATGTGGTAGGAGCTGCCCTGGCACTCACAGATGGGCCACTTTCCTCTCCTATTAAACATAATCAATCTCACCAAACACTAACAGTAGACAGCATCACTCTGTGAGAGTTATGAATGAAACAAAAGATGAGACCACTCCATAATCTTATCTAAATGCAGACGAAATCATGGTCTCTGTGCAGACCACAAAAGTACCTCAAATCCCATTTTCTGGCTAATATGAGTGACCACTGCCTCCTTATTAACTGTAGCTTTAGCCTCCCTTTTTCTTCCCTCCTTCTAGATAAGATTCATTAGAATACTTAATTATGGAATTATTCCCACTGCCTAATAGTACCCAGTCCAACACAAACTCCTGCTTCCTTGAATCTGCCCCCAAATTCCCTAGCACAAACCCCCAATACTCTAAGTGATTCCTAATGCCCTGTTATTGAGACAGCCCCAATTCCCCACACTGTGTAGTGCCCCTTGTTGCAACAAGTTAGTAAACCCAACTTCGTTCTATCACATGTGTGTTTCTGGTCATCTCTGGCTGGAACCCAGGGAGCACTGACACAGTTAAAGGAACTGAACAAAGAGGGCACATGACTTGCTTAAGGATTTAGAATATCAAAGTGGGGTTCCAAATATCCAGATATTAAACAAGTTATGGAAGAAGAACACAAACAGAATCAAGAAAGACCGGAATTTAAGGAAAATCAAGGTCATTCTGACCAATACCCAGCCATAAGGAAATAGGTGACTGAACCCCAGGCTTGGTTGATGTCCACAGATTGGAACCTCTTTCAGAGGGCCCTTCAGTACTTCATCCACTGCTTAAGTTATTACTTTAAAATTATTTTACGTCCTACTGAAGTATTTGCTTCTCTAGTTTAATTTTCTTTCTTTGTATTCCTTCCATACATGATAACTGGTCAGCATTTTCTTTATTAGAACTCTTTGCACTCCTGAATGCTGGGCCTACAAAGTGAACTCGGATTCCTCTGCCTGGCTTTCATGATTGTCCTTCATATCACCCAGCCCCACTGAGGTCTCCAGCCTTATCTTTCACTAGCAGGCCTGACTTCTAATGTCTGCTGGACAGGCCTCGCTCATCCACATCTCTGCCTCTGCGCACGTGGCTCTCCTAGATTCAGTGGCAAGAGTATGTAAGGATGGGCTGGGGGTCAAGGAGACCTTGCTGCTGGTGGACTGAGCCCTTCTCTCTCTGAGCTGTGTGAAGGTAGTTTCATTCTCACAGGCCCTAAAGTTAAACTACCTCCTTCCACGTCCCAGCTCTGTACCTAGTAGCCATGTGACCTTGTCTCTGTGCCTCAGTGTCCCTACCCGGCTATCTGAGACAAACATAGATAATACAGTACTCCTTTCCTACTTCTTGGAGTTTCTGTAAAATCTATGCATGATAATTCACAGAAGACTTTAGTCAATCGTCTAGCACAGAGATACTCATCAATAAATGCTATTCTTGCTATCATTATGATTGGTTTCTTCTTCTGGTAAATAAGGATAACAATACTTACTTTGAAGGCTGTGGTCTAAATTAAAGAATATATTCCCTAGAAGAATGTCCGCCAGTGCCTAGTGAATAAATCTTAGGTTTCTTCCTCCAGTCTTCACCAATAATTCTCTGCCTATTGAAATTGTTTCTATCCTTCAAGATCTAACACAAATTACACTTTCATTAATGATGTATTCCCTGGTTACTCTGGATCTTATCTATTTCTCCAGTCTTTGAACTCTATTGTATGTCAAATGTCTATAAAGCACGTAGTAATTATGTATTTTTGCTAATTGTTTAACTATTTTTAAACCACATAGACTCTACGCTTCCTAAGGGTAGTGACTGCATTATAGGGGTCATGAAACCCCTGGGGAACCAAGTGCAATATTGGGGCTTTCCAGAGTTTCTTAATAAATATCCAGTAGTTGACTGATAGTGTATAAGGAGTCACTTTTCATCTTTTTTTTTTATTCAGGTGAAACAACTTCAATTTCCTTAACATTTCCTCTTTATCCCATTAACTACTGAAAGCTTTAAGGATGTCTTAGAATAGTGTTTCTCTTACAACAAAATGACTTCTTGTTGAAGTACTTTCAAAAGTCTCCTCATTCTCTAGTACAAAATGTTCACCTTGTGCTTTCATTTTGACAGTAAACTTAAATGTTAATGTAAGCATTTCTGGAACCCAGGCTGGGCACCTGAGAGACGCACTTGATCTTAGCACCTACATTTGCATGCCTGCTTGATCATATGGCAGATTGAGCACATAAATCACTTGTCAAGTGACGCTAAATGTCATCTCAGGACCCCTCACAAAGGGTTCTCTAGTTCAAATTGTGGAAAGGTAGGAGAATCGAGTTACCACATGTCACATGCTGATGAAAGAACCTATGTGGAAGTAGTCAGTGTGATATTCTTGTTGCAAGTAGCAATTTGCTTTCAGCAAAAATCTTCTGTTATTTTATATTAATGTTTTTAATTTGAATTTTATTGGTTCTTTAGGCTTTTGTAAAGATTAATTTGTTTTGATTTTATAGAGCTATTAAGTATATGAGTTCATATCTGATTTTACGTTTGCACATATTTAAGGAACATAATAAAATTGATTTAGGCCAAACACTGGGGGTACATGAGCCTCTTTTTCCATAAGAGCAATCAGTAAATTATAGTTCTCAAGTTTGAAAAACACTGGTTTAGAAAGTCTTTGAATTTCCCTAATGGCTGCCTGCCTTGATTTGGGACAAAGGGAAGAGCATTTACCAATTATGGCAATTACCCCTTTGGAAGCTTCTGTCATTTTTACCCTGGCTCTTGCTGTTACTGCTCCAACCTACCTTGAGTTCCTGAGTCATATTTTCAAGACCATACAGAATTTTATAAGGAGCAGGCAGTGGGCCAGTGAGGTTGATGCTCGTGGCCATCTGTTCCAGGCGAGCCAAGTCACCAAGAAGAAGGCCGGTGCATTCATCTCCACAAACTGTGAAAGGGAAACAGCAAAGAATATTTACTTCTGCTAAGCATCCCAGGCAGATGTGCAAAGATTTCAGCTATGAAATGTTTTATGGCCTAAGTACTATCCTGTGAAAGATGATGTTTCTCATCTCAGATAATTAATGCTTTCGAATGGATGACGGTTGATAAAAGATGAAAAGAACAACAAAAGAGCAGACATTCCTGTTGCCCAGAACCTGAAATAGGGATGATGATATAAACTGAGAAACCAAAGAGGACGAACAAATGCATTTTGAGGGTAAACGAGTGTACTGCCTAAGTACTAAAGGAGAGGTAAAACATGGACTATAACATTATAAATGCCCCAGAGAGTCACACATGAACAATCTAGAGGAAATCTGTAATTGGCAATAAAATATGCTTTGGAATCTAAAAATGTATACATTGCCCCATTAGATTGCAATGTGGAGTGTCTATAGCAATTAGGTCTCTACGTGCTTCAGGTATTACATATTCAAAAACTGTATGACTCTTTAGCTTGACATCTATTGAGAAGAGTATTTTTAAAAGTCAAAAGAACTCTTCTTTTTACAATTTTTTTGTCATGATGAAATGTATTTACTTATCACTTACTCGTTCACTTACTTATGCATTTGCCAACTCTTCCTCTTTAACTATTCAGCACATTATCACTCATGATTAGATGCAGTCCCACAAATTCCTACTTTGATGATTAACCTAATCCTGTTTTGTGGATAAATAATTGCCGAAAGCCAGGAAAACTTTATTCTTGAAGTAGCCAAGAGTGCTAGTGTTCTACCTATATTTTTTCAGTGATTAGAAAGGGGGACTATTCAAATTTAGTGGTGGTGGAAGGGGGTTGGACGGTAGTAGGGTGGTGGAGAGAAACAATGGTTTCTTCACCATCACTTGAATCTCATAAATAGTAAAATTTCTAAAATTAAAAGATATTGATTCTTTTGGAGGCTTTATAAAATATACCTATTCAGTTTGGATTTTTAGTTCAAAATTTTTTTTTTCACTCTTTGCATCAGAGTAATGAGATGTAGCTCTCCATGCCAAGAAGCACGTGCTACCACATTTATGATATGCGTTCGTGCATACAGTTACAATTTCTAGCTTACGTTCTGCAGATAGAGGTATAAAAACTATACACGTGTTAGAAGAGAGGAAAATATATAACATGAAAAATACTGAGACCTGGAGCAGCTTTGGATCATGCCCCAAACTGGCAAGAATTCAATTAGTTCTCTAAACAGGACTCCCCTGAGCTGCCTAATGGAGAGAAAACCATTAACTGAAGCTTGTAAACACAGAGAAGTAGTACAGAGAGTGATTCTGTGATGGGACAGCAGTTAGAGGTGAGTTACAATATCCCTTCACAGGGATTAAACTGCCCCAGCAGGGCTTTTAATAAATCAGCTCCTTGCAGGTGACACCCGTAAGTGTTGAGTGTCACCTGCAGGGGCGCTGTAAGCTCCTGATGCCTTGCAAGCTGAGCGAACAAAGAGGCTTTGGGAGCTGGAGGTGGAATCTGAAACTAGAGCTGGATCTCTTCCTCTTCTAGCCAGAACGAAAGAGAATTTGCTCTGCACGGAAACTAAGTAAAAGGAAAAGAATGCTGTGGCTTCAAACCCTCAGTTCAATGCAAGTGCTTGAGAAGCTTCAACAGACCTCTTGACATGAAGTAATTGTAGAAAACACAACCTGGAACACAATTAGGTACCAAATTGACTATGTCTAAACACCAAGACCCTGTCTGATTCTCACACTTGAGTGGGTTTCAGAATCATCTGAGGGCTTTCTTAAATCACAGGAGGCTGGGCCATACCCCTAGCAGTTCTGATTCAAGAGGTGATCGAATCACCTGGTTTCTGATTCTCTGACTGATCACGTGCTTTTCCAACAAACTCCCAGGTGAACACTAATACTCTGGTCTGAGCACCACACTTTGAATAACTACTAAATCAACAGCAATGGCATGACCTGGGAGCTTGTTAGAAATACATAATCTTGGGCTCTATCCTAGATCTAGTGAAACAGAATCTGTGTTTTAGAAAGATTCCCATGTGACCTATGCATGTTAATGTTTGAAAAGCACTACTGTAGGTCAGTGGTTCTCCATCTTGGCTGCATACAAATCATGGCGATTTACAAAATACAGGTATCTAGGTGTTTCCCCTACCCACCTCCAGAGAATCTGATTTGATGGGTCTGTGGTGAGGCCCAGGCAACAGTATATTTAAGAGATTCCAGATGATCCTATCATATAGCCAGAGTTTAGAACCATTGGGCCAGATAACAAACTTTAGGGATGCTCTATCCTAAAGGGAGCAAGGATTTGGAAGAGGTCATTTTACTTGCTGTCTCCTCTGCCGAGAACACTTCTTTCTTCATCTTCACCCATGTGACTCCTGGAGATCTAGGTCAAGTGCTCAAGTGTTACCTCCTCGGAGGAGAAGGCCCTGATGACTCTGAAATTACTGTCCCCACCAACCACTACTGTATTCCCTTTGTCCTTTTATCTTAACACTCATGCACGTATAGGCTATCTTTTCATTTTATGTGTTTATATATTGTTTCTCTCTCCTCAGAGAGGGACCTTAATCAACTTTGGTCACAGTGCCTAAGAAAGTGTCTTGCACATAGTAAATAATCAATAAATATTTGCTTACTACTATCTTTGTGAAAGGAGAGCAAAAAATATTTTGGAGAAGATCAGGGAGTTACAAGGAGAGGACTGAGAGAAGAATAGAGAGAGGGAGAGAAAGAGACAGAGAAATAGAGATAAAAATATTGGCCAAATAGGAAATGTCTGAATGTGAGAACACTATACATGATACGAAATGAAGAATCACACAGATATGTGAGGAACAGAATAGTATAAAAACTATAGTTTTTATAGTTATAAAACTATAAAACATAGTATAAAAATGGCCAGAGAGGGAAAACTGTCTTGTGATTGGAGAGGCAGAAACTGACTCATGTCAAGGAGATGATTGCTATGATACCTGCATGAGGTAATATTGACACAGGAATTGGAATGGTATTGGAATGGAGGAATGGAGGGGAAGAAAAGATATACAAAACGTTAATAAAAGAAATGACACAGTTGGGTTACTGGCCAGATAAAGATGATGCTCATTTCTGGGGAGGATGAAGGGTTGAAAGTGTTTACCATTTCTTTGCCGCTCCTCCCGTTAAGAGGTGGAGTCTATTCCCCCGCACATCCCCCTTTGAATCGGGGTTGGCTTTATGACAAACTCTGACCATCAGAATGCTTCAGAGGGACACTGAGCCTTAGCTTCAAGGAGTTTCGCAGTTTCTGCTTCCACACTTCTGGAATCCTGCTGCCTTGTGAAAAATCCCAGGCTAGCCTTCTTGAGGAAGAGAGGCAACATGAGCAACAGAGAGGCAGATCCAACATTCTAGCTGAGGTCCTACCATGTGAATAAGGCCATCTAGGAACCCACACCACCGCATGATAACAAAAGAAGTATCCAAGGGGACCCTGTTCAAATTGCCAACCTACAGAATAGTGAGGATATATATAGTTGCTGTATATTCTCAACAACTATTAAATTTTGGAGTAGTAGCAATAGATAACTGATAAACTTTGTCAATTTTCGCATGTGTGATTTAGAATGTGAATTCAGCTTAGAGACTTCAAGTTGCAATTCATAGGTTAAAAAGTATTAACAACAGTTCTTAATTTTATTAAAAGTTAAGAAGAATGTGAAGGTCCCTTTCCCACTGAATCCAAGTTCATCACTACTTTAAAAGTTCCATTCAAAGCACTGTGCTCTTTTTTCACTTTCAAGATCTTGAAAGATACTTGATAATATGACATCTCACTATGCTTTTTAGGGTAGTGTACGCTTCAGAAATACTTTGCTAGCTCTTTCTCTAATTTATCTATAATTCATAACCTACCCATTTCTAAGAGGAATTGAGTCAGCTCATTGATAATGGTATGGCTAGAGGCTCCTTACCGATGGTTCCAGAAATTTTCAGGGAAATGTTTTCTCAGTACTCTCAGTTTTCACTTCAGACAAGCAGAAATCAGGGACTGGAATGCAGAACTAGATCTGATTTACTGTAATACACTACAGAGTAAATTGGTGAGCTAAACTGATGCCAAGAGGCATGATGGATACGGATTTTTCTGTCATTTATTCTACCTCCTGCCCATCTGTTTTGGTTCCTCATCTTCAGTTGTTGAAATGAAAATGTACTTAATTGCTCTTTCAAGGACTCATAATTCCATTTTATGTCTCTGTGTCCAAAGGTCTATTATTATCCCATGTCTTATGGTCTCCGTATCTGCTTTTGGGGGAACAAAGTACAAGCACATTTCCATAGATGAAAGGTAAGTTTTATAGTATGCTCCAAGTAATACACTAACATCTGTCCAAATGGGTCAGAAAGACTTATGAATTCGACAGCCATGGGAGTTTTTTCAAAGCTTCTGTACAAGTCTAGTTCATGCAGTTATAAGATAAACACATGGGGAAGTGTGCCCTTTACATAATGGTTTGCTATTTTATCCTGACACAAAATATTTAACTTACACCACAAGCTACTTTTATTTGTCCTCAAAAAGTCTGAAATGTCTGGCAACAAACACTGGAAGTGGGATGCAAATTAAAACCACGTTTAATTCACTATGATAGGGAAGATCTGAAGAGTGTATAGAGACAAGGAATATTCACATTACGTAAACAATTGTTCTTTGATAAGGGTGCAGTAACTGCTCAGTGTAAATTGACACCTATCTTATAATCAAGACCCCCAAGGAACCTCTCCAAACCATTCTCCTATTCAGCAATAGAGATAAGGTTATAAAATGAGATTCTGCCTGAAATGCATGGGAGCAAAAGCAAATATTTCAAGACTATGATTATATTTTACATGACTAAATGTTTTTGAGGCTTTGCTTATAAAAGTGTCAGGATAAATTTGTGTCTAATACTAGCAAATGCAATACTACATTCAGGTTGTTACAGCTGGGCACATGTAAGGGGCAAATCATGCAGCTTATATTACAGATCTTTCCGTTAGCAATTAGTACAAAATACTGCATTTCTACCAGAGTCCCCCATGCATAATAACTACTGGCTTACCGTCACAAAAAATTCACACACTGTATCCAAACCAAAGAAGCCAAAGCTGAAATGAGTGCACTGCATGTTTTTAAGAAGGCCAAACCTATTAACCAATTTTAGGTAAAGATACATAAATTGTCTGGCTCTAATCAAAAAGGGATCAAATGAGTAAATATACATTTCTAACAAAAGATAAAATTTGTGTGTTAATGTGTGTGTTTTAATTTAATTCTTCTACATTAAGGCCATTGATAATTCCTTGGGTATGGATTGTATATTTCTCTGTCCTCTTTCTTCTTCAAGAAGAAAGTTTTAGATTAGCATTTATTTAGGGCTTATTAAAATGGATTCAGTTATTCCATATTATTTATAGATAAATATCTTCTAAAATAAAAATGTGGTTTCAGACCCATTAAAAAGGCTTTTTTTTTTTTTTTTTTTGCCTGTTAGTTCTTTGAATAGAGGGAAAGACTTTCTGTAGGTTTAGGATGAGGCTGATGAATTTATTCATGTACCAAGCAGTTGTGATATATATACATATATAAACATTAAATAAAATTATGTATATAAATATATATTAAAAATAAGTTCGATATGGTTCAAGTATGGTATAGCTCTTCAAAAAACAAATGGAAGCTTTGAAAGTATTATAAGTAATAATTGGACAGTAGCTTTTATCTATACAGTATTCACTACATTGAAGACAATATGTTGTGTCTTGCCTTCATTATCTCATCTAATGTTTACAGCAATTCTATGAGATAAGTACTATTAATATCCTAATTTTAAAGATGAGAAAAAGAGTTACAATCATAGTGTTTATGAATCTATAAATAATGTATTTGAAGAACTTTAAGAGAAAACAAAAATGTAAGGTCACCGTAAAAGGGGTTTTCAGCGACTTGAAAAGCTAAGAATTATTAAAAAAAAAACAACAGAATTTAGCCTAACCTAAGTATCTCATCAAAAACTGCTTCACTCAATGACCAATAAGCTACAGTTCTGGACACCCTATGCCAAACAACTAGTAAGACAGGAACACAACCCCACCCATTAGCAGAGAGGCTGCCGAAAATCGTAATAAGGCCACAGACACCCCCAAAAACACCACAAGACGTGGACCTGCCCACCAGAAAGACAAGATCCAGCCTCATCCACAAGAACACAGGCACTAGTGCCCTCCACCAGGAAGCCTACACAACCCACTGAACCAACCTTACCCACTGGGGGAAGACACAAAAACAACGGGAACAAAGAACCTGCAGCCTGCAAAAAGGATACCCCAAACACAGTAAGATAAGCAAAATGAAGAGACAGAAAAACACACAGCAGATGAAGGAGCAAGATAAAAACCCACCAGACCTAACAAATGAAGAGGAAATAGGCAGTCTACCTGAAAAAGAATTCAGAATAAGGACAGTAAAGATGATCCAAAATCTTGCAAATAGAATAGAGAAAATGCAAGAAACATTTACCAAGGACCTAGAAGAACTAAAGAAGAAACAAGCAATGATGAACAACACAATAAATGAAATTAAAAATACTCTAGAAGGGATCAATAGCAGAATAACTGAGGCAGAAGAACGGATAAGTGACCTGGAAGATAAAATAGTGGAAATAACTACTGCAGAGCAGAATAAAGAAAAAAGGAAGAAAAGAACTGAGGACAGCCTCAGAGACCTCTGGGACAACATTAAACGCACCAACATTCGAATTATAGGGGTCCCAGAAGAAGAAGAGAAAAAGAAAGGGACTGAGAAAATATTTGAAGAGATTATAGTTGAAAACTTCCCTAATATGGGAAAGGAAACAGTTAATCAAGTACAGGAAGCACAGAGAGTCCCATACAGGATAAATCCAAGGAGAAACACGTCAAGACACATATTAATCAAACTCTCAAAAATTAAATACAAAGAAAACATTAAAAGCAGCAAGGGAAAAACAACAAATAACACACAAGGGAATCCCCATAAAGTTAACAGCTGATCTTTCAGCAGAAACTCTGCAAGCCAGAAGGGACTGGCAGGACATATTTAAAGTGATGAAGGAGGAAAACCTACAACCAAGATTACTCTACCCAGCAAGGATCTCATTCAGATTTGATGGAGAAATTAAAACCTTTAGAGACAAGGAAAAGCTGAGAGAGTTCAGCACCACCAAACCAGCTTTACAACAAATGCTAAAGGAACTTCTCTAGGCAAGAAACACAAGAGAAGGAAAAGACCTACAATAACAAACCCAAAACAATTAAGAAAATGGGAATAGGAACATACATATCAATAATTACCTTAAATGTAAATGGATTAAATGCTCACACCAAAAGACACAGATTGGCTGAATGGATACAAAAACAAGACCCATATATATGCTGTCTACAAGAGACCCACTTCAGACCTAGGGACACATAGCAGACTGAAAGTGAGGGAATGGAAAAAGATATTCCATGCAAATGGAACCCAAAAGAAAGCTGGAGTAGCAATTCTCATATCAGACAACATAGACTTTAAAATAAAGACTATTAGAAGAGACAAAGAAGGACAATACATAATGATCAAGGGATCGATCCAAGAAGAAGATATAACAATTGTAAATATTTATGTACCCAACATAGGAGCACCTCTATACATAAGGCAAATACTAACAGCCATAAAAGGGGAAATCGACAGCAACACATTCATAGTAGGGGACTTTTAACACCCCACTTTCACCAATGAACAGCTCATCCAAAATGAAAATAAATAAGGAAACACAAGCTTTAAATGATACATTAAACAAGACAGACTTAATTGATAATTATAGGACATTCCATCCAAACACAACAGAATACACATTTTTTTCAAGTGCTCAAAGAACATTCTCCAGGATAGATCATATCTTGGGTCACAAATCAAGCCTTGGTAAATTTAAGAAAATTGAAATTGTATCAAGTATCTTTTCCAACCACAATGCTATGAGACTAGATATAAATTACAGGAAAAAAAATGTAAAAGATATTAACACATGGAGGGTAAACAATACACTACTGAATAACTATGAGATCACTGAAGAAATCAAAGAGGAAATCAAAAAATACCCAGGAACAAATGACAATGGAGACACGACGACCCAAAACCTATGGGATGCAGCAAAAGCAGTTCTAAGAGGGAAGTTTATAGCAATACAATCCTACCTTAGCAACAGGAAATATCTCGAATAAACCACCTAACCATGCACCTAAAGCAATTAGAGAAAGAAGAACAAAAAAACCCCAAAATTAGCAGAAGGAAAGAAATCATAAAGATCAGATCAGAAATAAATGAAAAAGAAATGAAGGAAATGATAGCAAAGATCAATAAAACTAAAAGCTGGTTCTTTGAGAAGATAAACAAAATTGATAAACCATTATCCAGACTCATCAAGAAAAAAAGGGAGAAGACTCAAATCAATAGAATTAGAAATGAAAAAGGAGAAGTAACAACTGACACTGCAGAAATACAACCGATCATGAGAGATTACTACAAGCAACTCTATCTCAATAAAATGGACAACCTGGAAGAAATGGACAAATTCTCAGAAATGCACAACCTGCCAAGACTGAATCAGGAAGAAATAGAAAATATGAACAAACCAATCACAAGCACTGAAACTGAAACTGCGATTAAAAATCTTCCAACAAACAAAACCCCAAGACCAGACGGCTTCACAGGCGAATTCTGTCAAACATTTAGAGAAGAGCTAACACCTATCCTTCTCAAACTCTTCCAAAATATAGCAGAGGGAGGAACACTCCCAAACTCATTCTACGAGGCCACCATCACCCTGATACCAAAACCAGACAAGGATGTCACAAAAAAGAAAACTACAGGCCAATATCACTGATGAACACAGATACAAAACTCCTCAACAAAATACTAGCAAACAGAATCCAACAACACATTAAAAGGATCATACACCATGATCAAGTGGGGTTTATTTCAGGAATGCAAGGATTCTTCCATATAAGCAAATCAATCAATGTGATACACCATATTAACAAACTGAAGGAGAAAAACCATATGATCATCTCAACAGATGCAGAGAAAGCTTTCGACAAAATTCAACACCCATTTATGATAAAAACCCTGCAGAAAGTAGGCATAGAGGGAACTTTCCTCAACATAATAAAGGCCATATATGACAAACCCACAGCCAACATCATCCTCAATAATGAAAAACTGAAAGCATTTCCACTAAGATCAGGAGCAAGACAAGATTGGCCACTCTCACCACTCTTATTCAACATAGTTTTGGAAGTTTTAGCCACAGCAATCAGAGAAGAAAAGGAAATAAAAGGAATCTGAATCAGAAAAGAAGAAGTAAAGCTGTCACTGTTCGCAGATGCTACCAGAAAACTACTAGAGCTAGTTAATGAACTTGGTAAAGTAGCAGGATACATAATTAACGCACAGAAATCTCTGGCATTCCTACACACTAATGATGAAAAATCTGAAAGTGAAATTAAGAAAACACTCCCATTTGCCACTGCAACAAAAAGAATAAAATATCTGGGAATAAACCTACCTAAGGACACAAAAGACCTGAATGCAGAAAATTATAAGACACTGATGAAAGAAATTAAAGATGATACAAATAGATGGAGAGATATACCATGTTCTTGGATTGGAAGAATAAACACTGTGAAAATGACTCTAATACCCAAAGCAACCTACAGATTCAATGCAATCCCTATCAAACTATCACTGGCATTTTTCACAGAACTAGAACAAAAAATTTCAATTTGTATGGAAACACAAAAGACCCCGAATAGCCAAAGCAATCTTGAGAACGAAAAACGGAGCTGGAGGAATCAGGCTCCCTGACTTTAGACTACACTACAAAGCTACAGTAATCAAGACAGTATGGCCCTGGCACAAAAACAGAAAGATAGATCAATGGAACAGGATAGAAAGCCCAGAGATAAATCCATGCACATATGGTCACCTTATCTTTGATAAAGGAGGCAGGAATGTACAGTGGAGAAAGGAGAGCCTCTTCAATAAGTGGTGCTGGGAGAACTGGACAGGTACATGTAAGAGTATGAGATTAGAACACTCCCTAACCCCACACACAAAAATAAACTCAAAATGGATTAAAGACCTAAATGTAAGGCCAGAAATTATCAAACTCTTAGAGGAAAACATAGGCAGAACACTCTATGACATATATCACAGCAAGATCCTTTCTGACCCACCTCCTAGAGAAATGGAAATAAAAACAAAAATAAACAAATGGGACCTAATGAAACTTCAAAGCTTTTGCACAGCAAAGGAAACCATAAACACGACCAAAGACAGATTGGAGAAAACAGTTGCAAATGAAGCAACTGACAAAGGATTATCTCCAAAACATAGAAGCAAATTATGCAGCTCAATAACAAAATACAAACAACCCAATCCAAAAATGGGCAGAAGACCTAAACAGACATTTCTCCAAAGAAGATATACAGATTGCCAATAAACACATGAAAGAATGCTCAACATCATTAATCATTAGAGAAATGCAAATCAAAACTACAATGAGATATCATCTCACACCAGTCAGAATGGCCATCATCAAGAAATCTACAAACAATAAATGCTGGAGAGGGTGTGGAGAAAAGGGAACACTCTTGCACTGCTGGTGGGAATGTGAATTGGTACAGCCACTATGGAGAACAGTATGGAGGTTCCTTAAAAAACTACAAACAGAACTACCATATGACCCAGCAATCCCACTACTGGGCACATACCCTGAGAAAACCATAATTCAAAAAGAGTCATGTACCAAAATGTTCATTGCAGCTCTATTTACAATAGCCAGGAGATGGAAGCAACCTAAGTGTCCATCATCGGATGAATGGATAAAGAAGATGTGGCACATATATACAATGGAATATTACTCAGTCATAAAAGGAAACGAAATTGAGTTATTTGTAGTGAGGTGGATGGACCTAGAGCCTGTCATACAGAGTGAAGTAAGTCAGAAAGCGAAAGACAAATACCGTATGCTAACACATATATATGGAATCTAAGAACAAAAATGTCATGAAGAACGTAGGCGTAAGACAGGAATAAAGACACAGACCTACTAGAGAATGGACTTGAGGACATGGGGAGGGGGAAGGGTAAGCTGGGACAAAGTGAGAGAGTGGCATGGACATATATACACTACCAAGTGTAAAGTGGATAGCTAGTGGGAAGCAGCCACATAGCACAGGGAGATCAGCTAGGTGCTCTGTGACCGCCTGGAGGGGTGGGATAAGGAGGGTGGGAGGGAGGGAGACGCAAGAGGGAAGAGATATGGGAACATATGTATATGTATACCTGATTCACTTTGTTATAAAGCAACAAGTAACACACCATTGTAAAGCAATTATACTCCAATAAAGATGTAATAAAAAAAATTATGAATTTAGTCTTAATCATATCTATGAGTAAAAATTTTACTGTTATACTTTGCCTCTTATTTTTCTAGTCAGTTCTTAACTTCAATTTGGAAAGGAAATATACTTGTCTAAATAGATTTGGCTCAATAAAATTACGCTCATGTTCAGAATTTCGAATTTAAAGAATAAAAGTGTTAAAATATTAAAATTAAATGAGCATTAAAATAATCTTCCTTATTACTGGTGAAACTGAGGGTAATCACAAGTTAGAGTCATTAAACTATTACTTTCTGAATCAATAATAAATTGTAACCTGCCTAAATTAAAAACAAAAACTGAGGAGCTACATAAAGCATCATGCTTTTGAAAAAACTGATCAAATAATAACCATGGTGATAAGAACAGCTAAAATTTATTGAACATGTATTATGCTTAGACACCACCTAATGTACATAGGACTTTATTTCCACTTTACAGATAATAAAATGAGGTTTAGAAAAGTTAGCTAATCGAATGTCACACAACTTTTATGTGGCCAGCCAGAATTCAAAGCGTCTATACCCCTTCACTATAGCATGCTTCCTTGCATTAGGAGATGGTCTGTTTCAAGGACACCACCGAACAGAAGATGATTAGACTACCTCATTTATAAGACTTCCAACTTTAAGGTGATGTGATCTATTTTTCTTCAAGGTTAATAAACTCCCTGGATTCTGCAGAGTGCAAATTGCAATCAAGTAGAGTTTACTCTCAAAATAAAGCCTGACTGAAAAGAAAAGAAATAGTGATCAGCCTCTTCTACACACAGTTCAACAGCACAAGTCCTTAATCTATTAATGGAACGGCTTTCTCAATGTGATATACAAACCACTGAGACTGATGGCCAATAAGAAAATTACCTGGAATCAGAGTGATAGTTGCTGTTCTACAGCATTGCTAGCCTTGACCAAGGCCGAGAAAGTTGCCAACAAGAAACTCAAAGCACCTTTCACTAACAAAATAGATGTGAAAAAGGTGTGAGGAGGGTGAACAGAAGTTACTTTTATAGCTATCCTGATGCCTGGATTTGAACAACATACCCCAGTTTAGAGTTGTAGAAAACTATAATAGCCATACTGGGCTTTGAATAGGAACTAGTACCTGGGGATTAAATGGGGACAGAGAGAGGATGGTGTTTAAAGGTTAGGATGGGGCTTCCCTGGTGGCGCAGTGGTTGAGAGTCTGCCTGCCGATGCAGGGGACACGGGTTCGTGCCCCGGTCCGGGAAGATCCCACATGCCGCGGAGCGGCTGGGCCCGTGAGCCATGGCCGCTGAGCCTGCGCATCCGGAGCCTGTGCTCCGCAATGGGAGAGGCCACAACAGTGAGAGGCCCGCGTACCGCAAAAACAAAACAACCAAAAAAAAGAGGTTAGGATGGAGTGTGATCACATGTCCAACAGAGCCTCACTCATTAAATAGCAAATGGAGGTCAACTGATGTTTTTTGTCATCTTTTATTATAGAAAGTCCCATTTTCTTTACAGTAATCAACCACATTCCACTATTTTGTTCCTGCTCTCATATATAGGGGACAATAACTGCCATTAGTAATTATTTTTGATTATAAGAGTACTGCAGGGTTCTAGTGATAATACATAAGGGCCTCTGCATTACTGTGATAGATCCTTGTTGGCAACTGGCTATTGTAAACAATAATCTATATAAAACAGATAACTAACAAGGACCTACTGTATAGCACAGGGAACTATACTCAATATTTTGTAATAACCTATAAGGGAAAAAAATCTGAAAAAAAATATACATATATAAAATGGAATCACTGTGCTGTATACCTGAAACTAACAAGACTCTGTAAATCAACTAGGGTTCAATAAAATTAAAAAAAATAAAAATAAAAACAACAATCTAGACTGTGTCTCTGCAGGTCGGTATCAAGTCAGGGTAAAACTTCAAACCTTGGGTTTTATCAAGTGTCTAGAAAGTGCACATTTTACAGAGTTAGTGCACTACCACATTTAGTTAGGCTTACCTTAGGTTACAGGTAAAAAAACCACAGTTTATGATTGCTTTTGCAACATTAGCAAGAAAAGCATCTTCTAAAATGTTATATTTTAGATAAATTGTGACTATAAATAATAAAGCTGATATATACCTAATATTTCATATGCTTTGAATAAAAATAGAAAGCATCAATATGATATTTATAAAATGATATTTCAGGCTCTCTTTACAGAATGACATCCTGCCAACAGTTACTAATTTTAAATTCTGTTCTTTAGGAGAATAATATATTTTACTACGCCACTCATAATCTATTTTAAACATTGTACAAATTGTTCAGTGTTAACTACTAGTCTGTAGAAAATAGGACATGAAAAAATCCAAGTTTTGTGCTTCCCAATACAAAACTTTACTATTAAATAAATAATGCTTTTCTTGCCGAGTCTCAGATTTCAGAAAGGCAGGTGGTTGTTCTCACTTTATAAAATGACTTGTAAATTATGAATGAGGGTTGAAAGAAGAAGTTGGATTTGTATTAACCTAACTTAGTAAGAAGTTCTGATTTGGGAAATCCAATAAAATAGCTACTCAGAACTCATCAACATCTGTAAAGAAAGAATGCATTGCAGAGCTCTCTCCAATTATCCCCACAAGAAAAAAATGAAAAGGCTTTGGAGGAAATCTGAGCACCCAGTTAGTGTGTCTTCTCATCTGCACAGAGGACAGGACTCCACTTGACCATCTCTGATGAATAAGAATCTATCATAACTACCATAACGTTTTTTTGGTTTTTTTGGCCGCACCATGTGGCTCATGGGATCTCAGTTCCCCAACCAGGGATTGAACCTGGGCCACAGCAGTGAAAGCTCTGAATCCTAACCACTAGACCACCAGGGAACTCCTGATAACTACCATAATGTTTTAAAACTTAGAGGAAAGAGTCTTAATGGTTAGCAGAGGGGAAAAAAAATGTATGTACCTACTGACATTATACACATTAAAATTTTTTCATTTTTTAAGCCCATTTTATCTTTCTTCTTCATAGAGGTAAGATGGGCTCTAAGCCCAGAAGAAGTAAATGAATTAAGAACTGAAATAATTAATGTTGAATATATTGGGAAAACCATGTTTTCTTTTTGTGCCTTGCATTAACAGTCAGCATAGGGGTTAAGAAAGTAAGATTTTCAAGACAGATCTAGGTTCAAATCACAACTCTGTTGAAAAGTCAGGGTGAACCTTGGAAAGGTGACTTAAATCACCTAAATTCAGTTTTATTTATTTATTTATTTAAAATGTAAAAATTTTTGTTGGGGTATAGTTGATTTCAGTTTTTTTTTTTTTTTTTTTTTTTAAATCACACTGTGGACATAATAATGTATGGGGACGTGGCAAGAATGAAAAGAACAGCATATAAAGCACTTAACATCATTTCTGACAAATGGAAGGCTCTCAACATGGGTGAAGCTTTAAAGAATTACTACTGTGATGAATCCTGTGTGGCGGAAGGGGCTGTAGGGGATGCCTGGGATTGAAAGCAGATACGTTGGTCAGGTGTGCCCAGGCACTGAGTTGGTTTGGCGGGGTTGAGAACGTTGGTGGTTTGAATTTGGCTAACTATGAGAGACTCTTGTATCTAAATATTTCCTACTAAAGGCACAGACTATTCGTGTAAATTCTTCATGATAGTAATGGAATGCCCATGTATAAAAAGCCTGTGTCCTGCAAGAAACTCACTATTTTGGATCCAATAAAACCCTAGCTTGCTCTCTGGCAATTGTCCGTGGCAGCTATTAGTTTATTTTAGAAATGTAGGTGGTCAAGAAAAGTTCTTTCATGCTTTCTGCATTTTCTCTGTGTCCTCTACAGCACAATTTAAAATTATTTGTTAAATAAATTAAGAGCATAAACTAACTATACAGGGAGACTCCTTCCACCAATATGCAGCTCACCTGAGATACTGCAATGATCGTGCCAATGTCATTTATCCTACATTTTTGGGGGGGTATACATATCCATGATGTAGGCCAAATTAAACTGTGTTTTCTAGAGAATGAACCAAAGAGAGAAGAATTAACTGTACAATACATGCTCCAGGCTCCAAAGAAGCTTTTCTCAGAAGACATTTCTCTTACTATATAAATATTCTCTTGCCAGAACCAGGCTACTTTCATCCACTCCCACTCACGGGCATTATAAAATTCTACTATAGGCACACGTGACAAAACAGGCCCTGCAGATCAAATGTGCTGGGTCAATCCATTCTTTGGTTTCTTGCTCTAAGTTAGCTTAAGGATATAGAAAGATAGAAGGAAAAGAAGAAGTAAAACTGTCACTGTTTGCAGATGACATGATGCTATATATAGAAAACCCTAAAGGCACTGCCCCAAAACTATTTGAACTCATCATTGAATTCAGTAAAGTGGTAGGACACAAAATTAATATACAGAAATCTATCGTATTTTTATATACTAACAACAAACTATTAGAAAGAGAAATTAAGAAAACAATCCCACTTACAATTGCATCAAAAAGAATAAAATACCTAGGTATAAATCTAACTAAGGAGGTAAAAGATCTATACTTGTAAAACTGTAAGACACTGGTTAAAGAAATTGAAGACAACACAAACAAATGGAAGGATATACCGTGCTTATGGATTGGAAGAGTATTGTTTAAATGACCATACTACCTAAAGCAATCTACAGATTTGATCCAATCTCTATCAGAATACAATGGCATTTTCCACAGAACTAGAACAAATGATTCTAAAATTTGTATGGAAGAACAAAATACATGAAAGAGCCAAAACAATCTTGAGAAAGAAGAGCAGAGCTGGAGGAATCAGGCTCCTTGACTTCAGACCCTACTACAAAGCTACAGTTATCAAAATGGTATGGTACTGGCACGAAAATATACATATAGATTAATGGAACAAGGTAGAAAGCAAAGAAACCAACAAACTCATAGAAAAAGAGATCAGATTTTTCTGATCTCACCTCTAGAAAATTAATTACTTTATAGTTCAAGGTCCGTTAGATTAGCATTTAGGTTAGGAATATCTATATATTACTTAGTTAAATATTTCCATATTAATAATTTAGTGTCAATAATATTAAAACTAGTTGGAGTACATTGGAAGTCCATTTCAATTATCATTAAAATATGCCATTTTACTTGAGAAGAGTGAATATGTATACACCAATAACTGAATACGATAACGTAAATGTATATTACATATTACACTTCACCTCTCCCCTCCCATCAACCTTGACACTTACTTTTATTTTAAATGCAATACACTTTCATCAAAGATTGTTGAAATACATAGAAAAAAAGTTTAAAAAGTTATATTCCCAAACATACCCAGTCTTTACCTTTTGGCATATCTAAAAAGCCAGCCTTAGCTTTTGAGGTAACTCATCAAACTAGAGCACAAACAAAAATTCTAGTTAAAATGTTAAGCTTCAGACACACATAAGATGTTAAAACCAGAAATACTGGCATGTGTAAATACATTAAAATAAATAAATATTGAAATAAAAGACACTTAAATAATTTCCATTTCTATTTGTTAGAAAGAACTAAGACCACTAATGTAAATTCCCTCAAGGAAAAGAATACCATAATATAACTGTCCTCTCTAAATTTATAAATAACTGTTTTAGATTAGAATTTATATAAGATCCAAGAATTCTATTTAACTACTGATATTCGATATATGTTCAGTATGGCATTACTGAATCCAGAAGCAGTTATTAAAACAAAACAAAACATATGAGTAAAAACACCTGAGTTCATTGTCACTGCTTCCAGGTTCTGTAGGGCAAGAGAAAGTTACGAAGCAGGATGCCCATGGATTTCTGTAAAAACTCGGAAAAGAAAAAAAAAAAAAAAAAAACTCGGAAAAGAAAAGTCAGTTGTAATTCAAGCCTTACAGTGTCTGTCCAGCTGATTACAAATTCAGGAGGATTCTAAAAATATTTAATAAACCCAGACCTTTAATCTGTCACAAAGGCAATGTCAACTTTAGGTAAAACTGCAAACTCTGAGATGGGCAAAATAAAATAAAATCTGCCTCTGGGAGCTTTGCTGTAGGTCTTCAATGAACTGACTAAAGCATGCTGAGGATTTTCTCAGCTGTTCTCGGCTCAGGAGGTGGAGACAAAAACAGCAGGCAAACAGAAGAAGGTGGATAGATAGTGTCAGAGAAAATGAAGAGTAACACTAGCTATTGCAGAATAAGAAAAAAAAAAGTCAGTCTTTCCCATTGGAAATGAGATAGAATTGGAACCAAGGCCCCCAGAACTAATAGCTAAGTTAGTATACGTACAAACACACTCCATGCCCTCGCGCGCATGCCAGTGTTTGCAGCCGTCACACTTCTGCCCCGTGGCTCCGGGTCGGCACGTGCAGATCCCTGTGACAGGGTCACAGGGGACAGGCAGTGAGCCATGGGGGTCACACTCACATTCTTGGCAGGAGCCTCCGGGGCTGCTTGGGCTGCCGGTATAGCCAGGGGCACACCTGAATTTAAACAGTGACAAAGCAAAGGAGATTAGTAGTAAGTCATGTCTCGAAATTGTTGTGTGTGTGTGTATTGTTTGAATGAAACAAAATTGATACCAGAAGTCAATAGATCAGGAGTTAGCAAACTTTTCCTGTAAAGAACCAGACTGTAAATATTTTAGGCTTTGCAGGTCAAGAGGCAAAATCAAACTCGTGCAGTGAAAGAAATTTTCAAACACTGTTGGTTGATGGAATTCAAAACATAATAATAGAATATAAATTGTTTTATAATAATAATCTACTAATGGAAAACCAAACTAATAATGAGAAGAATGGGATTCTTGTCGAGGTATCAAATTTACTTAACTAGGGCTCAAATTTACTTAACTAGGGCTCAAATTTATTGCTCTCTGTCATCAAAGTTTGCCCATAACCGTCATTCCCAGCTTGAGTGCCATACAGGATTAGGCAATGGGCCAAATTTTGTGGTCCATACTCTGCCCACTACTGCTCTAGATCATAAACTTTTTTTTGAAGGTTTCATTTTTAAATTAGAAATGAATAAAATTTTCTGTTTACTCCTGGGCTTTCCTAGAAGCACGCATTTTAGAGATCAAAATGACCAAGGAATTCAACCCATTAATTTTACTAATGAGCAAAAAGAAGCAAGTGGCGATAAACTACTACATTTTCTATTTAATTCGACTGGTCTTTCCTTTCTACCACATCTTCCTCAAGATGGATTTTTCATTGTGTATCTCTGGAAGTGGGGTAATGTTATGCCAATAAAATATGTAACACCGACTTGAGAAATTAGAAAGGAAATCCAGCTGGATGAAGCCAAATTGCCATCCACTCTCTTCTACCCGTCTGTGCAACCATTCATCTACGTATATACCACTGTCGGTTATGTTACTGGAAGTCTGATAACTTTACAAGATGCTGGCAAAACCATACGCTCTGGTTTACCCAGAATGGTCCCAGTTTGCCTGTTGTCCTGGCTTAAGTATTAAAAACATATTCTGTCTTTCCCTAGAGTATCCTGGATTGGAAAATAAATTATACACATAGCCTAAATATAATCAACGGTAAGAATTTTTGTTCAAGAGGAAAATATGGGAGGAAGCTGAGAGACAGTAGGAAATTGAAGGTAAAAGTTGTAAACACTAGCCAGATAATCCTGGACCATCTTTAGTGGCCTGGGATTGTAGAAACTTGCAGGCTTGTGAGAGTTAGTTCATCCCATGCTGGTTAGAAAAAGCAAAGCAAGAAGAAAATGATCTGTAATGTTAGGTTTTTATAGATTTATGGTTTTAATATTTTATTTCCAATGTACTATTACAAATGCTCAATAAAAGTATCATTTAAATAAGCCCACTTAAATGGTTTCTTAACATTTTCAGGTGAAAGAATTCAATTCTAAGCAGGTTCAGAATGATTAAATGTTCAAAGAGTTTTAGTTACAAGAGTAACGAAGACAAAGCATGGGTAGGGGTTTCTACAATACAGTGACACTCAAGACATTTAAGCAGTTTTAGACCTGAGTTGATGAGTTTGGGCAGGTCATAAGGTGATTTAAATGATTTAAGAAGCTCTCAGAAGTGAAACAAATTTATTTGGAAGGTTACAATAAAAATTTAAGCAAGACCTTTGGATTAATTTAGCTGAATAAAAGCAATTTTTCAGGGAAATATAACCTGATCATTTATGTGTTAGAGATGATGAATGTGGAGCCGTAACAACATTTGAGAACTGCAAAAACAATTCAAGCCATTCCCATTTGATAGTGTATGACCCTGCTCATCTCTATGCTATATAAATGTCACCTCTTATTGATTAAACATTTATGGATGTTAAAAAAGTAATTTTTCTATAATCACTCTGCCTTATGACAATAATTGTCATTTCAGTGTACCCTTCCAGTCTTTTCTATATACACGCTTTTATAGATAGTGGAAACTCCAATTTACAAATGTAGCTATAGTATCAAACATTTTTTCATAAATTATGGCAGATAATCCCCTTGGCATCCAGGGATGTTTTAGTCATCATCCTACTGGTGTTTACAAGGGCATGAAATGAATATTAGCCTAAGCATGAACACTAAAGCACGCTGGCTGACATTAAAATATACACATTCAAATGATGTATATATCTCCACAACAAATGGAAATGTTTTTGGATTTTGTACTGCTTTTAGTTACCTAATTGTTACAAATCTCTGTTGGCATGGAAATTGTGAATGTACTGTTTTTATATATATATATATATATATATATATATATATATATATATGCAAGTAGTGGATATTGTGTTTAAAGTTACCACATACAGAATTATTTAGAAATATATTTTGCAAACTTATAGAAACAGAATTGGAATTTATAAAACGTGTTTAATTATTTAGTTACCTATTTATTTCCATTATTATCACAACCATTGCTGGTTATATTAAAAGACGATTCTTAAATTGATGATGATAATATTGGTTTATATTTGCAAAGAGACTCGTAATTTAAGGAAGTGCTCCTAGAAGAATCCAGCAAAGGAGTGGGTGAAGCAGGAAATGGAAAAGAAAGAATCCAGGCAATGGTGTGATTCCAGGTGAGGTCCCAGTCTTAGCCTAAGTCCATGGAAATCTCTGGAGCATAAATAGCATCTCAAGATTTGTTCAGCTTTCGGGCAAAGGAGCTGGACCTTTGTACTCCCACACTAGCGAGTCATTAGATCTGGGCCACTGGAGGAAGGCGTGGGGGGTAAATTCTCAGGCTTTTTTGCCTCTCCTATGGGAGAGGAGACCTCTATGTAGGTACTCAGGCAGGGTATCCTCCATTTACCTGATCTTCATAATGTCAGTGGAAAGTAGGTACAGTATCAGCTATTCTGATGTTATAAAAGAGAAAAATGAGACCCAGCAGTTTGTGGAGCTCAGCTATGTCCAAGGGTCTTTATAGAACTTTATACTGTTATCAATTACACTAAAATTATCATGTGTGTTTAATGTTAATAGTTAATATCAGTTGCTCTCCATTACCTTAGAAAGAATAAAAACCTACTAAAAATAGTGGTGATAAGCTTGAGTATCCAAGATACTGATCTTATAGAAAATATGCATCCAGAAAAATATAAATTACAACCTTCCTAGACAGTCAGTCTGGAATTCTGTTTCTTAACTTACCATTTGTATTACATGTTAGCATTCAATTTAATAACTACATACATGCATTATCAGAATTTGTAAAAAATATGGTGAGAGGAGGCATTTAAATACTATTGTTTGCGTGTTAAAAAGGAGAACCAAATAACACTTTAATGTTTCGTGGTTTTAATTAAGAATTCCTGATACCATTTATATTCTGAATTACGTGTATACTTGCTGATGTAGTGCCAGAGTGCTCAGAACAGTGATGTGCATGCAGTTAGTGCTAGCCAACAACTTCCAGTGAATTAAAATGAGAATTATGTGTGGCCAACTTTTTATTACTGTTAACTACAGATAAGCTTTTGGAAATTATTTATTTGTTCTTGTAAAATGCTCCCTCCCTCTGTCTCTCTCTCCCTCTCTATCTATGTTGGAGTATATACATATATATATGCTAAAATATAAATTAGATAATTGTGAAATAATTTGGAATCTTAGAAAAAGTCTAAACAGATGGAAGTAAACAACTTTCTTTGGATAAAGTCTAAAGATATAAAAATACTTTTGAAAGCCTATAAGCTACTAGAGAATATGAAAATAATGACATAAAAATAATGAATACTTTTCTACTATGATCTTTTATTATATGATCTCTATGCATCATTGCTCTAAATGTATCATGACTGTTCCTACCGTTCGCAGTACTGGCCTTCGTATTCTCGAGGGCAAGCTGTGCAGCGGTAATCATCCAGGCCTTCCGCGACACAAGAAGGGCTGAAACTGAATCAGAAAAGAAAGATTGCAAAAAATCTTTTGACTTATTTATTTTATAAATTTAAGCAATTCTATCTATTAACTAGATGATTGGAACTATTTTTTGATGGTTAGGAATGGCATATTTATAATTATAAGTTTCTATTCAAGGGTAGGCTATCACAACTAAGTACTACTAATAATAGTCAGCAAATAAAGATGGTTGTTTTTTGATGAATTAACAATGCATCTCACCGACCATGTTAAAACTTTGAAATTTTAATAATTATGTGACAACCAGGAAAATATTAAACACCCAGAGAAAGTGTACTATTTTTCATGAATCAGAAGAAAAACATGATGAGAATTCCTGCATATTTGTCAGATAGTAGAATAAGTATTATTGAATATCTTTCAGGTTAAAAAAATGGGGACATAAAAGCTATATAATTTTTTTTCTAAAAAGCCCAAATTGCCACTGGCATTTCAATGCATGACGTGTGAATAGATGTTTCACTTAAAATAAAAGAGTGCCTTTTCTAATTTATATACAGATTTCAAGCTACATTTTACTTTAAACACAAAATAATGTGATCTAGTGTGAGGCAAGAAGAATGGAAATCTTTCTGCATGAAAATGAATAAGCTTTTCTGACAATTTTATAATCTCTTCTAGTAAGTAGGTCTCATATAACATGCCCTGTTTTCACTACAACACTGACAGACCACGGCCAGTCAGCCCTTCTCCAGGATTCTTGATCACCTTACACCGCAAAAGAAATACTAGACAAGACTTGAAAACTAAACTATGCTAAAACGTAGTTTTGTATTGTTACAAACCTCTCTCAAATACAAGTAGTGCTTCATTCCCACTGGACAAAATGCATGGTACACTGGAAATTTAGGAAGAAAAGACACATATATTCGTTGCAAAATGGTAATGCTGCAAACACCATTTTCCTTTTTGTTGGTCTGCAAAAGCAGTTGATGCTGAAAAAGCAATAAAGTATATAGACCAGAGCTGCAACTCCTATTGGTCAGGTGCCATTAGGACACTATTTCAATTTTCTGTCTAATGCATTAAATCAATAGTACATGAATGAGTAATAAACTCTAACCTTTGCAAAATATGTGAACAAATTGATCAACTACTCACAACATCATTATTCAACAAATTATTTTTTTTGCCTTCACAAAAATAGACCCACAAATACATAATTGACACATTCTTGCAAGCTTCTAGCTCTTTTAACTCAGCTTGATGCTGAGTTCATCTGCGCGCGCACACACACGTGCACACACAAACTCATATACATATATAGGCACTTGGAAACAGATTTTTAGACATTCAAGGGAAATTCTACAGAGCCAACATAATTAAATTATATTCCTTTATAGTAACATATCTGTCTCAATTACTATGCAGGAATGTTATAATTCTCCTTGGATAGTAGATATAAATTTTTTTGAATTATGACATTATGGTGGACTAAACTTTTTCCTTACATCATATATAAGGACTTATGGAAGAGGAAGTAGGAATTACACCTTACTTGAGGTTAGAGTTTATTCTTTATGCTCCCAAATCCCTCATCTCCTCTCAATTTTCATACTGTCTGCAGGATCACTCAGAAATCCGACTGTTTTTCCTCTTGTAGGCCATCTTTTACATTCCCTTAGATCTGTTAATTCCAAGGTTGCTTCAACAGAATTTCTGAGATTTAGAGTCTGCTGCTCTGTGTCATCCCCTGTGGAGTCTACTGAAATGAATTAGCCTCTGGGATCCCACCCCCTTATCCCAGTTCACTGATTGTTCCTTTTCAGTCTCCTTTGCTGGATCTACATCATGTCCTTGACCTCTTAGTATGCTTCACAGTTTAGCCTTTAGGTTTCTCCTATCCTGTCCTGTCCTTTCTCCCCTAAATGATCTCATTCAGTATTAAAAGACTCTAAATACTGCATCTATCCTAACAAATCTAAAACTGAGCTCCTGGCCTCCAAAAAATACCGCTAACCATTCTATCGTTTTTCCTGTCTCTGTCAATGGCCATACTTTGCTTACTTTGCTTCCATTTGCTCTGCCATAAACCACAGAGTCACCTTTGTCTCCTTTCTCTCACATTCCGCAGGTATTCTATCTGCAAATGCTGCTGGTGTCACCATAATTAATTCATTGCATTATCCTGTTCTAAGCCACCTCTTGCCATTGGCAGATTTTTAGCCTTCAGGACGTTTAGTTACTCACTGGAGCTTCCCTGACTCCAACTCCTGTCACCCTTCCCCTGTCCCCATTCGCTCTGCTCCAGCTGCCCTGGATCCTTGCTGTCTACTAAGCGTGGCCTGTCTCCAGGCCAGTGCACTTATTTTTTCCTCTGGCTGGTCTGCTCTTCCTCCAGGTAGTCAGGTGACTCTCTCCATTACTTCATTCAAGGCTCTGAACAAGCCTCACCTGTTTGTTTGTGAAGATCTTCATCAAGCACCCTAACTAAAAGGGTACCCCATTCACTCCAGATTCACTGAGGCTGCTCTATTCTTTCCTGGTAGCACTTTCACTATCTGATATTACATTATATATCTATTTGTGTTTTTTCAGCCTTATTAAAGTATAACTGGCAAAAAAAATTGTAATATATTTAAAGTGTACACGTGATGATTTGATACACGTGTATGGTGTGAAAGCATTCCCACCATCTAGATAATTAACATATCTATCACTTCATATATGTACCTTTCTTTGTGTGAGAATTCACAAGTTCTACTCTCCTAGTAAGTATCCATTACACAATAATGTATTATCAACTGTGGTCATTATGTTATATATTAGATCCTTAGACCTTATTCATTTTATAACTGAAAGTTTGCACCCTTTTACCACCCTCTCCCAATTTCTCCCGTTCCCTGCTCCCTGGCAACTACCGTTGTACACTGTTTCCATGAGTTTGTTCGTTTTTAGATTACACCCATATGTGAAACCATGCAGCTTTTTCTTTGTCTGGCAAAAACTGCTGAACACATTTGGAGAAGAAAAGCTCCGAGAAACTCAAACTTGGCCTCATTGTAGAAGGGAGGAGAGGGCATTGAGCCTGGAAAGAGGGGTCAGATTGCAGAGAGTTTCTAACACTCTGCTAAAATATCTGAGCTTTCCTTGGTAGGCAGTGGAAAACCCTTGAGGGTATGTGAGCAATGCTGTACTGTCACAATGGTTAAAAGTTTATTGTATTTGTTTTGGTAAGAGATATTGGAGACTTGAACTAATATGTGGGTGAGTTAGTAATCACTTACTCACCATCCTCCATCTATGAAGAGGGATATCTCAGCCTCCTCCATCTATGTTTCAGAATCTTTTTTTCTTATTTCAGGGAGAAGTGCTTCTCTTCTCATCATACATAGGTCTTTACTTTGTTAATGAATGTTCCAAACTTTATGTGATGACCTTAGGGGGTCATGAAATCACTTTAGTGGGTTTTGGCTAAAGTTTCTTCTAATAATACAAGAAAATAAAATTGAATAGAAGTTACAGTATATATTATATATGTATAGCTAGCTAGCTAGTTAGTTAGCTAGCTAGCTATATATCCACACACACATTTTTTGTGTTCTAGCTTATGATTAAAAAAAGGTTTTCTTACAGTGGTTGCAATCAATAAAGTTTGAAAGCCACTGAACTAGCCACTTTGATTTCATACTTGATTCTTACAGTGTCCTTTGTATAAAAATATACTTAAATTACGTAACTCATATAAAACAAAAGTGAAACAAATATGAAAACACGTTTTTGTTGATCCTGCTAATCAATCGAGGTAGTACTATTTCTTTCCCTTCTTCACATTTCTTAGAGCTGTGCACTCACACCCACGTGACCTAATGTCTGCTTCCACTATTGATTGCCAAAATCCATCAGGGACCTGCACAGTTAATTGCCACTGTATGTACTTAGTCTCCCTTGGGAGAGCAGCATCCAATGCTCATTCTCTGCTGCTCTTTTCTCTCACTGTGTCAGTGGCAGTGTGGCCTTGGTTCCATTGCCTCCCTCACAGCTCTTGTCCTGGGTCTTCTTTCTCTTCTGACTTCTCTAATGTACATAGTCTTGTCTTTCCTTCTTTCCATGTGCTCCCCTTGAGTAACATGACCCTGGGGAATCTTATCTATAATTCATTTATTAACATATCACTTCCTTCATCTGCCCTTCCAATTTTCAGGTTTTGATTTCTTGTGGCTATTTGCATATTTCCATTCAGATAGACCTTTCATATCAATTTAACTTATGTGAAACATAAATTGTCTTTCTTCTATAGCAGCTCTCTCCTGGTTTCTATTTCAGTTAATGACCCACCATTTTGGGGGGTCAACCTGGCTACAAATCCCTGGCTTCAAATCCTGCTTTGCCTAAACCTGTCGTATCTAATTAGCTATCAACCCTGTAGAGCTGCATTCAACAATTTTCTCACATCCATCTCCTTGTCTCTATTCTTGTTGCTATTACCTACTTTCAGGTTCTAATTATCTTTTGCCTAAGCTAGTGCAATAGCTTTTTAATCAGTCTCTTTGCTTTTCTTATTTTCCTGTTTCAATTCATTACACTCAATTCCATCATAATAGTCTTCCTAAAGTGTGGCTCTCATCACATTAATCTTTTTTTTAATAAAAATGTGTAATGTTTCCTCATTACATAGAAAATTAAATAGCAGTTTCTTAGACTGGTATTCATGGATTTCTACACTATGGCCTCCATTCTCTCATTCATTTTCTTCTGTAATTATGAAATTCTATTTGAACCCATGCTCCAAACTCTTAACAGTTCTTAAACATGATTTGAGTTTTCTGCTGCTAAGCTTTTGCTCCTTACATTTTCTACTATCTCCACCAGTAAAAACCCTTCAATCCACTGTAAATTTAATAATTTAAATACATTTTAAATTTATTATAAATACTCTTACTTCTTTAAATATGTTCTTTAAGTTTCCACAGTCAACTGTGGTACTTTGTGCCTTTGAATTCTCTTTATATCTCAGTTGACCTCTCTGAAGACACCCATTTTACTGTGAGCCTCTCCAAGAGGTGTTATGCTTCTTTTCTATATCTCCTGGAGCTTTTGCTATAGTCCGCCCAACAGGAAATTATAAAGTAATTATTGAATCTTTCTAATCCAGATCATTTATATTTTAATAAACAATAAACAGCATTCTCTTGTTCAAAATCTGGTCATCAGAGGTAGATTAGGGAAAGGAAAATGATATTTTTCATACACCTACCACTTGGTGCTTGGATGAACAAGAAGATCATGTATTTTATCCTCATCAATACACCACTTACCTAAAAATTTACATTTGAGACCCTATGCAAAACTTGTGACTCTGTTCAACCAAAAAGAGGTGCTTACAGAGGAAAGGGAGACAATTACGTGAAAATGTTTGCAGAATGTAAACAAAGCCAGAGATGGAAAAAGAAACTTAGTGAGTATAGGTGGAAACAGTTCTTCATCTGAGTTGCTTTGTGCTTCTTATACACTCAAGATAAGGTGTCCAGGATTCTAATTCTGAACAAAGTGCCCTACATTCTTTTCAAAAGCAAATTCTTAAGAGAAATAAATGCCCTACAATGTAGAGATTGATGTCTATAAATCACTTAGCAGAAAGTATAGATAGCCTTAGCAAAAAGGTAAGTGAAAACACCTAGGGGTTTTCATCAATACATAAACAGTGCAGAATGTTCTGACAGCACTAAAATAAAATATGCCAGCGTTTGTTTCCCCTTATGGCTGTGTTTCCATGGTACCAAGCTCAGACTATCTTAACAGAAAGGGGGTTGTGATTCTGGGAGATATTGACTTACTCTGGAGTATAATAATAAGTCACCCTGCTTTAACAACATTATTTTTCAATTATTTCCTTGATTATTCTTTACCAATCATGAATTAATAAACACATAAAATGAATGGAAACAGCTACAAAATTTATATAATATGCATCAAACAATCCTTCATAGCTGAATTTATGGCAGAACTATATGCAAACACTAGACCTTTCTAAAAATTTATAAAATTATGCACATTTGTACATATATTATTTATTTCATAAATATAAGTTAATGTTGGTATTTACATTTTAATTAATAAGCATTATTTACTTGGGACAGAGTTTTAAAAGAAAAATGAACCATAGAGTATTATGTGCTCACTTTTGTCATGTTTTTATATTGTTTAAAAACTCTATCTTAAATTGAGACTTTTGTCTACATGAAAAGAATAGCCAAATCATAGAAAGCCCATGTGCTACACAGATGGTGTTACTGATTGGGAAACATGGTAATATTTCACAATCTTACTTGTTGCTGGAAGAAATCAGAGGGCAAGCACATTGCTGACAGTCATCTGGCAATCCCTTGACAATGCCATAATATCCAAGAACACATCGTTCACAGAAGTCACCAGCAGTGTGATGTTGACAATTCTGTAAAGGAAGAGGGATGTTTGTTTTTAAATTAATGAAAGAATGTAATTTATCATACAGCTCCCCACCTACGCGTTTGTGTGCTCCTGTGAACACACATGCGCATGTGCACACACATATCATTGAGAGAGAACTCAGCTCTTAAACATATTGATACATACTTTTAAAGAAGCTCTTTGATTTGAGAAACGAATACTGGGCTGTTGTAGCTATACTGACAAGAGTTTCTGTTCTCTTTTCCCTACATCAATCTCTGCATTAGTTTTTCTCTTACTCTAATCTGGGGAATAGACTCACAAATCTCTAAAATTTATTGTAGCATCTGGCTATTTACATTTCTTCTCTACAAGGTGTTTAAAAAAAAGTGCTAAAAATCCTGGGGCCTTGGTGCATACCCATCAGCGGGCTTTTTGAAACCAAACCAAGGTGGAAAACATAAATATTTTAAGAGGCAGGAATAGCAAAAAAAAAAAAAAAAAAAAAGTCAGCCTAGTTACCACATTAAGAATGTTATTCACCTAATTCTTGCCAAATGTTGATCATTCTTTATAGATAGGAGGACCCAACCTAAAACCAGGGATCTCAAGTCAATATTTTCTTTTTATGTTTGCATAGTAAGAGGCACTTGGGTAATATGCTTTAAGACATTTCCACAAGAAAATGAGAACAGTTTCAGAATATTGTGTAAACAGTTTTGAAATTAAAATTCTCACAAAGTGGAACTTTATTTAACAATATATTTAGCAATTATTCACGCAATAAGGACTTAGGAAGAGCTACAAGCCAGGTACTGAGAGGGGCACCAGGAGGAATCAAATGAGGGAAAAGGTAAAATAACATTCTAACCTATAAGAATTTATTTCCACTTTTAGAAAAATTTTTAAAAATGGCAAATAAGAAACATGGCAAATAAGAAATGTGGAATTTACTGGAAATGGGACAGTTGACTTTAGGAGTTGAGAAAAAGGAAGAAATAGAAGGAATTTAGAGTTGGATTTTAGCTTGATTTTATAAAACCACATTTGGAATGGTCAGAAGGGTAATTTCTTATAAATAGTATTTTTTAAAAGGTTAAGAAGCAAAAATGTCAGTAACAAAATACATGTATATATATGCTGGTGAACCCATCTCCTGATCAGCTCAGCTGGAACCACATGGCCACCTGTGGGCTCTACAGTAAATTTTCCATATGCTGTGCTCTTTGCTTTATTCAATTAATCTAGAAGAACATATTTATTTCTCATGTGTCATCTAATGGCCAGTGTTTGGTATGGTATGTGTGGTCATTCACCACAAACAATAACTGAAGTCTTTTCCTCTGACTTTTTTTATGTTTATGTTACTCTCTGGGGAGAAACCATGCCATTATCACAATGAATTTTAGAATACCGTGGGTTTTTTTTTTCATTATTTGTTGTTATATTTGAAAACACATTGTGTTACTTACAGATAGATTTTATAATTCACTCTTAAATGGATCCAGTTTTCTATATGATAGGATGCAAATCTCAAATCTTCTAATTCCCCACCTCACTCTCAGCAGATGTTAGCCCTCTATTTTCAGGGAAAAGGCAGCCCTCATTGGGTGTTCCCTTAGCTTCCTGCCAAACAGCACACCATCTTGTCTGCATTACTTTCCATCCCTTCGACATTTAGTTCTGTCCACAAGAAGTGGTGTGTTGTTCTCTGTCTAAAGCTTCTCTCTTCCTAAACTCTGGTTTAGGAAGAAGGCCCTCCTGTCTCCTATTTCCTCCAGCACCTGCATTTTCTCCTTCTTTGATGGCTTATTTCCATTGACAGTTGAGGCTGGTCAAGCTTTTCTTATCTTAAAAAAATCTCTGGGGTTTCTGGACAACTTCCATCCTATGTTTGATAGGCTTCCTAAAAGCATTGTTTACATTGCTGGTCTCTACTTCCTCATCTCCCTTTCACCTATTCATTCTTTAAACAGGCTCTCTCTCTCTCTCTCTCTCTCTCTCTCTCTCTATGTATATATATTTATATATGTATATATATATTCTTTTCCATTATTGGTTATTATAAGATATTGAGTATGGTTCCCTGTGCTATATAGTAGGTCCTTGTTGTTTATCAATTTTATATCTAGTAGTGTGTACATGTTAATTCCAGACTCCTAACTTATCTATTCCCCTCCCCCAAACAGGCTCCTGATTTCACTATTTTTTTTTTTTTTAACATCTTTATTGGGGTATAATTGCTTTACAATGGTGTGTTAGTTTCTGCTTTATAACAAAGTGAATCAGTCATACATAAACATATGTTCCCATATGTCTTCCCTGTTGCGTCTCCCTCCCTCCCACCCTCCCCATCCCACCCCTCCAGGCTGTCACAAAGCACCGAGCCAATATCCCTGTGCCATGCGGCTGCTTCCCACTAGCTATCTACCTTACTGCGTTTGTTACTGTGTATATGCCCATGATTTCACTATTGAAGGATAAGTCCAGACTCATGCATAAGATCTTTGTTGCTAAATCAAAATTTACTGACAATAATCAGTCCTCATGATATATGAATTATCTGCAGCAGCTGATATTTCTGGCCACTCTTTATTTGAAATTTTCTCTTCCTATGGGTTCCTTAATTGTACAGTATGTAGATTGTTTTCCTACCTCTATGGCTACTCTTTCTAACCCTCCTTCATGGATTCTTCTTCCCTTTTCTGTTGAGTAAGATTGGGGTCCTTGATGCTAATTTTGGCTCTTATCTCTTTTCTTTCCTACATTTTCTACCTTGGTGATTTTAACCGTTACTAGAACTTCAGCTATCTTCTATGTACCCCAAACTCTAAATTTTATATATATTCTGCCTAGATATCTATCTCTAATGAGTTCCAGACTTACGTTTCTAATTGCTTCTTAGCTAGGTCTTATTGCATAATGCAAAAGCATTTGAATTTGAGATGTCAAAAATCAAGCTCATCTCTTTTAAAACCTGCTAATACTCCTGCATTTCCCATTTCATTTGAGGTCACTATCATCTCTCTGGCATGGCAAGACCTTTATAATCTGGCTTCTGTTTACCCCTCCAGCCTTCTGTCTAGCCACTGCAAACTTTGCACTCTACGCTAAACCCATATGCAGCCATCCGAAATTCTCAAATTATGCAGTGCTCTCTCTTACCTCTAGGACTTTTCATATGCAAATCCCTTGTTCTGGAATGCTTTTCCTCCTCTTGCCTGGCTAACACCTATTCATTCAGCTCTCATTTTCACTGTTGCTTTCTCTAATAAACATTCCCTGATGCCCCAAGTCTGGGCTAAATGCTCCATCTAGCTCAACACAGTGACTGAAATATGTTGACATTCAATGACTATTTTGAATGACTGCATAAATGAATGCATGTTCTAGGTATTATAGAGGAAACTGGTCAGGCTTCTTAAGATGAAAAAGGCCAAGCTTCAAGTCTGATGACTTTGCAGAAAGGTGGTTAGCAGGGAAAGAGGATTTGTCGTATTTGGATATTGATTTAAGTACCATAATCCTCTCTTATTCAATCATCCAAAGGAACCACTGTATTTTAGCAATAAAATAGCCATTCCATATTTAACAGTAGCATGGTGAGCGATAATGGTTCCAAGATAAAATAATTATCTATGAATTGCAGTCTCAAATCATTCAGCAAGGTGCCAAATGATGAATAAGTGTCAACTGGGGAGTGTTTTAAGAACATATTTTATAGTTACAGAAATGAACATGTGCCCCAAAATGCATGGAATCTAGAACAATAACTGTCAGCTTTTGCCTTTGGAAAAAAACTAACTGCATGAGTTATTTTGTGTAACCTCCTATAACATTGACAACTGAATCAAAACAATAATGCTAATCATTACTAAAAATACAGAGGTTGAAAAACATGGTTTGCCTCTTTTATATCTACAATTCTGTATAATTTCTTCACAGAGAAAGCAAATATTTTAACTTTCTTTGGACAGTCAATCTTTCACAGGGCTGCTGACATACTAAACTTGGTTAACGGAATCAAATGTCCCTGTTAGGTCCACAAACACAGCACATAAATCATGATGCTATTTTTGAAACTTTTTGACATCGACCTTTCGTATGACTTTCCTGTCTGCTCTGAAATAGTGGACATAATATTTCTCTTGTATAGATATTAATCTTTAGGAACAATTTTTATATTTTAGATGCCTAATGAGAAGTTTAATTATCTCAAGATTAATATGTGCTACTATCTTTTCAATAGTAGATTAGAATATATGGCATTTGTTTCTGTTTTTTGTACATGGGAAAACTGGTGGTATATACTTTTCCACTAGATCAAATGAATATCATATTTATATTTGGAATCTTAAAACTAAGATGAGAAGTTACTTAACCTTCTTTCCTTATAGGGATGCCTCTACACATTCCTTGACATATTATTAAATGCATGGATTCTTATAAGGCAGCCCTTTTCATCTTGTATAACTACAAGCTATAAAGTTTTTCCTTATGCTGAATGAAAACTTGTTTCACTCTAATTTTTAGTCAGTGATCCAAATTCAGCCTTCTGAAGCTATGCAAATTAAGTCTAATTCCCATTTCCTGGGGAAAGTCCTCAAATATCTAAAGAACACTATTATTTCCTAAATCTTTTTTCAATCTAAATATCTTTTTTTTCCCCAAGCTAAACAGCTAACAACCCTGGTTACTCAGAATTTCTCTTAAAATAGAGATTATAAATTTTGCAAATATATTTAATGTACTTCCTTCCTTGATCTTGATCTTGTACAAATGAATCTGTAGTCAAGTAAGAACTCCTATTTCACAGAAATTGCTACTATGTGTCATTTCCTTCGTTCTTTCACTTAAACACTAGAATATAAACTCCTAGAGGGCAATGTTCACACATTCCTCATCATTATTCTCCCAGCACCCACCACAGTGCCTGAACTTTGGAAATACTTATTAACAAATGCCTCAAGGATGAATAAACAAGTGAACCTACCGAAGTTCAAAACCTATTCTATTAATTTCATCTCGTTAACTGTAGCTCATAGTTCCACCTGCTAGGCTCTTTTTGATTCTTGACCACCATTCAACACAGTAGGTATAACTTCTAGCTTTACATCATCTGAATATTTGATAGATCTCATCCAAATCACTGATACAGATTTTGAACATGACAGGGTCAAGCACAAATCCTATGCCTCATTATTGGAGACATCTCTAGAGCTTATTCGAGGTCAGGCTGTTCAGCAACTTCTAACTTCTGTTAACTGATTACCACTTGACCCGTATTTTCAACCATGTTTGTGAGGATATAATGAAACATTCTATCAAATGCCTATTTAAACAAACCAGAGTTTGAACCATAGATCTAACCCTTAGAGGCTTATGACTTAAGCAAATTATACAATTTCTCTCAGCATCAGTTCATCAACTGTATTAGAAGGAATAATCCTGTCTGTCTCATAAATTTACTGTAAGAATAAATGAGAAAAGATCTATCTACAGTGGCAAGCCCTGGTTCTGGTACATAGATAAGGTTGGACACATGGTAGCTGTTACCATTTTTACTAAATTTGACATATGATTTATCACACTGTCTGATGAATTTGAAACTATACTGAGATTCAGGGACCTAGAGTCTCAGATATTATATACATAGTAACTCTAGCAATTAGTTTGATATGTTTTGTTTTGAGGGAACCTATTCTGATTCCTAATAAGCACTGTTTATGTTTCACTGGAGATCGAAATCAATCTGTTTATCATATTCTACAATACTTTCCTTTATAAAACCTGGAGTGGGGCTTCCCTGGTGGCGCAGTGATTGAGAGTCAGCCTGCCGCTGCAGGGGACACGGGTTCGCGCCCCGGTCCGGGAAGATCCCACATGCCACGGAGCGGCTAGGCCCGTGAGCCATGGCTGCTGAGCCTGTGCGTCCGGAGCCTGTGCTCCGCAACTGGAGAGGCCACAACAGTGGGAGGCCCGCGTACCGCAAAAAAAAAAAACCACAAAAAACAAAAACTTGGAATGACATTTCACTGCTTTCCATCCTGTGACAAATTTCATATTTTCATGATTTTGCAAATATTTTTCATATATGGCTCTTAATCACACTGCAGATTCCATCAGTATTCTAGGGTATAATTCACCTGGACCTTCAAATCAAACTCATTTAATCAGCTAAAAGTGTGATTACTCTCTCTCACAATCTCCAGGTACCATTTTGCAGTGGATTTGAAACCCGAGTCTAATGCTTTTTAGCCAAGGCACTGTAAGTTAAATTTTTTTAGGATTAATTTTCAGAGTTATAATGAAATGCGAATAATTCCTATCTTGGTAAGAGGTCAGATAGATTAAATAAGATAAGGTTTATAAAACACCTCATATACAGTAGATTATAGCTATGAGATTATTTACTGAGGATATAGCTAATTGATTAACCACAGATACTGACAATGTTACAGACAACAGGGCAGATCAATGATAGAGATTTATTTTATCCTTTTCATTTTAAAACAAGAATTGTGATAGAGTGAAAATAATATTTCCACAAAGTATTTGGTCTTGAGAAGTTATTTGCACTAGCTGGGACTTCAATTTTCTCACGTAAAATATAGGAGAAATAATATTGACTATAGAGCTATAGTGATAATTAAATGAGAATATATATGTTTATAAATAAATATAGGCATAGATGTGTGTGTTATATAAACTCTGAAAACTCTATCTATCTATCTATCTATGTGATTGTGTATGTGTGTGTATGTGTGTACTGATTAGTATTAGTTCACCTACCTCTTCTCCCCCTTCTGGCTTGGGGTTCAATATCATGTAGGTTTTACTCCTCCATTTTGAAGAAAATTTTCCTTAAGGGGTAATGGTCACTGAGCTATTGGTAATCACATGCCTACGTGTAGGATTTATTAGCACCTACAAAGAAGCAACAGCTCTCTTGTAAGTGTCATGAGGAATTATGAAGAGAATAGTTACAAAATGATGTGGGTTTTATTTAACAGTTGAAATGCCTAGCCTGTGAAGTTTTCTATAGTTTCGTTTCTTCTCTACCCCTTATTTTTGAAGAAAGGAATAAAGAAAAAAGAAGAAAAAGTGAGAAAATCTAGCATAGCGCTGGATATAACGGTGGTTTTTACATTAATTTTTGATTATTTATCATCTGATTGGTTCTTAGACTATAAATAGTGGCTAACATGTATGGTAATGATCATCTTTATCATCACCAATCATCATAGCTATCACTTCCACTATAGAGCTTATCACAAGCTAATTAATGTTCTAAGCCTTTTATCTAGTATTTCACTGAATCCATAGAAAAACTCTGAGTAGGTACTATTCTTACCTTCATTTTATAAATGAGGAAATTAAGACACCACTGAGGCTAAATAAATTGACTAGGCCCACACAGCCCAAAAGGGATGAAGCCAGGATTTGAATCAAGGCAGTCTGATCAGAGTCATGCTTATAACCACTATACCAACATAGAGGGCATTGCACTGTGTAGTGGATATGATATTAAACTGGGAAACACAGTACAAATAGTAAAGAAATCAGTATGCTTCAGTTGCCTCAGTTATAGCATCGGAGTAATAATAGCTATTTTCTATTTGCCTCATGGGGCTGTTTCAAAGATAAACAAAGTTGTCCAAATTCAGAAGTTATAAGTTCCCTGAAGGAAAATATAAAAATTCAGAGCACGGCAATTTATACTAGCTGTGCATGTGTGATGCACCTATGTATTTATTTTTTACTTCATCTAGGGATATCTCAGAAAATAGACCTCTAATAAGGATCCTTAAGGCACAAAAATAGATATAATAGCCTATTGGTCAAAACAGGACAATATAATGACAGCAAATTTTTATCCTAAATAAAAATGAAAGTAAACTGTATATTTTGTGAATGCTTCTAAATTATTCATATGGAGTGACATTACTATTAAAAATTCCAGCGACGATTGCATAAGAAAGAAAAATGCATTTAATTCCCACTTAAGAATGCATAAGTTAACCACATTCCTGAAATTATCTATTGAATTTTACAAGCCAGTAGATTGGTGAAAAAAATGCTACACTTAAACCAAATCATGATTATTTCAAGAATTTAAGGATGGGTAAGACCTTCACCTCCACTCCAGTCCTCACAAATAAGCATATGATAAATTTCCATACTCTGCCTTGATTGAAAGAAGGTATCTTTAAGAAGTCAGGAATAAAAAGAAGTTTTCTTAACATGATAAAAAATATTTACCTTAAACTAATCACCAGCAACATAGTTCGCGGTGAAAGACCTGAGGCTTTCGTATTAAAATCAGCAATAAGATAGGAAGCTGACTACCCTCCTATTTAACATTTTTTGGGAGACTTAATCAATGCAAAAAATGAAATTATTATACTAGATACAGCTCTGGCAAGGAAGACACAATTATAGCTATTGCAAATATTATTGTTGTAAATATAAAAATAACTGTAAGAATCAAGCAAGAAACTTCTAGAAGTAGAAAAAAAGTGGCTGGTATCAAACACATGTAAAAAATATATTTTGTCAATATTTACCAGTAATGACCAGTTAATAAATACACTGAAACAAAAAAATGTAATGCTCACCATTAAAAAGAAAATGTAAGATAAATGGCAATAATTTTAACATTAACAAATGCATAGCCCATACGGATAATATTAAAAACTGTGAGACATAAAATGTTTGAATAGAGAAGAGTATCATTCCTGGGTTTAGGGAGGATAGCTGAATAGTGTAAAGTTAGCAATTCTTTACAAACAGCTTTAATGCATTTTCAATAAAAATTCCAGTAATATTTTTTGGGGAAGAGATTAAAATAGTGAATCAAAATGTCATTTGGAAGAATATATAAGTACATCAAGTTAAGAAAATTAGGAAAAGGAGAGTAGTAAAGGGTCTTGCTTTACCAGAATTTATAGTGTACTATAAAATGAAGGTAATCAGAACATTATAATAGGAAATAAAAGGTAAGCAGAAAAGAATAGATGATTCTTTAAATATATCTTAAAATGAACAAAAGAAATGTGTATATATTCAGATACCATGATGTGTCAAGGAGAAAAGGAAATATTAAAAAATAAACGTTTCTTTAAAGTAACATATTGAAGGAAAATTATCTCCCCACATTATAATAAATTCTGGAAAGACTAAAGAGTTGGATCTAAAATTTCATCATAGAAATAATGGTAAATATTGTGAGATCTCAGTATAGATATTGAAAGTCATTGCCTGGGTGAGATCACCATGAGAATGAGTGTAGTCAGACAAGCAAATTGCTCCAAGGATTGAATCCTAGGAATACCAGTATATTGATTTCAGGTAATGAGGAGAAAACAGCAAAGAGGACTGAGAAGGAGCAGCCATCTAGCCTGAAAAACCCTAGACTGTCATGTCCAGAAAAGCAAACTGAACAAAAGCTTCGAGAGGAATGGCTGCTTCAGAGGAGCAAATGCTGCTGATGAATCAAGCACAGTGAAGAGCGGAACACTAGTAGTTGGTATAACGTGGTGGAGGAAAAGCCTGATTTTAGTAGTTCAAGGGAGAATGGGAGGAGAGAAATTGTAGACAAGAGTATAAACTCTTCTCTATGTGAAAGGAGAGGAATGAAGTGGTGAAAATCAAGAGGGGAAGTGGAGTCAAGAGAGATTTATTTATTTGTTTGTTTATTTATGTTTTTTAAGATAGAAGAAGTACCAAAAAGTGATTCAGAAGGGAGGGGAGAATAGGCATGGCCAGAGTGATGTCCTTGAGTGGGAGGGAGGGCTGGGATCTAGAGCATAGGTGGCAGAGTTGGTCTTTTCTACAAACAAGAACAGTTCATCCAAATTGGTGGAAAAACCAGAGTCATTGCACACAGATGCAGAAAGCTAGGTGCATGTGTTAGTGGGAGCTTGGGTTAGTTCTCTTCTGATTGTTTTTAATTTCTCAGTGAAATAAGAAGAAACAAGGCCATCAACTGAAAGTAAGGATGGAAATGGGTCTGGGAAGGGTTTGGGATTTGAAGAGGGATGAGAAGGTAGGAAATTATCACGCAGGAATGTGAGAGAGGCACTGGACTGGAGAAACGTGGCATGATGGAAGAGCAGAATAAAGGTTCCCTTTGAAGTGAGTGATAGTGAACGTACGGTGAGACTAGTCAGCATAGTCGACTATTTTCCAGAGCCACTTTCAGATTAGAAGGCATAGGTATTGGAGGAGTAGGATTTAACCGGAGTTGGAATTCACTGAGTAAACATAAGTAAAGGAGTGGTAATAAGAGAAATGAACATTACAAAGCAGTGATATTAAAGAAGAGTCATGGGACTTCCCTGGTAGTGCAGTGCTTAAGAATCCGTCTGCCAATGCAGGGGACACGGGTTCGATCCCTGGTCCAGGAAGATCCCGCATGCCGCAGAGCAACTAAGCCCATGCACCATAACTACTGAGCCTGTGCTCTAGAGCCCACAAGCTGCAACTACTGAACCTGTGTGCTGCATCTACTGAAGCCCGCGCACCTACAGCCCGTGCTCCGCAACGAGAGAAGCCACCGCAACGAGAAGCCTGCACTTGCGCAACTAGAGAAAGTCTGTGCACAGCAACGAAGATCCAACGCAGCCAGAAAAAAAAAAAGGGTCGTGAATATTAAGCTGGTTAAGAAAGTGAGGGCATGAGAAACATAAGGAATGATAAAAATGTGAGCGTCGATGATGAGACAAAATGTTGACATTGAAGTACTAAGAAGAAGTGAACTGGAAAGAAAAGAAACGGTGGTCAAAGAGAGGATAGTTGACATTGAGACTATAGAGGCACTCAGTTCCTGGTAATGACAAGTTCTCAGACAGGCTCATGGAGTGAGGACAAGACATGGGAAGAGTCCATTTTATGGGCATCAAAATCACCAGGAATTATGATAGGAGTGGTGCTACAGTGAACGGCAATGATACAAAGGAAAAATCTTCAAGGAATGAGGTGGGTGACCTGAGGGTTAGTGAATGGCTTCAACAAGCAGGTGTAGTGGGCAAATGGATGGAGACCTGAGATTCAAAGCTAGGTGTTGTTACAGAAGAGAAAACAAGGATGACCTGAAAGTGGCAGCGAGGAGCAGGGCCACAGCCCCGCCCTCAGGCTCAGGGAAATGAAGAGTGTGAGAAAAAACAGCGGCTTCCACTTGAGACCGCTGCCAGGGGAGTAGTGTGTTGGGAAACCAGGTTTCAGTTTGAGCAAATAAAGAGGACCTCAAAAGAAGAGGGAGATTACGTAGGGGATTTTGCTGATGTCTGGTCATGAGTTCCACAAAGCTCCATGAAAGAGCTTCAGGAGACGAGGAGAGGTGGGAAATGAGTTCAGCAGAGGAGACACCCAGAGATGCCTGGGGACTAGAGTCTGGGGACCCTAAGTGGTGACACAGGAAACCTGAATTTCTCCACAGTCCTGATTGTTCCAGGGGTGACAGAGTAGGGTGTTAGCAGGAATGTAATAAGGACAACAAAAAAATAAGAGCAGTAAACTGTTTTAAAGAAATGGTTAAATTATGGGATATCAAATCAAAGATAGTAAAGATTTTAGAGACTATTTAACAACATAATATGCTCATGATATGTACATTTTTTAAAATGCAGAACATAAAACTACACCTATGGTGTCATATAAATCTTCTTTATAAACACATACATAAAATTGGTGGGAAACACATAAAATATTAAATGTTTATGTTCAATTTTGGGTGACTTTTATTTTTTTCCTTAACACTTTTCTATGATTTCCAAATGTCTTACGAAGAGCTTATTTTTATTTAAAATCAGAAAAAAACCCTCATGTGATTTTTAAATAAATCGTTGTGTTGTCTGGTATTTGTCTACGATGCTGTTGATAATAATATACTATTTCTTGACATGAGCAGTGGTTTTTCCAGTTGTAACTTTTTAATTACTTTAAAAAATGCATAATATGGTAAATGTATTTTTTTCCCACGTTTTGTTTCACACACACACACACACACACACACACACACGTTAAGTCCCCTGCAGGTTAGCTGACCTCTGCACTCAGTATATGAATATGTGTAAAGAGAAATGAGCACACGGGCTTTGTTCAAGAAAGGCTCAGATGAATACCTGGCATATGGAGGTTTCAGGGTCACACAGGCTGCTGTGTCCATGACACTGACATGGAACACAGGTGCCCAGGGCTGGTCCAGGGGTACGGCCACCTGGCTCAGAACGCAGTCGATAAAATCCTGGCATGCATGCCTGAAAGAAAACGAAGCCAATTAGGACAGCCAACTTGGAAATCTTTCTTTAGTAACACTTGGGTTCTTCAGTAGTTAAAAAGAAGGATTTCTTTCCCCTCATCAGCAGTAAAGGCAACACCACTTAGAAGCAATGAATGTCACTTTTGATTCCTAATGTGTATTCTGCCTGGTCCATAGAGTATACAAGCAGTGTCTGTGTCATCAGACTTTAGCAAAGGAAAGCTGTCATTTGCAAATACCACTCAGCCTGGACAAACTTCAAATAGTCTTCTTTTTCTTGAAACAAAAGTTTGTTTTTAAATAAAATTGTCATATGGACTAAAGAGAGAATTCCAGTGTCCTTGACAACCTAAAATCTGCTTCCACTGTGCTTGATGGGTAACTAGGAAATGTCCAATGAGACTCAGAAAAACATTAAATAAATAAAAAAGTGTCATGGTCATGTTATTTATATCGGTATAATTAGAAGACTATAAAAGTAAGAAATTCAAAATAATAAAAGCTCTACATGTCTTGGGAATATTAGGCCACCAATAAAATGTATCTTTCCTTGATCTAGTTTTTTCATTTTGCAATAAAAATCTGAGAGCAAACAGGAAACCGCTAGCAAAGCTGACATATGCAAAATCAAGACTTCCATCTTCATTTGGGTTTATTATGTAAATGTATCAAGAAACATCTCTGGCTCTTTGAAAGAAAGCCCAGAGCTCTGAAGAGGGAATGAGAACAGTCTTGTGTTTTGGGCTCAGATCTCTCAGTGTGCAAAGCTGCTGCATTTATTAGCCATTGTTTGATTTATGAGTAAGAGATAGGAGTTAGTTTTCCAGATTCCACTGCAGATTATAAAGGGATATTAGCTATGTAAAAATTTTTTCACAGGATATTTTGCTCCCATTGATGAGAAAAGTGATTGCTGAATAAGCAGGGGAAAAAAGTGAATTAAGAACTTCTTACTGCCTTTGCATCCTTTTGGTTCTGGACTAGGTCATCCAGAGTGGAGTACGTAGAGGCTCCTTAGAAGAAAAACGATCAACAGTCTGCACTCTCCGTGTTTGTTTGATTTGGATAATGTGAGAGTACTTCAGTTAAGCATTTAAGAGTCTCTCTGCTTTTATCTCAGCCTATAAGAAAGTCTAATGAGATTTAATAATATCCTGGATTTGAGCAAGCTGATAAAACTGGGAATAGTATTCAAAATATTTTGAGTCCTATTTGTCTTATAGTGGACCTAAGATATTTTAATAAGTTTATTCATATTCTTGAAAATAAAGGTTCATTTTTGCCTTTGTTACCAAATAAGGCCTGGAAATTATGGCTGAGGAATTCATTTAAGCATAACTGAAGAAACAATCCAAGGTGTGTTTAAAAATTTTACCTAGTATGGGTTGTTCCAGTCCTGGTGTGTGCTGACTGTAGAATAAAACTGGATTTTCTTTATATAGATTTCATCGCTGGATACCTATATAATTATTGTTATTTTACTGGTATATTTGCTTGGGGGGTGTGTGTGTGTGTGTGTGTGTGTGTGTGTGTGTGTGTGTGTGTGTGTATGTATGTGTGTGTGTGTGTGTGTGTGTGTGTGTGTGTGTCTTTAAAAATCACACAAATTGAGAGTTCCTAGCTCTACTTTTTATATCAAACAGAAGTTTAAAAAAAGTCTTAGAAGAAGAATAACATTAAGAAATGGTACTTTTCATTGAGGAATCATAAGAAATTCAATGTTATGGACTGAAATCTGAAGGTGAGCACCGCAGGTAAAGTTTACACCCAGTTTCTCTTATTACTATGGCTCTTCTCTGGAAAGAGTAGGACAAAGTAGAAAAGCACTCCAGTGCGGGTAAAAGTCTGGGCTCCAAGTCAAGCTCTGTGTGGAAGCTTTTAGGCCTGTCTATGTGATTCTCAACCCTGGCTGCACATAGAATCGTCTGAGGAGCTTTAAATACGGATACCTGGCTCTGCCCCCAGAGAGTCTATATAATTGGTGGAGACTAGGGCCAGGGTGTGTTGTAAAACTCCCAGGAGGGTCTAATAAGCAGCCAGGATTGAGAGTCACTGGCACACTCCTCATTCCCTGCTGGGAATGTGTGTCTTTGAAGGGCGTACAGACTCTGGTACTATAACATCAATGAATAAGGAAGCCTTGATTTTACTAGTTAGTTTTTCCTGAGGGATACACGCAAGTCGTTTGGTGTCGTTGAGAGGTGGTTTCCTCATCCCACAAATGAGCAGATGTATTAACTCAGTTGATTTCTGAAGTTTCTACAGTTCTAACACTCTAGATAAATTTTGTGTCCTTATAAACTTCTGAGTTAGAAAAAAAAAAAGAAAGACTATTTTGCAACACAAGAATTAGAAACTTCAAACACACTGTAAAGGAATGAGACATATTTATTTCTCTTTAATCTCCTCCTTTCATGGACCCTGTATTTATTTTTTCCATTTTTCAAATATTTGAGGCTATTTTTCAAAATCAGACGTTTTTCTTGTCAGTCAACTGGGGCAAAATTCATGAGAATGATTATATTTGAGTTGGGCAAAAAAGAGGAAAGATAATAGCTACTTTTTAAAGTCCCATCTAAAATTCTTTCTGGAACAAAATAAAGAATTACAGAAAAGCAAGTACATAAACACTGTCCTAATCTTATCCATTTTTTTTTCCTAACTCAAACTTTTCCAAAGTTCTCTTCTTGCCTTGTGCTGAAACTATTCAGAGCTCAATTTTCTTCTGCTCTCCTTCCATCTTTAATTTGTTTTCATAATATGGTACCCCATCATAATGTTAGAATCAAATTGCACAAAAATGTGGGAGGGAGGAAAGAAGGGAATGGGAGACAAAGAGAGTAAAGAGGCAACACACTCCAGGTGCCGGGTTACATACCGCAGAGTTTAACCATTAAAAAAATAATAGATACTTGTGCTGTTGCCAGTAAAAACACTGTCTTGTATCTTTACATGGGTTTTGCAATCAGACAATCCTAGGTTTAATTCCTGTTTCACCACTTACTACATATGACTTATGCACGTTTTAAATACTGTGGGCTGCAGCTTCCTCACGTGGAATGTAAGGATGTTGTATAACTTACTAGTTGAGTATTAATGTAGCTAGGTTTTTTGAAACAGACTTAGGTAGGTTCAGATTGCTGTTTTCCAACTGTGTGATAAAGGGCAGGTTTCCTAACCTGCCTGAGCTTCCATTTCCTCACCCATAAAATGGGAATTATAATGTGTTTAATGATGTTGGTGTAAGTGTATTAGGGAATGCACTTGACATTGTGCAGCATACAGTAAGCACTCAATAAATGGTCAGTTTTGTGTGTTTTTTTAATAGGGTTGTGAGGATTAAATGAGATGATGTGTGTGTAGTGCTTGAAATACAATAAATCAATATGGGTGCCTCTATTCCAGATAATTTTTTCGATATAGTCATCGAGAATACACTGAAAACAAAGGCAACAGTGATTGTTCTACACTGCATTGGGAAACAAAATTACAATGTATGCCACTTACCCATACCATGTTCTTTAATATTTTAATGTATATGAAAAGAGTCTTTGGGTCTTCCATGTGCAACTGAAGTGGTAAAGAGCATCCCTAGAAATGTGCATGTGTAAGAAAAAATGTCTAGTCTCGCTATTTTGTCTTTTGAGTTTTATGAGTTGATAAGAGGTACTGTTTGAGGATTTAAAAAATTATTGTTGATAGCCAATTGACAGCTTGTGAGTGGTGATCCAGTACACACTAGCCATTCAACTGTGAGCCAGAAGCCCTAATAAAACATGATGGAGAGGGGAAACAAGATGAAATGAGCAAAATATCATTAGGAGATCACCTGTGAATTTCTGACTTCCATGATCTTATTGCAGAGAACCACATATTCAGCATTGAATAGTTTCCATTTCTACCTACAACCTAACCTGAGTTTAGGTCAGTTTAGGCAACAATGTTAACCGAGACAACAGTGACGAGTAGCTTAGGTAAAGTATGGTAAACTCAACGGCTCCCACACCAACAAATGTGGTGAGGAAATTGTGTTATTTGACTTCTAAAGGTAACCTAGTCTCTACTTTAAATCATAAATTATAATAAGTAAGCACTTCTAGAACTGAAATTTTTAATGAACAGGGCTACAGTGTTATAACCCTACAGGTAATAGGCAAGGCTAAGTGTCTTCACAACTGGCTATATTTACAATGGTAACCAACATTTAATTTTGTTTCTTTGCAACCACATTTCTGGATAAAAACATGAAATGAGTAGCTTGTAAATGCAAATGTCTCTAGAATACCTTACATTTGGTGAAAATATTGTAAAGGTATTGCTTTGCGTATTCATGACCCAAAGCATATGTTACTAGAATGGGATGTATTATTTCAAAACTGTCCTTAGTTCTTGCTTTGATGATTAGATTTTATGCCTGAGTAATTACACTTTAGATTCAAGATGAATTATAAATAAGATGTATAATGGATTAGAGGCAATGGGTTGTGGAGAAAACCTCAGGTAGCTTATTATAAGAGATAGGTCTTTATCCCCTAATCTCTCCTCTAAGATATTACTGTAATTATTGTCTGTTAACAGGAGCTTAAGTGAAATTCACAGGACATAGGTGAAGCCACCAATGCAGATAATAGTTTGTATGTGTTTCTAGTTTTTCTTGATTTTCTTCATATTTCATTGGCTTTATTTGTATTTGTATTGGCTAATTTATATTTTCATATAATGATGGAAAATTACTAAAATTAATGGGAAAGTGTGTTTTAGAATATACTATTTAAAAAGCCTGGTGGTCATAATAAGATGAATTTTAACATTTCAAATCTGGAATGGAAGGTAGATTGCATTAAAATAATCTGACTCTCTGCTAATATTTTGGTTCATAAGTGAAGAGTACTCTTTAAATAAATGCAGAAAAATATAGCTGTAGTAACTTGCTCTTCAAGATATATAAGGTCAATTTTGACTACTTAATATCGTGTATAACAAAATAACATTGCAGAATTAGAGAATGTTAGAACTTCAAAACCCAACCTGTAATTTTATAGATTGGATAACTATATAATAACTAAGGCCTACAGCAATTAAGGTATTGACCAAGGTTACACAGTGAGACAGCAGTACAGCCAAACACTCCCTGGGATAAAAAAAATTCCACCTCTTGTCTAGAAAAATCTCAAATTCTATCTTTTATCTTTTTCATGCTCATTGGAAAGGTAGCATATTTTGTATGTGCCTCTGTCACTGCCCCATTTTTCACATCTACAATGTGTGTGCATATATGTATTTCACACATATTGGGTTGTGCATATAGGTACAATATATATACTTACTGGTATATGTACAAATGGATACATGTGTATGAACGAGTTATGATTTAATAATGAGATGGATTATTTGGTCATTTATTAGATCAAAATATACACATTCAAATAAATATTGCTGTTCAGAGCAGTCACAAAACTATAAAATTATTCCAAGGATATTTCACAGATATTTGCAGTTATTCTTAGGAAATTTGTTTTCTGACCTGTGTGGAATTCATACAATGGCAACTAAGTTGAATGACATTTCAATTTGCAAAGGAGCTTTCATATGTATGATTTCATTTAAATTAATCCTCATGATGATTCTATGGGTATGAAAACCCCAAAGTTCAGCAACTAAGAGCAAATGTCCTGTTCAAGTGGAGAAGCTAGGGAGGATTCACCGAGACCAAACTCCTTTTTTCTTTTCATTGTGCCATGCCACCTCTCAAGAGATTTATATTCATTGTTTTTTAGTGTACTTCACCTGCCTTGTGAGCCACACTTAATAAAACTTCTCAAATCCTATTTACAAAAGATATACAAAATTACAGTCCTCCCTCATTATTGGCCAGGAGATTAGTTCCATGAGTCTCTGTCAATGCTTAAGCCCCAGAGTTGGTGCTCTCATATCCGCTGGTATGGCATTAGTGGATTCAACCAACCATGGATGGAATTTTTGATCTGCAGTTGGTTGGATCTGTGGACTGGAAACCCGTGGAGGGTCCATTGTATATTTACTGAAAAAATTCATATATAAGTGGACCCAGGCAGTTCAAATTCATGTTGCTCAAGGGTCAACTGTATTTATAAATAAATCAATAATTAGATCTATAACTACTTATTCCATTAATAATATTATTAACCATATTGACTTTGGTTATTATTATTATGACTACTACCAGGCACTGTGATAAGCGCTTAAGTTCTAGTTCATTTAGCCTTCATGTGATTCTTGGGCTGTGGGTACGGGAGATATTAAAAATATCTAACTAGTATGCAGTGGCCACCAACCAATCTGACTAAGGGGAAAGAATCCATGCTGCAGGGCTGGAGCAGGTCCTGGAGGTCCCTCCCAGGCCCAGCTTTTATTTGTTTCACTGTGGAGAGGACTATAGGGTCTGCAGGAGAAGGGGTGAGTGTGGTGGCAGTTACTCAGGGGCTTGGAGATTTACCAGCTGAAGCTTAAGCAGGTTTACAAGCTGCACAAGGTCTCAGTCTTAGTATATGATGAAGTAGAGATTCAAATCCAGGTGACTTTTTCAGCAATTCCACCTCTCCCTAGATCATACTCTTCCTATTAAGATTTAATATTTGGAGAGAGTAAGGGAAGATGGCGGAAGAGTAAGACGCGGAGATCACCTTCCTCTCCACAGATACACCAGAAATACATCTACACGTGGAACAACTCCTGCAGAACACCTACTGAAGGCTGGCAGAAGACCTCAGACCTCCCAAAAGGCAAGAAACTCCCCACGTACCTGGGTAGGGCAAAAGGAAAAAAGAATAAACAGAGACAAAAGAATAGGGACGGCACCTGCACCAGTGGGAGGGAGCTGTGAAGGAGGAAAAGTTTCCACACACTAGGAAGCCCCTTCGCGGGCGGAGACTGCGGGAGGCGGAGGGGGGAGCTTCGAAGCCGCGGAGGAGTGCACAGCAACGGGTGCGGAGGGCAAAGCGGGGAGATTCCCGCACAGAGGATCGGTGCCGACCGGCACTCACCAGCCCGAGAGGCTTGTCTGCTCAACCGCCGGGACGGGCGGGGCTGCGAGCTGAGGCTCTGAGGCTAGGGTTTCGGTTTCGGACGGAGCGCAGGGAGAGGACTGGGGTTGGCGGCTTGAACATAGCCTGAAGGGGTTAGTGCACCACAGCTAGCCGGGAGGGAGTCCGGGGAAAAGCCTGCACCTGCCGAAGAGGCAAGAGACTTTTTCTTCCCTCTTTGTTTCCTGGTGCGTGAGGAGAGGGGTTTAAGAACGCTGCTTAAAGGAACTCCAGAGACGGGCGCGAGCCGCGGCTAAAAGCGCGAACCCCAGAGACGGGCGCGAGCCGCGGCTGAAAGCGCGGACCCCAGAGACGGGCGCGAGCCGCGGCTGAAAGCGCGGACCCCAGAGACGGGCGCGAGCCGCGGCTGAAAGCGCGGACCCCAGAGACGGGCGCGAGCCGCGGCTGAAAGCGCGGACCCCAGAGACGGGCGCGAGCCGCGGCTGAGGGCGCGGACCCCAGAGACGGGCGCGAGCCGCGGCTGAGGGCGCTGACTCCAGAGACGGGCGCAAGCCGCGGCCGGAGGCGCGGACCCCAAGGCGGGCGGGAGACGTTGGGGCTGCTGCTGCCGCCACCAAGGGGCCTGTGTGCGAGCGCAGGTCGCTCTCCACTCCCCTCTTCCGCGGAGCCTGTGCAGCCCGCCACTGCCGGGTTCCCGGGATCCGGGGACGACTTCCCCGGGAGAGCGCACGGCGGGCCTCGGGCTAGTGCAGAGTCACGCCGGACTTTGCCGCCGCAGGCCCGCCCCGCATTCCGTGCCCCTCCCTCCCCGCCGCCGGCCTCCATACGCCAGAACCCCCGAATCAGCGGCTCCTTTAACCCCGTCCTGTCTGAGCAAAAAACAGACGCCCTCCAGCGACCTACACGCAGAGGCAGGGCCAAATCCAAAGCTGAGCCCCTGTGAGCTGTGAGAACAAAGAAGAGAAAGGGAAATCTCTCCCAGCAGCCTCAGAAGCAGCGGATTAAAGCTCCACAATCAACTTGATGTACCCTGCATCTGTGGAATACATGAATAGACAGCCAATCATCCCAAATTAAGGAGGTGGACTTTGGGAGCAAGATCTATGATTTTTCTCCCTATTCCTCTTTTTGTGAATGTGTATGTGTATGCTTCTGTGTGAGATCTTGTCTGTATAGTCTTGCTTCCACCATTTGTCCTAGGTTCTATCCGTCCATGTTTTTTTCTTAAAATTTTTTTTCTTAATAATCAATTTTAATTTTAAGAACGTTATTATACTTTACCTTCGTCCTTTCTTTCTTTCTTTCTTTCCTTCCTTCCTTCCCTCCTTTAGACAACGAATCATCCCAAATTGAGGAGGTGGTCTCTGACAGCAAGATTTATGATTTTTCCCCCTTTACCTCTTTTTGTGAGGGTGTATGTGTACGCTTCTGTGTAAGACTTTGTCTGTATAGCTTTGCTTCCAACATTTGTCCTAAGGTTCTATCCGTCCCTTTTTTTTTTTCTAATTAAGAATTTTTAATTCAATAACTTTATTATACTCTATTTTATTTTTACTGTATCTTCTTTCTGTTTTCCCTTCTTTCCCTCCTTCCTTCCTTCCTCCCTCCCTCCTTTCGTTCCTTCTTGCCTTCTTTCTTTCCTTGCTTCTTTCTTTCTTCCTTCCTTCCTTCCTTCCTTCCCTCCTTCCTTCCCTCCTTTAGACAACGAATCATCCCAAATTGAGGAGGTGGTCTCTGACAGCAAGATTTATGATTTTTCCCCCTTTACCTCTTTTTGTGAGGGTGTATGTGTACGCTTCTGTGTAAGACTTTGTCTGTACAGCTTTGCTTCCAACATTTGTCCTAAGGTTTTATCCGTCCTTTTTTTTTTTTTCTAATTAAGAATTTTTTAATTCAATAACTTTATTATACTTTATTTTATTTTTACTGTATCTTCTTTCTTTTTGTTTTTCCTTCTTTCCCTCCTTCCTTCCTCCCTCCCTCCCTCCCTCCTTTCGTTCCTTCTTGCCTTCTTTCCTTCTTTGCTTCTTTCTTTCTTTCTTCCTTCCTTCCCTCCTTCCTTCCCTCCTTTCCTTCTTTCTTTCCTCATACGTCTACTAATTCCCTCTACTTTTTCTCCCTTTTATTCTGAGCCGTGTGGATGAAAGGCTCTTGGTGCTCCAGCCAGGAGGCAGGGCTCTGCCTCTGAGGTAGGAGAGCCAACTTCAAGACACTGGTTCACAAGAGACCTCCCAGCTCCAGATAATATCAAACGGCGAAAATCTCCCAGAGACCTCCATCTTAACACCAGCACCCAGCTTCACTCAACGACCAGCAAGCCACAGTGCTGGACGACCTGTGCCAAACAACTAGCAAAACAGGAACACAACCCCACCCATTAGCAGAGAGGCTGCCTAAAATCATAATAAGGCCACAGACACCCCAAAACACACCACCAGACGTGAACCTGCCCACTAGAGAGACAAGATCCAGCCTCTTCCACCACAACACAGGCACTAGTCCCCTCCACCAGGAAGCCTACACAACCCACTGAACCAACCTTAGCCACTGGAGACAGACATCAAAAACAGGAGGAACTACGAACCTGCAGCCTGCAAAAAGGAGACCCCAAACACAGTAAGATAAGCAAAATGAGAAAACAGAAAAACACACAGCAGATAAAGGAGCAAGATAAAAATGCACCAGACCTAACAAATGAAGAGGAAATAGGCAGTCTACCTGAAAAAGAATTCAGAATAATGATAGTAAGGTTGATCCGAAATCTTGGAGATAGAATGGACAATAGAATGGACAAAATGCAAGAATCAGTTAACAAGGACCTAGAAGAACTAAAGATGAAACAAGCAACGATGAACAACACAATAAATGAAATTAAAAATACTCTAGATGGGATCAATAGCAGAATAACTGAGGCAGAAGAACGGATAAGTGACCTGGAAGATAAAATAGTGGAAATAACTACTGCAGAGCAGAATAAAGAAAAAAGAATGAAAAGAACTGAGGACAGTCTCAGAGACCTCTGGGACAACATTAAACGCACCAACATTCGAATTATAGGGGTTCCAGAAGAAGAAGGGAAAAAGAAAGGGACTGAGAAAATATTTGAAGAGATTATAGTTGAAAACTTCCCTAATATGGGAAAGGAAATAGTTAATCAAGTCCAGGAAGCACAGAGAGTCCCATACAGGATAAATACAAGGAGAAATACGCCAAGACACATATTAATCAAACTGTCAAAAATTAAATACAAAGAAAGCATATTAAAAGCAGCAAGGGAAAAACAACAAATTACACATAAGGGAATCCCCATAAGGTTAACAGCTGATCTTTCAGCAGAAACCCTACAAGCCAGAAGGGAGTGGCAGGACATACTGAAAGTGATGAAGGAGAAAAACCTGCAACCAAGACTACTCTACCCAGCAAGGATCTCATTCAGATTTGATGGAGAAATTAAAACCTTTACAGACAAGCAAAAGCTGAGAGAGTTCAGCACCACCAAACCAGCTTTACAACAAATGCTAAAGGATCTTCTCTAGGCAAGAAACACAAGAGAAGGAAAAGACCTATAATAACGAACCCAAAACAATATAGAAAATGGGAATAGGAACATACATATCGATAATTACCTTAAATGTAAATGGACTAAATGCTCCCACCAAAAGACACAGATTAGCTGAATGGATACAAAAACAAGACCCTTACATATGCTGTCTACAAGAGACCCACTTCAGACCTAGAGACACATACAGACTAAAAGTAAGGGGATGGAAAAAGATATTCCATGCAAATGGAAACCAAAAGAAAGCTGGAGTAGCAATTCTCATATCAGACAAAATAGACTTTAAAATAAGGACTATTAAAAGAGACAAAGAAGGACACTACATAATGATCAAGGGATCGATCCAAGAAGAAGATATAACAATTGTAAATATTTATGCACCCAACATAGGAGCACCTCAATACATAAGGCAAATACTAACAGCCATAAAAGGGGAAATTGACAGTAACACATTCATAGTAGGGGACTTAAACACCCCACTTTCACCCATGGACAGATCATCCAAAATGAAAATAAATAAGGAAACACAAGCTTTAAATGATACATTAAACAAGATGGACTTAATTGATATTTATAGGACACTCCATCCAAAAACAACAGAATACACATTTTTCTCAAGTGCTCACGGAACATTCTCCAGGATAGATCATATCTTGGGTCACAAATCAAGCCTTGGCAAATTTAAGAAAATTGAAATTGTATCAAGTATCTTTTCTGACCACAACGCCATGAGACTAGATATCAATTACAGGAAAAGATCTGTAAAAAATACAAACACATGGAGGCTAAACAATACACTACTTAATAATGAAGTGATCACTGAAGAAATCAAAGAGGAAATCAAAAAATACCTAGAAACAAATGACAATGGAGACACAACGACCCAAAACCTGTGGGATGCAGCAAAAGCAGTTCTAAGGGGGAAGTTTATAGCAATACAAGCCCACCTTAAGAAGCAGGAAACATCTAGAATAAACAACCTAACCTTGCACCTCAAGCAATTAGAGGAAGAAGAACAAAAAAACCCCAAAGCTAGCAGAAGGAAAGAAATCATAAAAATCAGATCAGAAATAAATGAAAAAGAAATGAAGGAAACAATAGCAAAGATCAATGAAACTAAAAGCTGGTTCTTTGAGAAGATAAACAAAATAGATAAACCACTAGCCAGACTTATCAAGAAAAAAAGGGAGAAGACTCAAATCAATAGAATTAGAAATGAAAAAGGAGAGGTAACAACTGACACTGCAGAAATAAAAGAGATCATGAGAGATTACTACAAGCAACTCTATGCCAATAAAATGGACAATCTGGAAGAAATGGACAAATTCTTAGAAATGCACAACCTGCCAAGACTGAATCAGGAAGAAATAGAAAATATGAACAGACCAATCACAAGCACTGAAATTGAAACTGTGATTAAAAATCTTCCAACAAAGAAAAGCCCAGGACCAGATGGCTTCACAGGCGAATTCTATCAAACATTTAGAGAAGAGCTAACACCTATCCTTCTCAAACTCTTCCAAAATATAGCAGAGGGAGGAACACTCCCAAACTCATTCTACGAGGCCACCATCACCTTGATACCAAAACCAGGCAAGGATGTCACAAAGAAAGAAAACTACAGACCAATATCACTGATGAACATAGATGCAAAAATCCTCAACAAAATACTAGCAAACAGAATCCAACAGCACATTAAAAGGATCATACACCATGATCAGGTGGGGTTTGTTCCAGGAATGCAAGGATTCTTCAATATACGCAAATCTATCAATGTGATAAACCATATTAACAAACTGAAGGAGAAAAACCATATGATCATCTCAATAGATGCAGAGAAAGCTTTTGACAAAATTCAACACCCATTTATGATAAAAACCCTGCAGAAAGTAGGCATAGAGGGAACTTTCCTCAACATAATAAAGGCCATATACGACAAGCCCACAGCAAACATCATCCTCAATGGTGAAAAACTGAAAGCATTTCCACTAAGATCAGGAACAAGACAAGGGTGCCCACTCTCACCACTCTTATTCAACATAGTTTTGGAAGTTTTAGCCACAGCAATCAGAGAAGAGAAGGAAATAAAAGGAATCCAAATCGGAAAAGAAGAAGTAAAGCTGTCACTGTTTGCAGATGACATGATCCTATACATAGAGAATCCTAAAGATGCTACCAGAAAACTACTAGAGCTAATCAATGAATTTGGTAAAGTAGCAGGATACAAAATTAATGCACAGAAATCTCTGGCATTCCTATATACTAATGATGAAAAATCTGAAAGTGAAATCAAGAAAACACTCCCATTTACCATTGCAACAAAAAGAATAAAATATCTAGGAATAAACCTACCTAAGGAGACAAAAGACCTGTATGCAGAAAACTATAAGACACTGATGAAAGAAATTAAAGATGATACAAATAGATGGAGACATATACCATGTTCTTGGATTGGAAGAATCAACATTGTGAAAATGACTCTACTACCCAAAGCAATCTATAGATTCAATGCAATCCCTATCAAACTACCATTGGCATTTTTCACAGAACTAGAACAAAAAATTTCGCAATTTGTATGGAAACACAAAAGACCCCGAATAGCCAAAGCAATCTTGAGAACAAAAAGAGGAACTGGAGGAATCAGGCTCCCTGACTTCAGACTATACTACAAAGCTACAGTTATCAAGACAGTGTGGTACTGGCACAAAAACAGAAAGATAGATCAATGGAACAGGATAGAAAGCCCAGAGATAAACCCATGCACATATGGACACCTTATCTTTGATAAAGGTGGCAGGAATGTACAGTGGAAAAAGGACAGCCTCTTCAATAAATGGTGCTGGGAAAACTGGACAGGTACATGTAAAAGAATGAAATTAGAACACTCCCTAACACCATACACAAAAATAAGCTCAAAATGGATTAAAGACCTAAATATAAGGCCAGAAACTATCAAACTCTTAGAGGAAAACATAGGCAGAACACTCTATGACATAAATCACAGCAAGATTCTTTCTGACCCACCCCCTAGAGTAATGGAAATAAAAACAAAAATAAACAAATGGGACCTAATGAAGCTTCAAAGCTTTTGCACAGCAAAGGAAACCATAAACAAGACCAAAAGACAACCCTCAGAATGGGAGAAAATATTTGCAAATGAAGCAACTGACAAAGGATTAATCTCCAAAATTTACAAGCAGCTCATGCAGCTCAACAACAAAAAAACAAACAACCCAATCCAAAAATGGGCAGAAGACCTAAATAGACATTTCTCCAAAGAAGATATACAGACTGCCAACAAACACATGAAAGAATGCTCAACATCATTAATCATTAGAGAAATGCAAATCAAAACTACAATGAGATATCATCTCACACCAGTCAGAATGGCCATCATCAATAAATCTAGAAACAATAAATGCTGGAGAGGGTGTGGAGAAAAGGGAACCCTCTTGCACTGCTGGTGGGAATGTGAATTGGTTCAGCCACTATGGAGAACAGTATGGAGGTTCCTTAAAAAACTACAAATAGAACTACCATATGACCCAGCAATCCCACTACTGGGCATATACCCTGAGAAAACCGAAATTCAAAAAGAGTCATGTACCAAAATGTTCATCGCAGCTCTATTTACAATAGCCCGGAGATGGAAACAACCTAAGTGCCCATCATCGGATGAATGGATAAAGAAGATGTGGCACATATATACAATGGAATATTACTCAGCCATAAAAAGAAACGAAATTGAGCTATTTGTAATGAGGTGGATAGACCTAGAGTCTGTCATACACAGTGAAGTAAGTCAGAAAGAAAAAGACAAATACAGTATGCTAACACATATATATGGAATTTAAGAAAAAAAAAAATGTCATGAAGAACCTAGGGGTAAGGCAGGAATAAAGACGCAGACCTCCTAGAGAACGGACTTGAGGTTATGGGGAGGGGGAAGGGTGAGCTGTGACGGGGCGAGAGAGAGTCATGGACATATACACACTAACAAACGTAGTAAGGTAGATAGCTAGTGGGAAGCAGCCGCATGGCACAGGGATATTGGCTCGGTGCTCTGTGACAGCCTGGAGGGGTGGGATAGGGAGGGTGGGAGGGAGGGAGACGCAAGAGGGAAGAGATATGGGAACATATGTATATGTATAACTGATTCACTTTGTTATAAAGCAGAAACTAACACACCATTGTAAAGTAATTATACCCCAATAAAGATGTTAAAAAAAAAAAAAAAAAGACTTAATATTTGTAAAATTTAAATTGGTTCCACAAAATAAAGATCTAGAAAATCTACCAATTCTGAATATAGTCAAAGGAATATACTAGAAAGTAAAAAATGCAGTTTTAAAAATATAATGACTGAGTGACAGCGGCACTATTGGAACAATTTATGTCCTTCTGAGAAGTCTATGTTAAAGGGAACAGTCTGATATTTACTGCCTAAGTTTTGTCATGTTCTATATAAAAACAATCTTTCAAATCCCAATACAATCTTGTCTCATAATCACTGCAGTTTAAATGTCTCTGTTCAGAAAAGGTGCCAAGAAAACAGATCAGATACAATAAAGGGGCCTTAAGAAAACATTCTTATCTCCTGACTGTTTCATATTTTTACAAATCTTTTAATTTTTATTAGATATTCCCCTTGAGTTGTGATTCCTACTTCTAGGGAGCAATAACATCATCCTCTTCTTACTGCGTCTCATACTGTGAGTGGAAGATCAGATAAAATAGGTTGAGGGTATGCCTGAAAGTAAAACTGACTGTGGTAAAGGTGGTCCTGGGAGTATTTCCATTTGGCTGGTTGAGTGGGACTTGAGAAGGTTAGTTGGATCCAGCTTACCTCACAGGACAAGCCAGAATAGCCCGGGGGACAATCACATCTTTCTATCAAGTGAGCTGGAGGAGTCATTGCTGTGATGCGTCCTGGTTCAGCTACCTCCATTGAGATTTCAGAAATCCTGGAACAGCGAGCAAATTCTTAGATGGGGGTACCAGTAAATTAAGCTTACCCAGCAAACACTCAATCCTGAAAGAAGGGTCTTCTCAAGGTTTTGTCAACAACCACAAACTTGTTCTATTGTTTTGAAGCTGCTAAATTCTAGGGGCTCCGTGTGCCACATTTTATTTCAGCATCTTCGCTTCCTCAAAGGGTGAGATTACACATTAGCAAAATATTCACATAAATCATAAAGCATTTAGGAAATTAGATGTCTGATGTCCTATTGAGAAGTTATTATAAAGAGTTTTCCTCCCACTTTTAAAAATGTGAGTGGCTTCAGGTAGACATGGCCAATTAGTTAGACATTTTCATTCTTTCAAACAGACAATCCAAGGTCATTCCCTGTTGGAAAATCTCCAGTCGTTACTAGTGAAATTGCTTTTAATTTGCAACCAGTCCCAATTTCTTGCTCTTGAATCTCTGAACGTCCTTTCAAGAACATTAGAAAACCATCTAGGAAACGACTGAGCATAAGCTAGTAATATTGATAACTTTCTGAGGATAAAGAACCTCTCAAATTAGTCTTTTGTTAACTTTATTGAATAAATCCTTCAAGTAACTTAACCCACCCTTCCTATTGGCGGAAAGGTCCTCATAATTGAAAAAAATTATTCACAATAAAAATGTTGATACCCTTTGTAATAATTTGAAATTATACATTAAAAAATATACACAGTCCATAAACTCACACTATTTCATGACTAACTGGTAACATGAAATGTTCTGCAAATAAACTTTTTTTTTTGCAAATAAACTTTTAAACGAGACAATGAATAGTTTTGCTTCACTAAAACACACCTCTAAGAGCTTAAGGAGCTTGAATCATAAACTTTATAACAAGCATAGGTAGGTTTTATTGACACTGAATTATGAAGGCGCATTCTGACTTGGCTCCCATTGTAATCTACAATCTGAAGACCAGCCAGCCTTTATGAAACACATGTTCAGTTAAAATTCAGATTTCATGCTCCCCTCATTATAGGACGCACAGCAGTTGTGATCTGTAAATAAACCACTCCCCTCCTACAAGAAAGACTCTGGGTTCTCTGACGGAGTAGGAAGGTAACTCGGTGTTTGTTGCAAAGTCATCTCTGCTAGTATCTCATGGTATTTTATAACCTGAGGAGTTTCTAGCATCACCTTCCCTTCTCTGGCACGTGCATGCACACAACAGACTAGTGAGTATTTAAAAACCAAGTGAAACCTGAATGGTGTTAGCAACAGACATTTCTGCAACACATCATTATTTTTCCTCAGGGAATCAGAGAGGAACTGTTTTGCTTGAATCAGGGATTTGGCCAAACTCAGGCATCTATTTAAATGAATACTGAAAAACAAAGTCGTTAAGTTCTTCAAATAAATGTAAGACAGGACAAAAGCAAAGAAAAAAGAAAATTTCAGCATTGTAATATGTACAAAGTCAGAACCTCAAACCACATGTATAACAAACTCTCTGCTTCTGAGACTATTTAAATTTGTAACTGAATAAAGATGCAGCGTTATGTGTTAACTGCTTTGAGAGGAAGACTCAAACATATCTCTGACCTTTGTCAAAATTCCACTGTCTTACAAAATCAAGTGCTGATACACTGCTTTATTTGTTTTTATCGTTACTAGATGTTCACTCTAGTTTTTATTGAGCCTAGAAAAAGTGAAGTATTTACTTACTCTAGTGTTTAAAAAAAGGAACTCCGAAGCCAAAGGATATTATTTAGTGAGCTATATGAAATAAAGTGATAAGAGAAAGAGACTTACGGGGAAAAAAAGCAACCTTACAGCAAAGAAAGGTGGAATCGGTGTGAGAGAGGCAAAGAAAGCGTAATGAAAAATGCATGACAACACTGTTTCTACCAGATCCACTAACAAAATGTTCTGCGTATGACCAAACTTTTTTACTGAAGCATAGAACAATTTCAAAATAACATATTTTCACACTCACAAAGTCACCTGCTGTCTTCTAGGACATGCAAACCTGCTTTGGCTTCTGTCATCTAAGTTACATTTGAAATTCTAAAATAATTAACAATATAACTGACAAGATATTTTGGTATATGTTTTTTTAAATTACTTCATAATTGGGATTTGGGATTGACATGTACACACTGCTATTATTTAAAATAGATAACCAACAAGGACCTACTGTAAAAAACAAAACAAAGAATCTCCTGTTAGAAATGAGAAATATGAAAAACAAATCAAAACAATATAGACTTAAAAGTAAATTTTGGTCCTTGATTTGGTCCCTACTTTTGGTACAATCAGAAGAGCAATATGGATCTTCTGCAACAAAGAAAGGATTTTCTGCTACATGTTTAACAGTGTAAACATTTGAAACATGGTATTTTTTTAAGGTATTTTATTTTCTTTTCTTTATTTTTAATTTTATTTTTTTAAACATCTTTATTGGAGTATAATTGCTTTACAACGGTGCTTTTCTGCTTTATAACAAAGTGAATCAGCTATACATATACATATATCCCCATGTCTCCTCCCTCTTGTATCTCCCTCCCACCCTCCCTATCCCACCCCTCTAGGTGGTCACAGAGCACCGAGCTGATCTCCCTGTGCTATGCGGCTGCTTCCCACTAGCTATCTATGTTACGTAGTAGTATATATAAGTCCATGGTAGTATATGTTAAGTCCATGCTGGGAAGAAGTGAAACATGGTATTTTGATATTCATTGGTTTGTCAATGAGAGGGTTCATAATTTTGTTTTCTTTTGTTGTCCTGCACTGATCTACTATTTTGTTATATAAGATTATTTTTAAACATCTATTGATTTCATATCCTTATAGACACAACAGAGAAGCTAATATGCCAGAGAAGTTGAGACTATGTGTATGAACTCAACTCAACTTTCTGCCTCCATGGCATACATTTAGCTACATCTGTGCAGTTCCTCATTTTATCTCATTAGATAAGTTTTCCCTTATACTTGAGGCACATGACCTCAAGTATACTCATGTATACTCATGATGTTGAAGAATCCTGGCTTCTTCATTGTTTATTTTCTCCTTATTCTATCATTTTAAAATTTATATCTTGCTACTAATTCCTCCCCTTCCCCAGTTCCATGGTATATAAACATGCTTACTTCTCTCTCTGATTAAACAATCCTCCCTTGACTTTTGACACGACCTCATTCCTCCCTTTTTATGATTTTGTTCATGGAGAACAATAGTCTACATTCATAATATTAGGTTCATTGCATCCCATTCATTCCTCAAAACCTTGAGACTATTTCTGCCCCAGAACTTCACTAAAACTGGTATTATGAATGTCACCAGTGTGATCCTAGGTGCCAGTTTCAAACAGCCTCCTTTTAATTGTCCTCTTTGGGTCATACGAAAAAACCATACCTACTCCCTTATAGTATTCTCATCCTTTGGCTTTCATGACATTCATTCTTGTTCTTGTTCCGTGTACTTTCCTATTCAATGTGATTCCCAGTCTTTTCACATCATAAGGCACAGGGAAAATGGCAATATAGTATGGCACACTGGGGTGAACAGATGAGAATGCATATGGTTGGGAGAGACAGGACCAACTTGGCCCTGCCTGGTTCCCCTGACGGTTGAAGGAGGATACCTTCTCAGCAATCTTGCAACCTATTTATAGCACAGCAGTGAATTCTCTCTACCCTGTAGGACACCTTCTCCTGAACTTCTGCCTGACATCTAAAATTCACCATGTCAGAGATCAATTCAATTTTTCCCCTTAATCTTGCTTCTGATTCTGTTTCCCTTTTGGGGGGAATGGCAGTAATTTCCACCAGATGACCTGGACACCATCCTTGACTAGTCTTCTATCATCACACTCCCAAACCAAACTTTTAAATCTTTCTTGTCTGATGTCTTACTGATCTCTCTTATAGACTCTAGAATAAGAAATTAACTTATATTCATTATAGTTTACCTGCTTTGTCTCATGATATTTCCATAGGTAGCCTTGATAAGAATATAATGGATATCATATAGTACATCCAAGAAGTCTTCACGGGTCACAGTTCTACTGATTCGAGGATCATCACCATAATATTTCCATTTTTTCTGTTAACAAGAAAAGAAACCACTTTGCCGAAACCGAGTGCAAATCCGTTGGCATCCTGGCACCCAACAAGTAACCACCTTACCTCTGTCATTTCAATTTCATGTCTTGTCAACTGGCCAATTAGAGGAGCAGCCATATGCCTGATGATAATTCTCACATGACTAGGAGTCCCACCTCGAATGATAACTTGTGGGTTATACGTAGAGAAACCTGTCTCTTCCCGAGCCTCAAAATAGATTGTGTACTTGAGTTTGCCCCCATAGGCCATCAACTGATAAAACAGAATGAGGAATGATGAGTTAGATAAATCTCCAAATAGCATTATTCTAAAAACATTTTATTTTGTTCTCATGTGACTTCAAAGTTCTTGTCCTTACCTTCTTTCCTTCAAATTGTTCTGGAAGTTTCCAATAAAAAGGTTCCAAATGGAGATCTTGTCTCACCAGATCCATGTGTGCAACAATCTCTGGATGTTGAAAAATGATGCCTCTGGTAGTTGTGTGCTGCAGCGCCTCATCCACCAGGGGCAGAATGGTCTGCTCAGGCTTCAGAGTCACCTGCATGGGATCAAAACACAGCAGGGGCTGAGTTTAAGTCTTTGGAGGCCTCCTTTAAACTTAACCTCCAAAATTTACAAGCAGCTCATGCAACTCAATATCAGAAAAACAAACAACCCAATCCAAAAATGGGAAGAAGACCTAAAGGGACATTTCTGCAAAGAAGACACACAGCTTGCCAACAAACACATGAAAGAATGCTCAACATCACTAATCATTAGAGAAATGCAAATCAAAACTACAATGAGATACTACCTCACACCAGTCAGAATGGCCATCATCAAAAAATCTACAAACAATAAATGCTCGAGAGGGTGTGGAGAAAAGGGAACCCTCTTGCACTGTTGCTGGGAATGTAAATTGATACAGCCACTATGGAGAACAGTATGGAGGTTCCTTAAAAAACTAAAAACAGAATTACCGTACGACCCATCAATCCCACTACTGGGCATATGCCCTGAAAAAACCATAATTCAAAAAGAGTCATATACCACAATGTTCACTGAGGCTTTATTTACAATAGGCAGGACATGGAGGCAACCTAGGTGTCCATCGACAGATGAATGGATGAAGAAGATGTGGCACATATATACAATGGAATATTACTCAGTCATAGAAAGAAATGAAATTGAGTTATTTGTAGTGACGTGGATGGACCAAGAGTCTGTCACACAGAGTGAAGTAAGTCAGAAAGAGAAAAACAAATACCATATGCTAACACATATATATGGAATCTAAAAAAAAAAAGTGGTTCTGAAGAACCTAGGGGCAGGGCAGGAATAAAGACGCAGACGTAGAGAATGGACTTGAGGACACAGGGAAGCTGGGACGAAGTGAGAGCGTGGCATGGACTTATATATACTACCAAATGTAAAATAGACAGTGGGAAGCAGCCGCATAGCACAGGGAGATACGCTTGGTGCTCTGTGACCACCTAGAGGGGTGGGATAGGGAGGGTGGGAGGGAGATACAAGAGAGAGGAGATATGGGGATATATGTATATGTATAGCTGATTTACTTTGTTAGAAAGCAGAAACTAACACACCATTGTAAAGCAATTATACTCTAATAAAGATGTTAAAAAAAAAAAGAGTGATAGACTGCATGTCTCTCTGCAGCCCCATCCCCTTCTGATGAAGTGTTCTCATGAGAAACAGAACTCGTGCACAATGAACAGGTAGGAGAGGGCATAAACCCTTCTGACTTGTTTGCATAGTGAAATCCACAACATCTGTGAAAACTGGTCTTTTACACTAACAATAAGTAGAGTTTAAAAGTAGGAAGACTTAAAGGAAAATTAAGGCAAAAATGAACTTTTTTCCACCCTAAAGAGTGATGATTCTCTAAGCCTGGTTGGACTAAATGCGCAAGTTCTGGTTTTCATTACTGCATGAACACACATCTATCTTCCCGCTCTGGTGCCCTTGCTCTTCAGAGGGCAGCTTCTTCCCATCCCCAAACATAACATTTCCCTTATAATGTTTTCCTTTTTCACTCGGCATCTATTTCCTCGTCCGCAATAAATGAACTCTTTTAAAGGCAGGATAAAAACGATATTTACTCCAACTGTCTAATGGCACATGGCCCCTCTACCCGTTCTAAACGTGCGCAGGGGAAAAGGTTACTTAAATGTTTTGCCATTTCCTCCTACCCCTCAGTGCCTGGCTAAAAGACGCCAGCAGGAACTAACATTATACCATTACATGGCTCAGCAGTTCCTTACTCACCCACGTATGGATCAGTCCTTTTGCTTCAGAGCACTGAGTAGTGGCGCCGAAGCAATAGCAGCTGCTGCAGCCAAGTGGGTTCTTGGCCTCAAGTCCGAATTTGCCAAGCCGGCACCTGTCACAGCGGACGCCTTCCACATTCACCTGAAGAAAGATGAGAGATTCCCAGAGTCCATACGGTGACATGGTGAGAGCAATAAACTCAAGAATGAATAACAGGAGCACATTTTAAAGACAATGAAACAAAAAATAAAAGAATGCTGAATATCAGACTCACGTCCCAAATAGCATATGCAGTTAATCTCTTTGTTAGCATGGCATGGGTCTAAAAAAATGCTTTATTTATAAATGCATGCATTACTAAGGATATTGTATATTGTTTTTTAAATTTAGGCAGCACATTTCCCATTATTCCACTGTGAGGAATATGAAAGAGTCATGAGAATTTTGAAAGCAAAATAAAAACATTGATTCCTAGACAGTGGTGTGATGCAAAGCTGTAAAAAACAGGCAATATGTTAAAATATAGATTTATATAATTATTATTTACTGTATATACACACATATAGCATGTATTAAGTATAATGTATAATCATAATTATAATATGTAATAATGCAGCATCATACTTTGTGCTTTGTCTAGGACTTCAATGGCAGAACCTTCCATTTTCCTAAATTCTCAAGACTCTTAACAACCACTCCCTAGATTTCATCTTTCTGTTTCCTCTGACTCTCTTTGCACAGACTTTTTCTTGTAAAGATACTTCTGATACAGTCTTTACTGCATTTATCCTGGGACTGATTTTCCAGAAATATCTAAGGGAGAAAAAAATCCTTCTTAACCTTTTTTATTAAAAAATTTATTTTATTTTTATTTATTTTTGGCTGCGTTGGGTCTTTGTTGCTGCACGTGGGCTTTCTCTAGTTGCAGCGAGTGGGGGCTACTCTTCGTTGCAGTGCTTGGGCTTCTCATTGTGGTGGCTTCTCTTGTTGCAGAGCATGGGCTCTAGGCTTGTGGGCTTCAGTAGTTGTGGCTCATGGGCTCTAGAGCGCAGGCTCAGTAGTTGTGGCTCGCGGGCTCTATAGCACAGGCTCAGCAGTTGTGGCACACGGGTTTAGTTGCTCTGCGGCATGTGGGATCTTCCCGGACCAGGGCTCGAACCCATGTCCCCTGTGTTGGCAGGCGGATTCTTAACCGCTGCACCACCAGGGAAGCCCTTCTTACCCTTTTTAATTGGCTGTTTTCCTATGTCATTTAACAATATTAATGAGGACTGAAATTTGCATATAGTCACTGTTTGTAATGTCACTGCTTATACGTGATGAAGTTTTACTGAACTTTCACAGCAGTAAATCTATTTTTCAGTGTACAGTGATTGCGGATTAATTTGAGGAGAAAATTTTTTTAAATCAACCTTATCATTTAGCTGTGATTTTTCTCTGATGATGCTTAAGAGAACTTTTTTTTCTCTCCCACATTATTCTTGTTGAAGCAAAGTGAATATGTAAAGACAAACTGAACTTTACTGTCGAAAATATATCATTTATATGAGCTAGAAAAATATGTTGGGTTCTGGTTGAAAATCAGTTCTTAAAAATCAGTGCTAGGGCTTCCCTGGTGGCACAGTGGTTGAGAGTCCACCTGCTGATGCAGGGGACACGGGTTCGTGCCCCGGTCCGGGAAGATCCCACATGCCGCGGAGCGGCTGGGCCCGTGAGCTATGGCCGCTGAGCCTGCGTGTCCGGAGCCTGTGCTCCACAATGGGAGAGGCCACAACAGCGAGAGGCCCGCGTACTGCAAAAAAAAAAAAAAAAAAAAAAAAATCAGTGCTTATCTGTATGCTAGAATAAAACTGTGTCTGGCAATGAATTTTCATTTGTCTGTCTGTTTGGCCTAATGATGCAGGAATAAATAACTGAATGAAGTTAAAGCTGAGCAATGGAAATAGAACTGAGTAAGGTTTTTCCTTACTGAATTTCGGCAGCACTTACCTTACAAGTGCACTGCCCAGTCTTATCAGTACAGGAGCATTTTTTAGTCTCTAAATCACAGGTTGAGTCATCAGTCCCTGGCAGGAAGCAGTCACAGGGATTGCAGTGAGGGTAGCTCCAGTGGCCTCGATTGCACTCTGTACATTTTGCACCAGAGAATTTGGGACGACAGTTGCATTGCCCCGTGTTTATATTGCATTGGAAATCCAAGGATCCCACCGAGCTGCAGTTACAAGGCTATGGAGGAGATAAAAACAGCAATGATTAACATCGTTTCATGGGCAATATCTTTAAATTTTAATTCTAATGTTTCTATGCTTCCATTAAGCACATATTAATCATGTGTCTGTTACATGCTTTGTACTGTTCTAGTTCAGTCGCTTGGGAAACATCAGTGAACATAATGTTAAAATTGCTTCCTGCATTTACTAAAATATATGAGTGTCCAGAAACCATAAAGCTATTGAATAAGAAAGAAACTGTGTTTTCTCTGTCTTTGTGGTGAGCAGGAGTTAGGTATAGGTTTTCTTCAAATACTTCTTACTTCAAAGATTGAAATTTAGACAAAGCCATTTTACCTTATCATTTCATTTTTATAGCATTTATTGTATAGAGACATACCTTACAATCTAATGTACATAAATATAAGTAAATACATAAATATAACACAGTGGAATAAGCATGATGTAATAGGGAAAATGTAAAATGCTATGAGAACGTATAAAAAGCACCAAACCAGATGTGGGGAAGCCAGGGAGAATTTAGAGGAGAAGTGATATCTAGGATGTTGTGTTTTAGAATTAGGTTTGCAGAAAAGCCCAGTCTGAGGTGCTTTGCTGGTAACCTTTTTTCTTCTTCCTAGATACGCATAGGATTTTCTCTTTATATATGTAATTTGAAATTTTGCTAGAATTGTTTTTTTAATGCTCATTCCAAACCTTTTATTTTAAACACTAAAAAAAAAAAGGTAGGGGCTTCCCTGGTGGCACAGTGGTTGAGAGTCTGCCTGCTGATGCAGGGGACACGGGTTCCTGTCCCGGTCCAGGAGGATCCCACATGCCGAGGAGCGGCTAGGCCTGTGAGCCATGGCCGTTGAGCCTGCGCATCCGGAGCCTGTGCTCCGCAGTGGGAGAGGCCACAACAGTGAGAGGCCCGCGTACCGCAAAAAAAAAAAAAAAAAAAAGTTTAAGCAATTAAAAAGTGATGAGACCATTAAAAAATTCCTATTGCTAGGGTGATGAGAGGTCCTTGGAAAATTTTAACCTATACAAACAAATAAGACTGGATTAAACCCATTCCAGAGTATTGAAGCTATTAAGATTATTAGGCTGTGAAATATGCTGCCAAGGAAGTGCCAGATCCACCACCTCCTGAGACACTTAAAACTCAACTAACAAAACAGTACAAAATGTATTTCTGGGAAAAGGAAACTAGCACAGAAGGGGATCAAGCTACTAATTAAAGATATCTTTTTGTTTTCCTTCTGATATTCATGTTTAAGCAGCTACTTTTTTTTTTTTTTTAAGAGGGAGGAGATATGGGGGTTATATGTATACATATAGCTGATTCACTTTTTTATATAGCAGAAACTAATATACCATTGTAAAGCAATTATATTCCAAAGAAGATGTTAAAAAATATTAAAAACATAAAAAATTTAAAAAAGAAAATAAAATGATGCCAAGTTTTGCTAGAATTTTTAAAAGCTTGAGTCTTTTTAAAAATTAATTTACTGGAACATGGTGAGTTCTTTCAGTTTGAGAATAAAATTGCTCTTTAATTCAGTGCTATTTCTTCAAATTTGTTTTTGATTTTTACTTCTGTTCTAATTTATCAATATTCTTCTTCAGGATCACTTATAATTCTTAAAGTACATCATTTTTGTCTGTCTGCCAAATCAATACTATACTACTGTTTTCTGTAGTCGTTTCCCTATTTGCCTCTCAAATTTGTTCTCCATTTTGTCCTTTCCATTCTACACCATGAAAATTCTGTTGTATGTATATACCACCAATACTTATTTTAATTACACTGCTGCATTTTTAGCTTCTTTTCAATAATTTCTTTATCTCACCTCATCAGCAATCTTCAATTGCTGCTCATCCACATGTCTCTTCGTCTCTTATTGCTTAAGGCTCTCTGTTTCTGATTTACAGCTCATAGTTCCTTGCATTTTAATTAAAATTCAAGTGGATTTCTAAATGTTATCTAAGGTCTTGGAATACATCATTTTCACAGATCAGCTGTGCCAGTGATTACTCTGCTGCCTCTGAGCTCTAAACTCACTCCTCCTTGCCCTACTTTGTGATATTGCAGTTAGACCCTGTGGACACCTCTCCCTGGCCAGGTAGCAGAACATTAGGCTTATTCATTAGAAGGCCATAGTGATGGAAAGACATTTCTGTTCTGGGTTCTGGGTCTTCATCACTATTGCCATCATTATTATTTAATTATCTAGCATGGGAGCCCAGAGGCCCAGAAAGAATTCTAGCTATGCCATCAGGCCACTCTCTCCCCTAGGCTGCTTAGGTCTGCACACAAGCTCTGTCCACAACAGGCTGCTTCTAAGTAGCTCCAGCATACCCATAACCTCCAGCAATGATGGGTAGCCTTTATAGACCAACACTTGCCCACAAACTCTGGCAAGTTTTGTGTATTATTATTATTGTTTGTGTTTTACCACCAGCAGGCTATGCATTCCTGTAGTAGCCACATTCTTTTCAACTATGTCTGAACCTAAGCCTTGCTGGGAGTGGGGGGCAGGGGGATGCCTTCCCCTAGCCCTTGGTTCCTTTACTGTCCACCACCCCTCACCCTGGAAGTAGTAGCTACTCTTTTGTACCCACTACTTCAGGACATTTTATATCCCTCTTTTATCCTTTTTACCGGTTAACAATTCTTTATATTCTACTTTCCCTGTTTAAACAACTAGTGTGGTTTCTGTCCCCCAAGTGAGTACCACCTGTCTCTGTCTGCGTTTGCCACCATACAGGCTTTGTACTTAGTCTATGACCTCTTTTTGGTGACTTTCTATTAATTATCCTTCTCAGATCTACAGCTCTGTGGCATACTCAAATGCATAACAACTTGCCGAATTTCCAGATCCAAGTCTGGCTGGATCTCACTTTGCATTTCTCACACTTTCATTGCTCAGCTTAATTCCTATACCCACTACTACTAGGGCTATTCCTGCTTCTGCTCCTGCCAGCAGTTAACTTATGGGACAACACTTTCCAGGCTGTGATGTACAATCACCAGCTTTCCATCTATTATCTCTTCCCTGTCGAAATGTTTGGTGAAATATTTTCCCAGATTCTGATATTAAAATATCACCTGGCCTTATTTTTGGTGTCTTTCTGGTTCCGTATTTTTCTGTCTTCACTGCTATCCAGTAAAAAGGCCTGCAGTAGGGGATGCTCCTAAAAGGTATTTTAAACTCAAAGATCTAAAATGTGATTATGTATTATACTACAAACATGGCTATAGTTTCCAAAGCATAGAACAAACAACCGCAATCCCCCCAAGTAACTCGTTCTTATAGAACATCAGATGCAGAATGAGAATTCAAAATAAGGATGACTGGGCTTCCCTGGTGGCGCAGTGGTTGGGAGTCCGCCTGCCGATGCAGGGGACACGGGTTCGTGCCCCGGTCCGGGAAGATCCCACATGCCGCGGAGCAGCTGGGTCTGTGAGCCATGGCCGCTGAGCCTGCGCGTCCGGAGCCTGTGCTCCGCAACGGGAGAGGCCACAACAGTGAGAGGCCCGCGTACCGCAAAAAAAAAAAAAAAAAACAAAATAAGGATGACTGACTTATTCCTTTAAATAACTTTTCCTTGACTCATTTAAACAAAACTGACCATAATCAGAAAGAGAAAATTATATGCTATGGAAACTATAATCATGCAATAACTTTAAAAATTGTTTTATGAGATAGAGATATTTAACTAAAATAGATGTCTTAGACTTTATTAACTAAAATAACTGTCTTTAGACTTTAACTAAAATATGAAATGTCTGCTACAAATTTATTATTATAAAACGAAAGTATTAATACTTAAAGACTAGTCAACAGTACAGATAGACATTGGGACCTTTCCAAATCAGGGAGTTTATTCAGGAAGTTATAGTAGAGAATAAAAAAGACCATTAACCATATGTTTAGACAGTACTATAGCCAACATGAAATGTAAATCATAATTAGATGTAATGTTTGTTTAGCAATAGAAGATTTATGCACTATTCCCCTGCTAGTGAAAGATGGCAGGCTTTGTATTCTAGTTCAATAAAAGCTCAGATGATGTGTGTGCTCACACCTCAGCACAGAGAAATTATCCATGACACAAAGGAATGAAAGCTATAAATCTCAAATCACTGTTCATTTAGATTATAATCATCCAAGATTTTTAAATAGTAGGATACATGCTTATAAATATTTGTGAGGGCTGTATGAAGTTTTTTGTAATTATTCATAATTATGAAGTGTCTAGCTATTCAGAAATTTAGATTTTTAACAGTGGTTCAAAGTAATCAAAATATTTCGATCGACTTCAGTCAACATAGTGTTTATTCAATGATAAGTAAATATAATGGAATCAAACATACAAATGCTTAAAAATAACTTGGTCTACATTCTATCCTGATTTACATCCTGAACATTAAGCATCAGCTTCAATTTCAGGAGTTTCATTAGAGTTTGGCCACATCATAGGATTTTGTAGATAACATGGAACCCTCTTAAGTTTATGTACAACTTATTCATGAGTCAAGCGATGGGGCAGATGCTTGGATTTGAGGTTGAAAATGCAAAATGTCAGTCATAGAAACTTAAAATGTTGTTCATACTCATCAAAAATCTTTGGAACTCTTGAGAAATTTTTGTTTTGTTTCCAAAAATGTAGTTCTATGGACCTTCAAACTTAATATTGCTATTGGCAATAGAAAAATGAGCATCCTGTCCAGTTTTTAATTTAATCACATGTCTAACTGAAGTCATGTATCTGCACTTCCTTGAGCAGTCACCAATATTCTTGTTTTCCTCTAGATCAGTGTATCTAGACGAATGTATTCAGATATTTTATCATATAGGTAAGAATGGTTACAGAGTCTACATGTGTGCTGACTCAGTAGAAAATAATAGTTTACATCTCTATAGGGTACTACCATGGAGTCAAACAGGCCACACTTGGGCATTATGTTCCAGTATTTCTCGGTCCAATGTGATCAACTGGAATGGCTCTCACTAACATCAAAAATGCCCTTATTTATTGCTCTTAAATTTAATGGACACAGTTCAGCCCTAATCTTACTTGACCTTTGTGTTGCACTAGGCACTAAAGAATATTCCTTCTTTTTAAACAGTCTTAGTTTTTAGAGCACTTACTGGTTTATCTCCTCTCTTTTAATCTGTTAAACTATAAAACTAAAAACAAAACACATACAGAAATAAAAACCAAGAAATAACTGTTTTCAAACATTGGATAACAGGAAGCGAAGGACTGTGATTTTTGAGAGAAGGAAAACAAATGAGTTAGAACATAAAGGCAGTCTAGTCTGCAACCCAAAGAGGGGAAACCCAAATAAAGCCCAAAACTATAGCTGAATTGAGAAACAGCGTAGAGTTTGGAGAAGCTGAGGCAATTAGAATTTATGGAAGACAAGTAGAATATGTGTCCCAAAAGAAGGAAGTTAGAGAGAAAATTCCAGAGATATGCAGAAGGGTTCCCTTGAGTCGTTGGCTGAGTACTGATCTGTGCATGCATGGAATGAAATTCTACATGGTTGGAGAAAAAATAATTGGAAAGCCTGAGGCTGAAAAATTCCTAGGGTCCACAGAAAGCTTGGAATAATTCATATTCCCAATAGCCAGAGTGAACAGATAGTAATGCACTGGGTAGTGTTCTCAATGTATTTAGCACCTTAGTAGTAGGGCTAAGTGATTCCTAGATTAAAGGCTGCTCTGGACCTTCTCTAATAAAATTTAAAAGCAAGCATCAAAAGGATTCAAGTGATCGGTGAGTAACTAACCTGATAGCCAGGATAAAGTTCAACTCTCTTTAAAGGAATACAACAAAATCTAATGTGCAACAATGAAAAAATGTACAACATCTGGCATCCAAATAAAAATCACCAGTCACGCAAAGAAGCAAGAAAATATAGTTCATAACCAGGAAAAAAAATCAACCAGTAAGCATGATCTTGAAATAAAACAAATGATGGAATTAGCAAAAAACTACCTTACAAAAACCAATATTTATAAATATTATAAATAAATATTCTCAAGATAAATGAAAAATGTGAATATAAGGAGGAGAGAATGAAAGATATAAAAAGATACAAAAGGAAATTTAAAGATGAAAGATACATATTTGAAATGAAAAAAGACTAGCAACTGGATTAACAACAGATTAGATACTACAGAAGAAAAAAAATCAGTGAATTTGAACACCTAACAATAGATACTAACAAAAATGAAGAATATAGAAAAAAGAAGAATGAAAGAATAAACAGAATTTCAGTGAGCTGTGGGAAAATATCACGTGGTCCAACACATACATAATGAGTTCCAGAAGGAGACAATGGGGATGAAAAACAAACAAACAAAATTTTAAAGATATAATGGCTGGAAAATTTCCAACTTTGATGAAGTCTGCAATCCCACAGATTCAAGTCCAACTAACCCCCTGAGAAATGAATATAAGGTGACTACAAAAAGACAACATAATCAAATTGCTGAAAAACAGGATTTAGGATTATATACTCAGAAACAATAACTTTGACAAATGAAGGAAAAGTAGAGACTTCTTGGTAACAAAAATTGAAAGAATCATTGTCAGCAGACCTGAAATACTAGAAATAATAATAATAATAGAAATTTGGATGTATCCAAAGGAATAAAGAGCACTGGAATTGATATTTATATAGAAAAACAGAAAATAAGTTTTTTCTCCTTTTGAAAAAATAATTGATTATTTAAATCAAAATCGTAAGATTATATTGTGGGATATATAATATATAGAAGTAAAACATATGACAACAATAGCATAAAGATAAGAAAGAAAATTAGAGGTTTACCCTTGCAAGTTTCTTATGTTAAATGTAAAGTGTTAAAACATTATTTTAAGGTACATTATGAAAAGTTAAAGATGTATATCCCTAGACAAAGACAAAAATATAAAATAAATAAGTAGAGCTAAGAAGTCAAAGTGAATATAAAACGTAATTATAAAAAATTACTCAGTCCAAAGTGAGGTAGAAAAAGAAGAAAAATGAAGGTAAGAGCAGATAGGGCAAATATGAAGCAAATAGCAAAATGTAGACTTAACCCATTCAGACTGATAATTGCATTAAGTGGAAATGATTTAAATACTTGAATTAAGAGGCGGAAGCATTAAGATGAACATTAAACTATTTTTAAAAAGAGATGGAATAAATGATAATGTTTAAAAATGTATACGACCACAAAAACACCAATCAGAAGAAAGACAGAATAGCTATATGAATATGATAAAAAGTACACTTCAGAACAAGGAACATTATCATGGATAAACAGGGATGCTTCATAATGATAAAGGCATCAACTTTTCAAAAAGATAGATTCATCTTAAATGAGCATACACCTAATATCACTGCTACAAAATACATGAATCAAAACCCGAGAGAACTGAAAGAAGAAATAGATCACAGGTATAGCTCAACATCCTCAGGTATTGAGAAAACATGCAGACATAAAAATCATTAAAGATAATTGACCTTTATAGAAGATTTTATCCAACGGTGCCAGAACATAACACACCTTGTTTTCAAGGACACATGTTAATCAAAATGGATACGATTCTGAGACAAAAAACAAATCTCTATATATTCAAAAGGACTAAAAAATACAAATTACGTTTTCAGACCAATACAGAACTAGATGACAATAACAGAAAGAGATCTTGAAAACTCCCAAATATTTGCAAATTAAAGAACATACTTTTAAATAATCATTGGATTAAAAATAAAATAAGTAAGAATATTTTAAACAATGAAAATTGAGACACAACATATCAAAATGTATGGGATACAATTAAAGTAGTGCCTGGAAGGAAATTTATAATATGAATTGCTTATATTAGTAAAGAAGAAAGATCTCAAGTCAATAATCTAAGTTTTCACCTTAAGAAACATGAAACGCAAGGGCAAATTAACTTCAAAGTAAGAAAAAAAAAGGGATGTTAAAATAAACCTTTGAAAACATTCCTCCATTCAGTTCATTTAATATGTTATCAAATTTATTGTTTTAAGGTGTTCAGATTATTCCCATATTATTCTTTTAATGTCTATAGGATCTATAGTTATGTCCCCTTCTTTATTCATCATTTTATTTGTTTCTTCTCTCTTTTTTTTCTTGATCAATCTTCTTAGAGTATTGTCAACTTTATTAAACTTTCCAAAGAATCAGTTTTGGGCTTCACTGACTTTTTTCTAGAGTATTTTTATTTTCTATTTCATTGATTATGTAAACGCTTCAGAAATTATGTGATGGGAATACTTCCAAATCTATTTCATGAGGCTAGCAGTACCCCAATACCCAAACCGGAAAACAACACTACGAAAAATATAAACCAATATTCCTTATGAATGTAGATCCAAAAACCATTTACAAAATGCTAGCAAACATAATCTAAAATAATTCTAAAAGAATAATTCCCCATGATCAAGCAGAGTTTATCTGAGGATTACAAAGTTGGATCAACATTTGAAAATCAATCAATATGATTCACCATATTAAGAGCTTAAAAAGAAAAATCATATGATCATCTCAATAGCTGCAGAAATTCATTTGACAACATTGAACACACATTCCTGATAAAAGTTCTTAGCAACCTAGGAACATGAGAGACATCCTAAAACTGATGAAGAGCATCTGTAAGTAAAATATAGCTAACATCATTCTTAATTATGTTTTAATTATAAAAGACTGAATGCTTTCTACTTAACAGAAGGAATGAGGCAAAGATGTTTGCTCCAACTTCTTCTAGTCAACAATTTACTGCAGTAGGTCAAGAAAATGAAATAAAACTTATATGGATTGGAGAGGAAGAAGTAAAACTCAATTTGCAGATGACACTATTGTCTAGATAAAAAATCCTAATGAATCTACCAAAAAGCAAGTAAATCTAATAAGCTTAGGAAGATTGCAGTATAGAAGGTTAATGTATAAAAATAATTGTATTTTTCTGTTCTAGTAACAAACAATTGCAAACTGAAATGGAACAAATAATAGCATTTGTATCAAAAATATGAAATACAACAGTAAATTTAATAATGCACATGCAAGTCTTGCACACCAAAACCTATAAAACATTGTTGAGGAAAATGATAAAGACTTAACTAAATGGAAAGTTATGCCATGTTCATACACTGGAAGATCTGATGCTCTTAAAATGTCAATTTTTCCCAAATTGACCTGTAGATTTAACATAATCCCAATGAAATCTTAGCAGGCTTTTTAGAAAGAAATTGGCAAGCTGAGTTGTCAATTTATATGGAAATGCAAAGGATTCAATGTAACCAAATGGTATGGGAAATGATGAACAAGGTTGGAGAGCTTATACCACCTAATTTCATTCCTTGCTAGAAAGCTACAGTGATCAAGATAGTGTGCTGTCAGCATAAGGATAGACATAAATCAATGAAACAGAATAGAGTCCAGAAATGTGTGAACGCATATATGGTCAGTTTATTTTGACAAACGAATCAAAGTAATTCAATGGGGAAAATAAGATAGCCTTTTCAACAATTGGTGTTGGAAAAATTGGACATCCAGAAAAAAAGTGAATTTTGACCTTTACTTTACACCGTATATAAAAATTAATATTGAAAATTGAACATGGACCCAAATTTAAGACATAAAACTGTAAAACTTCTTGAAGAAAACATAGGAGAGATACTTTAGACCTTTAAGAAATATAAATTGACTTCCTAGATGGACCATAAAAAGCATGAACCATGAAAGAAAAAGATAATAAACTAATTTTTATAAAAATTAAAGATACTTAGAGGAATTGAAAAGCAAGTCATATACTAGGAGAAAACAGTTGCAGAACTAGATGTATTAAAGGGCTAGTATCCTGAATATATAAAGAACTCTTTCAACTTATTACTAAGTAAACAAACAACCCCAAATAAAAATAGGCAAAAGATTTAAATAGGCATCCAGAAGATATATAACTGACAAAATACCAAAATTATTCCTAATATCATTGGACAAAAAAGAAAAGAAATGCAAATATATGAATACACACCCAACTGAATGCTTAAAATAAAAAAAAGACTTAGAATCTTGAGTACGGGCAGGGATGTGGAGCATTCTTGTGAAGAGGAATGAAAATGTGTCTACACACTTGCTTTTGACATTTATACACTAATGGTCACAGCAAAATTATTCATAACAGGACCAAACTGGAAATGACCCAAGTCATGGCATATCATACAATGAAAAATTATTAAACAAGAAAAAAGAACTACTGATAAAATATAACAGATGGATGAATTACAAAAGCATTATACTAAGTAGAGGAAGCCAAACTAAAAATAATCCCCCAAAACAAACAAAAAACCCTCCAAAAAACAACATGGAATATGACTATATTTATATGAGTTTGTAGAAATGGCAAAAGTACAGTGATAGAATGAAAAGAGTAGTTTCCTGGTGCTGATTGGGGGCGGGGGGCAGGGGAAGTAGACTGCAATGGAGCACAAGGGTTGGTTATACAACTGTAATCATTGATCAAAACTCATCACTTTAAATAGGTGAATTGTATTTTATTTAATTAAAGTCTCACAAAAAGCTGACAAAAAGCCCCGAATTCATCACTTTTCCTTTTTGAACTTGCATCTCCTCCTATAATCTCTCTAGCAGTAAATGATACGATCACCTGTTGCAAAGCAAAACCTGGCAGGCATCCCTATGCCTTCTCTTTCTTACCCCCTAAATACATGAGTTCAGCAGGCCATATCAGTCTAGGAGTTCTATAACTTAGCTTGCCGCCTAAATGTTAGTGGATAATTGACTGGGGCCAAAATCTCTGTCAACTCTCACCAACGTTTCTGCAAAGGCCTTACAAGCAGCCTTCTACCCTGAGGCTGTATAGATTTCTCTAAATCTGAGTCTGGTCATACCACTTTCTATGGCCCACTCATGAAAAAAAAAAATGGGTAGTTTTCTAAGCTAAAGGTTGTTTATATGACTCTTCAGAATCCTCTCACCTACTTCCTGAAAACTGACACCTAGGTATAAGTTGGGAGAAATTCTTATGGATTTTTGGCAAATTCTTTTAATTCATTCTTAATTTCCTTGTACTTTGCAGATATATTCATTGTGTGTAGGTATGAAGTTATAGATGTTTCCGGTTTTATTTTCGAATTTTTGGTTCTTTTTCCTCCTTTTTTTTTGGTAAGTATCATGGATGAAGCTACATAAATGTATATTTACTTTATCATCTTTCCCACAAGTAAAATGTAAGATACTGATCAATACCTGCAAGCATGCTATAGTGATAGTTCTGTATTGTTTTGTAATATAATATTGACTTTTGAAATGCCCGACTACTGAGGTCTACCAAAATAGAAATCCTTAAAAGACATTATGAGATGAAATAAAGCAATTCACTCACCTTACAGCCAGTGGTAATGCTGTGGCCCCAGGTGTTAGGTACACATTTAGAACATTTCTCTCCAATGGTATTGGGTGGGCAAATGCATCGACCAGTCTTTGGGTCACAATTATTACCCAGATGGGAACAGTCGCAAGCTTCACAGGTGAAAGGATAAAAAAGAAAAAAATAATTTGATATAAAGTGTTTGTGTTGTTTTTTTTGCGATTTGTGTCATCTTATTTGGTTAAAGATCCTTGAAAATGACTCACCTCATTCATCTTTTATATTATAGTACCGTGTATTTCAGAGGCATTGTTCAATAAATATATACTGAATTTCATTTAATAATTTTAAAGGGTAAAACATTTTTGTTTTTCGATTAAGGATAAAAAGAACCGATGTATCAGATTCCCTGTTAACTGTATTCCCTTATATCTAGATACTATCAAGGTTACAATTCTGTTTCTATATTTATTTTAAGTTCATAACTAATGTTTCTGTGCTGTATAGATTAATATTTCCTTCCTGTTGATGACTCAGATTTGCAATAAAAACAATAAGCTTAATAAGCTTCCTAAATTCAGTATATCGTACATTTAATTAAAATGACATCAGGATATTTCAGTTGTACAAATATTTTTTAAATAGTTGAACTACAGAAATATATTTACATATAAAAATATTTTTTGAGTTTCATTTACCACCTGCATTATTTCTTTTCAATGGATTTTTCATTTTCCTAGCTATGACACTATATATGAAGAGTGCAAACATCCCTATCTATTGCACTTTCTCAAAGAATGCAAAAATAAGATCTGACGGAAAAAAAAAAGATTTGAGAAGATCTTCAAAGCCATTCAAGACAAGGAGTGCATGTCACTTATTAGCTATAGTTGACTCAGTTGCTGAGTATACCTTAGTGCAGCATTTCAAATCAAAAAAGTGAAAGAGAAAAATACCATCAAATACTCAGATTCAAATAGAAGACTAATGTTACGAGAAATCTTTAATTAGTTATATGATGATGAAATCTTTTTAAAAATACATTTAGTTTATTTGATTAAGTTCACTTTTCAAGGGATCACAATTATCATTGCTCACAGCAATGATATGAAATGTCATGTGAAAAATGTGTAGCACGATGCTTGACATAAATGTTAGCGATTGTTTTTATTATTGTTGTTGTTGCTAATTTTAAGCCAAAGGATTTATTTTATATATACCCTTTATTAAGAAGAAAAATATTTTCACATTATGTTTAAACTTATGCGCTAAAGAATGTCTTGGGACAGTTACAATCTACTTGCAAGTAGAAATTCTCTAAGTAGTTCTTCAATGGAAGCACAACACTGAATAGGAAGACTTGAGTAATTAGCTAGTTTTCCCTACCAAAACAGAATGTTTATCACAATTGATAATACTAATAAACAAAAATGATGATGATGATGAACACTTACATAGCACTTTTAGTGCCAGGCATTTCTCTGAATCTTTTATAGCCATCAACTCAACTAATTCTTACAAAACCCCAGTGAGGTAGATACTATTATTTTCCTGACTTAATAGATGAATTTTGCAGAGGGACAGTGAGGCCAGGTCACTCAGTCAAGGTCATATAACTAGTTGCTGGTGGAGTCACTAAACAAATCCAAGCTCTTTGGTGAGAGTCATGCTCTCAACCATAATGCTACCCTGCCTGTCCTGTGCTATATTTTTTTTCTGTTCTGCTTCTCCAGGTTCGAATGCTACTAAGTTTGCATTTCTAAAATGTTATCACTGTTTCATAATTTAAAATAATTTTTTTGGTATTTATAATTTCTGGTAGTGGATATATTTGAATGTGTAGTACTTTTTCATCAATTCAGATTCAGTGAAAATGCTAGTGAGAGTTGTGTTTATAAAGAACAGAGTATATTTTAAAATGCAGCTCTATAAATTTTTTAGTATATACAGATATTGCCTTAGAGATCATACATAGATTCTTAGAGGATCTGTAATTATAATATTCAGAATAACTTATAATGGCTGAATTTATGATAAAACCTGTATACATCAGAAGTGGTTGAGAATATCTGAAAGGTATTGGCTTTTAAAAGAACTTTAAATATTATTCCTGCCACTTCTCACATAAATTTGCTACAGTAGTCAATAACAGTATCTTAAAATCTTGCCATGTATTTATTACGGTGCTGTGAGTGTAAGAGTACCATCAATGTTGCATCAGTGAGTTTAGTAAACAAGGGTAATATTCAACCTAGTGACTGTTGGAATAGGGGTCAATTCCAACTTAGTGGCATAAAATTAAGGCAAATGTTCAATCTTTACTTTCATCTGTAGTGTGCTAATTCCTATTTTCTTCATTCAGGATCTGTAGGAAGGCTGTGGCCGGACATAGGAGAACACTGCTTGAGGGAGCCATGGTTAAAAAACCTGGCTTGCAATTTCTCAGGAACTGACAAATATCTAGAGCCAATCTATTTCTCTCTCAGAACATCACAGTTTTCAAGGCACCTGGAAGTAGATGAAAACATTTTTTTTTTTTTTTTGTACCAGAGAAAGATATTAACTTCCCTGATCCTTGTACCAATTTTGCAATAGGAAGAGTCAAAGTTGAACTGTATTAGCCTGCGAGTAATGTTTAAACTAAGGTAACATTGGCACCAGAAAAATTGAACATCTGACTTTCAAGCTGCAGTAGCCTTTGAGCGACTGGCTGAATAGAGGTCACAGAAGGGGAGGGAGACAGCAGAACTGGGACCTGCTGATGGATTTTTATTGCAAGCACAGTTATTTATAGGGCAGTGTTTCAAACTGCAATGTATTTCATCTAATTTATTTAAAATATATATATATATTAGGTTAAATATTATTTGCATTATATATCAATACTTGCTTGTTGTCAAAGTGTATTTCCCTTAACTTCTGGGAACCTTGTAGAACCAACTGTTACAAATGCTTAAACACCAAAAGCAGATAATGAATGCATGGAGCTTAGTCTCATTTACAGACCTGTGCATCCTCCTTCTTGAAAGTTGAAATAGCCGTGGGCACAGCGATCACATTTCTTTCCTGTTACTCCGGGCTGGCACCAACATTGACCACTCTCTTCGCAGTCAAATGATTTAGACCCAAAGGAATTGCAGTTGCAGGGAATACACCCCCTTGCTGATTGGAGGCCAAAGGTTTCAGGCTGGCATAGAAGAGGAAAGAGAAAAATTACATTTAAATCAATTAATTCACAATGGCACAAGATGCACGGTAAGATCAGGTGGGAAAAGAGGAGCCTGGGGTTATCCAGGTTCTTCAGTGATGTTATGACAACTGGGCTGTCATTTAATCTAATGGACCTTTTCTATAATGTCCAAGACAAAAGTTCAATTACTTTGAAATTCTACCAAGATTATTGGAAGAATTAGGGCACTATTATTGTCTGTTATATTTTCACCAGCGTTTCCCTACACCTCTCAAGATTCTAATGGAAATGTGGAAATAAGCGAGGGTGGCATTTCTATTTAATTAAAAATTTTTCTTGTTTCATTCCTAATAATCTGAATTGATTATTTTCAGATCTTATTAAGTCCTTTTACTTGGTAAATATGTTTTCAATATTATTGGCCAGCAGCCTAAAGTTAAAATAAATCTTTTTTTCCCTCTTATATTTGATGTAATTTTTGTCGTATATCCATAAATACTTCTAATCATCACTATAGGGCTCACATTATAAATATAACTCTTAGGTTATGCCTATACTGACAAAATAAGTGGTTTGACTGATATCTCGTTTGTTGGGTTTCATTCTAACGATCAAAACTGATTTGTGAGATCACATATCAAAGCACCAGATTAGGTTGAAAAAGGGAAACTTTCATCCTCTGATGAGTGATTCATATGCATATCTCTTATCTATTTATAACAAATAACCTTCCATGGTCAATCATTACTAGCTTTGGCTGACTTTCTGGAAATACATGTTATCAGACCTAGAGTGACTATGTTAGAAAATGCTGATGGATTAAAAATCACTCCTATCAGAAAAATGAAAAGCACATATCCTACTTAAAGTATGTCAGGGCTGTCTTTTAAATAGAAGTTTGTCATTATTATGATATTTTTATGATATTATTATGATATTATTATGATATTTTTATCTGGAAACTTAGTCTCAGTAATTACTTCTTTGTAAAACTAATTCCTATTTTGGAAAATTAGACTTAATAATTACTTCTTGGAAAAAATAAATCTTGCTATTTAATGTGAGCCACCCAAAGAGAAATGAAGACTCATTAGGTATTTTTGCCATTCTTGTTAACAATATTAAAAATAAGTCCTAGAAAACAAAATCACACTGAAAATTAGTTTCTTAAAATGACTGTTGCTAAGAATAGTTTTGTTTTTTAAATCTAAAATGGGTTATGTTTGATAATCATTTTAATCTTTATATTTCCTGCTGACTTTATTTTTATTTCTAGTTCTATTTCAGCTTTCATTATATAATTAAAGACGGAAGTGTGCATCACTTCTAACAAATGACCTAACACTTGATTTTGAAGTTAAATTAAGTTATAAGAAAAAATGAAAACATACAGTATTTTTATTCATAAAAAGCAATTCAATGTATCCTTCTAATACGTAATCAGAAATTAAGAAAATGGTTAAAGTACAAGCATGCCCATTACAATATTATTTATCACAGTGAGTAACTGTAGAGGCACTTAAATGTTCAATATTAGAGAAAAAGTTGAATAAATTAAATTGTGATACATTCATGTCATGAAATATATGCAATCATTAAAATCCTGTTTTTAAGAAGTTTTAATGATATGAATATATGTAGAATATAGCGTTAAGTAAAATTTTAAAAAGCAGAATACAAAATTATGTACACACTATAATTCTAATTACATATCCGTAAAGATACACATACCATTCAGACACACACTGATAGAAACATATATACATAGAAATAAAAGACTAGATTATATATTAAAATTTTAAAAAAAGTCTACTTCGCATTTGTCCTTATTTCCTAAATTTTCTTGACTTAGAATGTGAATTGTAGAGATATACTTTACATTCATCTTTATTTCCTAAGTTTGCTTTACTTAGCGTATCTATCTATCTTTAATGCATAAATCTATAAAATATTAAATAAACTTTCAAATCATTAGTTATTTTAAAAATTCCGAAGTTGATTATATGAAGAAATATATGAGAAGTAATGTCCCTATCATACTTTTCTAATATTTAACTAATGTAATTTTAAAGCCTAGGTTATACCAAAACAAATACTACAAAATTTCAGTAATAAAATTTTAATAAATTGGTGATCAAAAATTTATTTCACAGACCAGGGAAAACCCTGTAGGAAACAACTTTAAGGAACAAATATTCTTAGTCAGTAATTGAGATTAATGAGGTAAAACATATATGGAAGAAAGTGCCTGCCTAGTCTCAGTGGAGAGTTTGATGAGCTCCCATAAATTATTCTCATTTGGGGTAATAATAAAAACTATCACTTACGTATTGTACTTGCTATGTACCAAGCACTGTTCTAAAGCCCTTTAAAAATATGAATTCATTCAAAATCTCAAGGCAATCCTGGAAGATAGTTATTAGCAATAACTTTTTACAGAGTGGTGAAACTGAGGCATAGAAAGGTCAAGTAATTTGGTTACCAGCTAACCAATTGTGGAGTCAGCCAAATCAACTAGACTGGCTTCAGAGTCTGTGCTCTTAACTCTCACATATACTGCCTCAAAGGAAAAATGGTCTCAGGACAAAACACCACTCCATCATACATCAGTGCTGTAGGATATGTAGGAAAAGGGCATGTATCAGGGTTAAAATTCCGTTAAATTTATATTTTGGAGACATACTGATCAGTTATTGTCCTTTTCTTTCACTTTAAATGTATGCATTTATTTCTGAAAAACATAATCTCTTTTAAAGCTTTCTTCATTTAATAACAATAGTAATAATAACAGTAATAATACCTAACATTTACTGAGAACTCTTCAGATGTGTGTCTTATGCACGCTTCTCATGACACCTGGAAACAGCCATGGAGGTGCCTGGATAGATCTCCCTGCAAGAGAGCCTGCAGTGGCAGTGTCGCTGATTGACAAGCCCCAGCTTCCACTCTTGGATCTAGTGGAGGAGCTCACAGCAAGTCACGCTTCTCCAAGTCAATGACTGGTACACTGAAATACTAGAATCTTCCTGCCCAATCCAAGATTCCTCCAATGGGCAAATTTTGCTGGGGCACTCCCTACTGGCCAGGCTAAGAATTTGAGATTTGGGCAGAATGCACCCAATGAGACTTTCCTACTCAATATTTCCTTCCCTCTCTCCTTTCACATGGTCAGACCCGCATTTCAGTAGAAGGCTCCCTGCATACTGCTCTCTCCTCCATCATCCTTCACTGGAGTTTTCCCCCAGTAAATCTCTTGGCATTTGCTTCTTGGAGGATCTGAGCCAACACAAACCCTATGAAGTAGGTCCTACTATAGATGAAAAAGCTGAATTACAGAAAGATTTAAGAAACTCTTTTACAGTTTACAGGCAGTGTTGGAGTTGGGATTTGATCTGAGGCAGTCTGATATCAAAAGTAGTTTTTTTTAAATGTCAATAAAGAGCCAAGAAATAAAACCATAAATTTGTTCTACTTCCTCCCCGCCTTCCTCCTACTCCATCTCCCTTTTCTATCCCCTACCCTTAGTTCTCCTGAGCTCTGATTCTACACTGGCAAGTCCTGTCTCCTGGTACTTTGCAACTTGGTCTTGGACCTATTCTTCCCTCCTTCCTCCTCTCTTCCTTTCTCCCCTCTCCCTTCCTAACTTCCTTCCTCCCAACATTTTTGTTTTGCCCTGTGAGAAGGGGGACCAAACTTTTGTAGTAGAAGACATGCTAACTTACTTTGTGTATGTTGTACATTTATAGTGTGTGAAAGTGCGTTTCTTGTGTTTGTTGTATACGTGAACAAAATTGTAATGTGGAAATGTAACAAAATCATTAATTATGATGAAAGGTCAGCCCAATGTCAGATCAATGGGCTAGATTTTCTTGGCTAGATCTCACTTTCTTTGCTAGATTTCCCTTCATTTATTCATTCATGTGTTCCCTTCATTTGCTCCAAATGATGCCCGAGGTTCCTTCCCCTTCTAAGATTATAGGTTCCTACTAATAAATTTTTCTTTGTTTTCTACATATCCATGATCAATTGAAACTTTTATGAACATATGAACTTGAATAGGCTTTAAAAAAGATATTGATAAAAAAAGATATCGATAGCTATTTTTAAAAGGCAAGACTTCAATCAGGAATTGTCTAGTTTTCGCATTTGCAATTTGCACACTTAGCAACCTTTATTTGGTAAAATGGCACCAGAGCAGGTCAGCAGCAGCACATGGAACACAACATGCTGAGGCACGAGCCATGCAGCGCCTCTGAGATTACCGGAGCTGGGGGTCGATAGGCTCCCCGAGGACATCCACTGGAGCTGCTGACACCCCACCTCTGGGGAGACCCCAGCACTGGCTGCGCTCTCTGTGGCTGCTCCTTCTGTCGGTGCACCTGCCTGCTGAGGGTGCACTGTTTCCCTACGAAGCCTGATTTACAGACACATCTTCCTGTGATATCACACTGTGGTGTCACAGAGCCAATGGGATTGCAGCCACAGGACACACAGAATCGCTTCTCTGGGTCCCACCACATAGTAGGCTTTAAAGGCCAACAGAAAAATAAAACAAAAACAACAAAAAAAGAGCACATAATATTATTCAAGAGATAGAAGCAAATGATATTTCCAAACTTCCTACAGACGGCCGGTTTGACACCTGAGAAATGCTTGGTTCTGCTTAACAGTGTTTATCACCAAAATATTACATATGTATGTGAAGGAGACAGTGCAAATCCATGTCCTCTTATGGAGGAATCTCAGGTGCTCACCATACTGAAGGCAGGGCAATACATGCAGGAACAGAGAGCAACATATTTTGGTTTTTGTTTCATTTTAGCAAAATGGTATCTAAAAAAAATATTTTGATTTACTTCTCTACTGAAAACTTTTGTTGAGTAGAGTGCTCACTGGAACTTTTAACTGATGGAACTAGTACAAAGTGTTTGATAAGAGCAAAGGGTGTGACACTTTTTTTTTTTTTCTGCCAAAAACATAAAAGCAAAAGAAAGAATACATGACTCGTCATAGACTGGGATTCAATTTGTATGCTGTTTCAGAAGCATCTGAATTACAGTAAATATTACACAAATTTACTACCAAGGAAATATAGGTTGAGGGTCAAATGCTAGTGTATGGTAAATTTTGTTCTATTTTGAAAAAAACATTTCAATGATCACAGTAATTTTGTATGTACAATGAGATATTCCTGAACTTGTCTTTCAATATGCTCAGAAGTACATCAGTGAAAGCCAATGAGAAGTTTGAAGGAAGAAGTAATCATGGTCAGCTCCTACTTCTTACCTTACATTCATCACACTGCCGCCCCTGCACGTTAGGTTTGCATTCACACTGTCCCGTCTGAGCATGGCAAACCTCAGAGAAGGAGCCGTTGGCATTACAGAGGCAAGCTGCAAAGAGAAGAGAGATCTGTGATTGGGAAAAATGTTCTAATAGTCTTAATAGGTTTGTTAAATAGTAATATCCCCCAGGTGGTAACACTGGCCACAAAGTTTTAGAATAAAATGTCTTCTGATTGCTAGGGGTTCTGTTAAGCATTATATTATTTGATGTTTACACCCACTTTATAAGCTGTAGAGATATTTATGTAAAGCAACAGCACAGTTCCTGGCACATTCATATGCTGTGAAAATACTAATGTCACCATTAGTATTCAAATTCTGAGAATGAAGACACTGAATTTCCACGTAGCCATAACTCAAACAAGACCACATGATTAGTAGGCGATATAGTTGACTTCAGGTAAAAGGTTCTTTCCACCCGTCTTCCAGCTGTTTTGCTTCTTCACAGATACACTGGGGTAGCACCTAAAATATAATCTCAATATAAGTAATGCATACTGACTCTAGAGCTGAAATAATTTTGAGAAATTATCAAAATGAATAGCACCCATGGCATAATATTAATTCTAAAATTAATGAAGCAAAATTAATTAATTTTTTTCCAATTTAATGATTATTTACAATATGCCAGTTTTTGTGTTAAGCTCAAAAAATGAGCTTGAGGGGAAATATATACATACTTTTAAGATTAGAAAAGTATGTAAGACCGTAGAACCAAGTAGACATTTTTCAAAAGAGGATATCAAAGTGGCCAACAAGCACATGAAAAGATGCTCAACATCACTACTCATCAGGGGAATGCAAATCAAAACCACAATGAGATATCACCTCACACCTGTTAAAATGGCTGTCATCAAGAAGACAAGAGACAACAAGTGGTGGTGGGAATGTGATGAAAAGGGAACGCTTATACACTGTTGGTGGGAGTGTAAACTGGTCCAACCACTATGGAAAACAATATGGATTTTCCTCAAAATGTTAAAAACAGATCCACCATATAATCCAGCAATCCCATTTCTGGATATATACCCAAACTAAATGAAAACAGTGTTTTGAAGAGATATATGCGCTCCCATGTTTACTGCAGCATTATTCAGAATAGCCAAGATATGGAAACATCCTAACTGCCCATCAGTGGGTGAATGCATAAAAAGATGCGATGTATATACACAATGGAATATTACTCAGCCATGAGGAAGGAGGGTATCCTGCCATTTGGATGGACCTTGAGCACACTATGCTAAGTGAGATAAGTCAGATATAGAAAGACAAGTACTGTGCTTCCCTGGTGGCGCAGTGGTTGAGAATCTGCCTGCTAATGCAGGGGACACAGGTTCGAGCCCTGGTCTGGGAAGATCCCACATGCCGCGGAGCAACTAGGCCCGTGAGGCACAACTACTGAGCCTGTGCATCTGGAGTCTGTGCTCCACAACAAGAGAGTCCAAGACAGTGAGAGGCCTGCGTACCGCGATGAAGAGTGGCCTCCGCTTGCCACAACTAGAGAAAGCCCTCGCACAGCAACGAAGACCCAATGCAGCCAAAAATAAATTAAAAAAAAAGAAAGACAAGTACTGTATGATATCACTTATATGCGGAATCTAAATAAGTCAAACTCATAAAAAAAACAGTAAAATGATCGTTACCATAGGACGGAGAATGGGGGGATAAAATTATTGCTGTTTAGGGTAAAAAATTGCAACAAGTAGTTAATAAGCTATAGTGATCTAATGCACAGTATAATGAATATAGACAATATTGTACTACAAATTATGTAACAGGATAAATATTGCTACAATGGCAACCATGTTACAATACATAAATTTATTAAAGTAACATATTGTACACCTTAAATTTACATGTTATATGTCAAACATATTCAATAAAATGTATATAAGATAAAAACAACTTTTTCAAGTGTATTAGGAGTACAGCATTATAATTTTTAAACTGAGGAAGATATATACTATCCTCAGTTTATATACTATAAACCTTATTACTATGATAGTATATATTATATACTATCTCCAAAGATAGAAAATGTATTTGGTTTAAGTAAACTTTTGTCATTTTTATGTTACAAAGTTGTCTGATGTTATTCTGAAACATATAATAAATCAGCCTAAAAATTAAGAAGCTTTTTCACAAATAGAACAGTAATTAATGGTTCACTCTGTACTCCACAAGTGTATTTTTAATGGTACATATAATTGCATTGATACCAGAGTAAAAATGTGAGGGGGAGATGACATGGGAATTTAGACTATTCATAGATGGTTTTTGTAAATTTTGTACAATATTTCATGTCTCTGAATACTTTGATTTGAGCACAACTTATAAATACATTATAAATAGCTACTCCATCAGCCTGCACTATTTTTCTGTTCATGGGGCTGGAAGCACTACTTAGTTTTACTGCTTTCCTAAAAACTGCTTGATTTTTCTTCCAATAGTTTGGTCTTCAGTGTCTGCTAACTTGATACTTGTTGGGTGGCCATTTAAAAACTTGTCCCAGCCAGTTATCTTACTCAGGTAATAGCCTACGGATAGTCTATAGCTGGTGTGTGAGAAGAGGCTGAAGAAAATATTTTCTTTAAATATCCATTTCATTTGGCTAATAGAATTGTTATATATACTTTTAATTTCTTTATATATTTCATATATATATATGATACATCGATTTTAAAAATCTCAAATAATTTATAAATTAAAAGCCACTTTTTCTTAGAGTGGGGAATACAAGATTAAATTTACTAAAAAGTCACCTTAAAAATAACAAAAGCTGGGCTTCCCTGGTGGTGCAGTGGTTGAGAGTCCGCCTGCCGATGCAGGGGACACGGGTTTGTGCCCCGGTCCGGGAAGATCCCACGTGCCGCGGAGCAGCTGGGCCCGTGAGCCATGGCCGCTGAGCCTGCGCGTCCGGAGCCTGTGCTCCGCAACGGGAGAGGCCACAACAGTGAGAGGCCCGCATAATGCAAAAACAAAACAAAACAAAACAAAAAACAAAAGCAATATAGAATTTTAAGTGGCATTTTTAAATGAAATGTATGACAGAAATATGTATATAAATTTAAAAAGCAAAATATATTTCTTAGTAGTGGTGTACTTTTCATGAACAGATCCAGAGGCAACTAAAATAATAGTTTATTATGAATTTTCTTTTTGTAAAGGTTTACTAACTATGCATAGAAGAGCTATTATATCTATGAAAAGTTAAAAATAGAAAATAAATGTGTTTTGGTATTTTTATATGCTAAAGAGCATTAAAAACATAATTGTGTCTATACTTCATGGCAAGTGATATAAAAATTGGTGATGGTTCAAAAATGTTTTTATACCATATTCTTCTATGTGTTAAGACTTCATGCCACAGATCCTGAATTTACCACAATAAAAAGAGTGGAACTGTCTCTTCAACCTTATGGAGGGGGTTATTGGAAGATAGAAAATGAGGTCATTCAGTGAGTAACACAGCCTCAGAATTAGTGAGCATCTCTACCAAAGGAGCTACCATGTGTGAGTAGCCCATGCCCCAGGCAGCTCACTAGATACTCTCACATGCTAGATCCTTTAATCCTCATTGAAAATTAGGACGCTTTATGTAAATGAGGAAACTGAATCTCAGTGAGGTCAAACGTCTTGCCCAGCATCACACAGGTAGAAAGTGTAGACCCTAGATGATGAGTTTGAACTGGAGAATTTCTTAAGTTCCTTATGGTTTTACACAGATGCCATAAACCCACAGTGTTTAAAGGCGCTTCTGAGCCTGTTGGAAATTTTGCTGTAAAAACAATTGACAATTTACACGTGATATTAATAGCTGCAGACTGTCCCAGAGAGTGGTTTGTTTTTGATTCAATAAATTGTCATTTTTAAATGACAAAAAGCTGGCACTTATCTTCCAAACCTGTGAGGAGAAAGACACATTTCTTATTGAAATGGGGGACGGGACTAGCAGGTCTTTGGTGTTTACAGCGGAGATACTAACAGGCACAACATTTCCAGTGGTTTCTGTATTGTTGCAGGTCCTGGGACCCAGCTGAATGATTGGAAGAGTCCCTTCTTAGATAACGAAGTCTGCAGAAGTGAATATTGAGCTGGTATCATAACCTGCTCTGCCTAGAGATTATCACAGCAGGTGAAGATGATGATGGCAGTGTCCAGCAGTAACGTGGACTAACAAGGATGCTCGTTCCATTTAATTCTCCACAATGAAATCTCTCTTGCATAATATATTACCACTAATATAAATCATTTGTAAATTCTATGCAACACCAAAAAATACAGCTGAAGAGATCAAGATGAGGGTAGGAATGTATTGACTAATATGGGTGAAGTCCTACAATAGCTAATTTGCGGAAGTAAAACACAGAAATAGCATTCTGTGAGTAGTCCTAAGGTTAATACCTCAACAGTTACAAATGCCAGTGTGTAAGAATATTGGCAGAATTTTACACCTGCTGTGAAATGCTAGAATGTAAAGTTTACATATGAAAGCATAACAGATTAATACCTACTGACAGGTACTAATGAAATAATACGGACTGATAAATTTATTTCAAGAAAATGGCTAGAAATGTAATAAACAATAAGGATAAATAGGGGCTACCTAATTTTCAAATTCTTCTTTCCTGTCATAGACAGAAACTTATTTAAAAATCTTCATCCCATGTGGAAACAGAGATATGTGTATCATTTGAAACATGATACTTCAACAATGCAGCAGTTTTGAAAGGATTTAATCTATTAGCACAAAGAAATGTATTAGAATATTCAGACTCTGTGTATAGGCTGTGTATCTATCTATCTTACATGTATTACACATAATTTGCTACCCTCCAATCCCCACTCAAGAACTCATCAGTTACTTTGAGGTGCAATGCATCAATTCTGTCAGGGGCATCAATAGTTCAGGACTTACGCTGACAGTTCTTTGCATCAACTGCGTCTCCAAAATATCCATCAGCACAAAGCTCACAGTACCGGCCTGTTGTACCTGGCTTACATATCAGACAGGAGCCAGACAAGCTGTCACAGCTGCCAGGGATGGAGAAGTCAAGGTTGTCATTGCACTGGCATGGCTGACACGATCCTCCAGGTAGAGAAGGTTGTCCAAAATAGCCTTCTGCACACCTAAGGTGAAAAGTTGCATCAGTGAGTATTTGGGAGGAACTCATGAAACCCTTTGGGGGCAATGTTTATATATTTTTTCATTCTATCCCTCTCCCAGGATATGCTTTCCCTTTAAGCACTCCTTTTCTCAAATGCAAGGTGATTAAAAGAATGTTCTTCTGTTACTGCAGTGTAGATACAAGATGAAACCCTGCCAGCCCCACTAGTAATTAGATTTCAGCCAGAAAAAAAAAAACTTGTCACTGGCACTGAAGACGAGACCAAAGCATAATAAGAAACCTGCCACTGGCACTGCGGCAGGATCCAGGTCCACGCTGGAAAGCCTTTGCAGGACAACACATATGTATGCAGCTGGCTGTTTCCTGTACACATATGTAAGGTTCACACGTTTCTGTTGCTGCAGCAAGAGCTTGTTGTGGGGAAGCAGCCTCACAAGGCAACTCAGTAGTGAGAATTCAGAGTTTATTAAATAGAAAATCGAAAGAGCCTCATCATTTGTGTGAGGGCCGTACGTCTGCCTTACTAATAGGCTTTTATACATTTGCACATCCATATGGAGGCAGGTTTCCACTGAAGAGTCTTTACTGAGTAGCAGGCCTGCTGCATATTATGGTAACATGACATAAGGCGAGGCTTAATGGTGCCCAGAACTCTTATTAGCAAACTCCAGTTTTTTTTTTTTAAAGGACTAAACACTATTGTACATATTATTGGAAAAACAAAAGTTCATTTATTTGTGAGGCATGGGAGAGATTTTTTTCAATTATAGTATCAAATTTCCCTTTAACCACACCGTTATGTTTTACAATGCTACTTAATGTTACAGATGCACAGATACACCTTTATAGGAAGTAATTATTTATATTCTACTCTGTTTTCTCTTTCAGTTACATTTGCTTATGCTTCATATTAAGCTCCACTTGCCAAAGGAGAAATGAAACAGTACATCTGAAGTCTTATGGTCAGGCTAGCCCTGTTTTCTGTGCCATCTTAGCAAAATAGAAAGTCCTTTACGGCAAGGGTCAAAATTGAAGGGGAATATATCTCAAAAGTACATTATGTTTATGCTCATCTACTTACAGATACGTAGAGAAAAATGCTCTCTACTCTAGAAAGAGAAATGGTTTAAATACAGTACATCGTATAAGGATACTTTAATAATATCATGATTGTGGGGCAAAGTCATTAATTTGGTAAGATACATTGATTAGTCTAAGTTTTCTAGAACATTTATAGGTACCATAATAATCTTGTAGAATTAACCTTTTATCATAATTTTTAATGAGATTACTAGTTTTAATTTTAACAAAATCTTTTATAAATTGTGAAAGTCATTGTATAAATATTGCTTGGACGAATACTGCCACCCACAAATATTAATTATTAATTCTCTGCTGTAAAAATGAACTAATATTTTAGTGCAAAAAATTCCTACACAATCACTTCAGGAGTGGTAGTCAATAATGATAAGAAGAAAATCCTTTCGAATTTTAATCTGATTCTTCTTGCCTTACTTGATATTCAGAGCTCATGATCACACCCACATATATTCACATCTCATTTTGTTTACCATTAAGAGAGTGACTTTGCTCCACCAGAATAACAATATACAATGATCATTATCACAGATAACAAACCCCCATTATTTTCAGTTCACTTTCCTCAAAATGACTTACTGCCCTCAGGAGAGATGGCGCTATATAACAAGATCTTGTAATTTTTTTTTTTTAACGTAGATAGCAATTAAGTCCCAAATTCTCCCACAACAATAATTTAAAAAACCAACTCAATCCATGAGAAAATAATTACAATTAAATAGAATAACTGAAGAGGCATCTGTCTTTTACTTTTTGTTGTAGGACATGTAAGGAGACTTACTAAATATACATGATACATCATTCATATGGCACTTCACTGAAAGTAAGCATTCAGATTTTATTAGGGGTGTGCAGGTGTGTGTGTGTTTCTATACATAGAACAGTATTCTTAGAGACTTACAGAAATGTTTCAATAGAAATTTTTTTAATTAGTTTATTATTTATATATTTTTAAATTGTTTTATTTTTGGCTGCATCGGGTCTTAGTTGCGGCACATGGGATGGATCTTCACTGAGGCGTGCGGGCTCTTCGTTGTGGTGCGCGGGTTTCTCTCTAGTTGTGGCGTGCAGGTTTTCTCTTCTCTAGTTGTGGCACACAGGCTCCAGAGCGCGTGGGTTCTATAGTTTGTGGCACATGGGCTCTAGCTGAGGCACGCAAGCTCAGTAGTTGTGGCACGTGGGCTTAGTTGCCCTGGGGCATGTGGGATCTTGGTTCCCTGACCAGGGAGCGAATCCCCATCGTCTGCATTGTAAGGCAGATTCTTTACCGCTGGACCACCAGGGAAGTCCCATCAATAGAAATTAAAAGGTAATTCTAGGGTCAGTGAATACAATACCGCTAATCATATAACTTGTATTAATAATAGCGTTTTATAGTCTGATCAAGTTGGATTCATCTAATTAACATTAGTGTAAATCACAGTCCTTTAGACCTTTCCAGCTTCTCAGACTTTCACTCTACCAAAACAAATTGTTAGTTGAAATCTAAAGTCCTCTCACTTTCATATGAAAGGCAAAAGGAAGACATTTGTAAACAGAGAGTTAATTGGATTTTTTTTTGCTAGAGATGGACCTTAACATGACAAAGTCCCTGTTCCTTTGCACATTTGCTAACTTTTTTTCAAATCGAATTGCAATATTTTAGAAAGAGATTCTTTAAATGTAGATAACACATGCAGTTACGTAAGATGACTTAGGAACAATATTAAAGGAAGATATATATATATATATATATATATATGTCTATCTATCTATCTATCTAAGTGAGAGTAAGACTGAGAGGGAGGGAGGGAGGGAGAGAGAGAGAGAGGAAATGGCAGTGGAGAGAAACAATAATGCAAAGAAGAAAGGAAATTGGTGAGACTTTTCTCTATTTCATTCTGCTCCATCATTTTTCAACAACTTTTGGCTAAAATCTTTGGTCTACGTTCTTCCTATCTATAGACTGAAAACAATGCTTCAGTCTCTCTAAGCAAGTTAGAAAAGCTCTTGCTTTTTTTCCCCTCCCACTCTTCCTTAAACATCTACTGAGCACTTGCACATGATACTAATATAAATAAGGAACAGCCTTTATACTACAGTCCATGGAGAAGAAAGATATAGAGTTAAACCTTGAACAACATGGGTTTGAACTGCGTGAGTCCACTTCTACACAGATTTTTGTCAATAAGTACTATAGTACTACGTGGTCCGAGGTTGGTTTAATGTGCGGATACCACACTGTGGATACAGAGGGTCAACTGTTTTCAACCACACAGGGGTCGGTGCCCCTAACTCCCATGTTTTTCTAGGGTCATCTATAGTTAAAAATGTAGCAGTGAACTATTAGAGATATGCAAATACTGTTAAAGAAGTATAGAAAAGGGCAACCAACTCGAGCTAGGATTCATCAAGGACCTTTTCAGGATGACAGAGCTGAATTTTAAGAGCGTAGCAGAGTTGGTGTCAGGCAGAGGTGGGGGAAGGGCTGCAGTCTTCCAGGCAGAGGAAGCAGTATTGGCAAAGGCACAGGGGAGGGTGGTTGGAGTTTAAATGGGAATGGTTGTGGAACTGCACTGTATTCTTACTACCTCCCACTTGACTGAGTCAGCTGAAGACTGAGGAATTATGCCTGCTTATATTGTGCCTTTCGGCAAATTAAAAAAAAAGATTCTCTCTGGGCAGATGCAGAAAAATGAACAGAAGACTAGACGTGGCTGGGCACCCAAGCACAGCACAGCTAGTGTATTGGCAAGAAGAGGGCACTAGTGTATTGGCAAGAAGAGGGCACACTGGATTCGAGCCCCTAGTCTCCCCCTTGGTTGAGTACTTTTGTGCAGTGTACGCACTGCACAACCACAGATGAGCAGCCTTTTGAAACCTCACTTCCAGTCACAATTTTCCTAATGGCACTACTGAGTAAGCATAACTGTCTCTCATCTCTAATTTCTGTAACCCCATGCTCTGCATACAGGACCGAGGGATCAAGGAGACTCAGCCACGAGTAGAAATTCTCACCATCATAGTGATCAGATGACAATTAGACTTGGTTCAGAGTCAAGACGTTTCTGAAGCAGAGAATATCGAAATTGGATTTTGGAATTGAAATAAAAAAAAAAAAGGGGCTTCTCTGACACTGAATATAAATCATGTGGATAAAACTGTAGGTAAATTTTCCAAATACAAAGCAATTGAATCCAAATACCTTCTGCATTCTCTGTGGCAATTGAGAAATTAAAGTTAACTTTGACTTCTCTCTCCTTACTTAGGGAGGACATAAAAACTGCCCAGCTCAGGAGGGGACAGGGTTTAAGGGGTCCACATAGCTCATTAAGTTTCTTGTGGCCCTATGGATCTCATTGGATGAACTTGTCACAGTCTCTTAAAATATCTATCTCCATGAAGTGTGATATGTTGCTGAGGCTACAAACTTATTCAGAAAGTAGCTTAGTACCCAGTAGAGCAGATGTCATCAGCATTTAGCTCACTTTTTTTTCTCCATGTTCTTTTTAATTTCACTTGATGCTCCGGCACTCATCCCTTTTTGCCCTTCAAAATACTGTCTCCTTGTTCTTCTATATTTTTCTCTTCTTGTCCAGATAATATCCTAGAATCTTAGCAAAGTGCCATGATGAATACCCAGTTCCCTCACCCCTGGTTCTCTTCTTTTCATTTTGTTTAAAACAGTCCCTAGTCAGAGGAAAGCAGTACTGTCTCAAGGGATGAGCGCTTTGGCCGCAAGCAAAAGTTTCTGAAAACTGTAACCAGTGTCCTATGTGTGACAGACTATCAGTCCATATTTTGTCATATCTTGTTTTGCCGTCCTCTTGTTCACAATTTTTCTCCATTCCCTCAATTTAAGCAGCAAGACCATCTGTGCTGCTTGACTGAGTCAAGGGATCTGACAGGAAGGAAAGCAGAAACATAGGAATCTTTTGGACTTTGCCTTTAAAGGTCACCATTTCTATGAATGTGGCACCTCCTCCTGCAATTCATCCCCAAACAGGAAATGGGATGGAGTTAGAAAGGCAGATGGAGGAGAAATGATGAGAGGAGGCATGTTGGTGGATCCCAGTTTGGAAAGAAGACAGCAGTATGTGTCCTGTGGGAGTGGTAGGACAGTAGTGGGGAGAGTTATTAGACCTGAGGGCAAAGGTAATCAGGAGGACAGGAAACAGGAAGAGGTCCGCAGAAATGCATTTGGATGAATTACTCAGAACAGGTTGGCCCTACTATATGTGCACTACCCAAAACAGTCACACACACACACACACACACACACACACACACACACACACACACACACACTCATTCCGGCATTCAAGGCTGTTGGTACTATAAGTAAGCTTGTTAGAACTTTGGTTCTAACCAAAGCTAGAGGTGGAAAGTGGGGAGAAGAGAAAAAATTTTAAAAACTGGAACATAATTGACATATAACACTGGCTAAGTTTAAAGTGTACTTGACTGAGATTATGTGTCCAAGCCCTCACAGCTCCTACATATAAAGAATTTGATCTCAAAGTAGAAATTAAACTGAGATAAAAATATAAAGTTATAATTCCCGTCTATCTGAGTCTGAGATGCATTCTTGCTATATAATAAAAGTAGGGAATTTATGGTCACGTAAGATTAGAAAATGATGAGTTAAACAAGTTGAAGAGATTTTTTTCACTCCAGGACTGGTCAGAACCTTTCACATGCTAATAGATGCTTCCCAAATGTAAGTGATAATAGAACTCTATTCCAAGAACATCTATAACTTGGAAAACACAGCTTCAGTTTTTCAATGCTGATTTTGTGTAGATGATATGCAGAACTGATTACACCAATCACTCACAGAATAGTTTTGATTACAGGATTTTCAGTCCAACCCATATCTCCTTCCTTCCCTGACCCTTATTCTCCCTCACACCCCAGTCTACTTCAGCCTGCACATCCCCAAAAATGTTTCTCCTAATATTTTGGATCCATCTAATGGACTCCTTAGCCCCTACAAACACAAAGAAATGATAGACTCTAAATATTCCTGTAAAACCCTAATCTGTATTCTGGCTAGAAAAATATAATATCACATCTTCCATATAATAATGGATTAAAGTTATTTTTGACTGAAAAACTTGAATTAGAGGTAAGATATGCCATTTGAGGCATGTTTCTCTCTTCTTTTTGATCAGATTAATAAAGGTTTTAGACAGGAAATCATCCTTTTTGTCAGGTATTCCTTTCCTAGGTGAATTTTATTATTCAGACCAGAATGTTCTCCAGAATATGTTCAAATATTCTCACCCACATTAAAAATGTGAGCTGCTTGAGGGCAAGGATGGTAGGATACATCTGTTTATAGCCTATGTCTAGCCCCATGCACAGCACATGGTAGTTGCCAAACAAATGTTTCTTAAATAAAATGTAGGATTTTAAATTGTAGATGGTTCAGAAACCATTGTCTAACATATACAGAAAATACATATCATGGAGCAAAGCGGTATAAATACATCAGAAACTAAGTCCCCCTAGATAAATGGATTTAATGGCCTTGTATGACAGAGCAGCTGTCATTTTCCAGTTGCTAAAAAAAAAGGTTGCCTGTAGTGAACCAGAGGGATTAGGCATTTGATGTAAATCTGTCTTGGCAATGATATGTTCTCCTATTACAGTAAGTAATATGCATGTGTCCTCCTTTTTTTAAAAAAAAAACACAATCAAAGACTTCTAGTTTCTCAACTGCAAATAAACCCTCCTTATTTCAGTTCTGTTCCTCCATTACTAATTTACAGATGCTGCCATACTCACAAACAGTACTTGCTGCCGCTAGGAGCTGTCATGGGCACTGTGTCCACAGACTGCTAGCTGCTGGCTAAATTCTCTCTGGGTGACTGGCTCTTCCTTCATTAACTTTATACAGCCTTGTTGAAATAGGGTTGATGGCTGCCAAGGGGACAGGAAAGGATAGGCAGAAATAGCCCTCTGTGGCGTTAGCCTTGGTGATGCTGGGTGAAAGCAGGTTACTTTCTCTGCCTCTCCCCCTACCTTGACCCCCACCCACCTTCTAGTGATGGAAACGAAAGGGACTATTTTCAGTGCTACACCCGGAAGATGCTGTTGTGTTTGTCAATGACATTATAGGAGAATTTTGTACCATTTTCAGTGAGACTGAAATACAGAAGAACCTTTTCCTCCAAAAGATTTTAGGAGGAAAAATAATCACACAAATTACATAAAATAATATCCCTGGCTCCACTGCAAAACCACCTAGTAAAATCAACGGGAATTAAAATACTGGCTTAGAAGTAATTAGAGAATATAAATCATGATAATAAATTACATTTTATTTCGATTTTCAAATATATTTAAGGTAAATTACGGACCACTTGCTGAACTATGAACTACACATTTAAGCTACATTTTAAGGACAAAAAGCTAATTATGAAAAGTAAATGTTGCCAATGTAGACAGTAAGATAAATCTTAAAGTGTATGACTTTCCACTTGAACAATACTTTCTAGAAAGACTGCAGGTTAATGCTTAACCTTTAAGATTAAAACATTAATCAAACACTCTCTGAGTGAATGGAGATTTATAGAGCAATTTCTAGAGAATAAATAAACTATAAAAATATACCGCATTTGTTTGACAAGTGTGGTGAGAAACTTTATTTCACCTGAGTGTGGCGGCTTTTCTGGGATAGTGAGAAGGATGATGATGCCTGTGGTTTTTATAACTCCCAAGGTGGAAATCACATTGGAGGACAGTGTAGTATGTGCTTACCTCTCACAGTGTGGTCCTCTGTACCCGACAGGGCATTCATCACAGATCAAGCCAAGACTTCGGTCCAAATGGCACGTCGGGCTAAAGCTATGTTGATGTCATTGGGAAACAACGGCGACAAGGAAGAAGCATATACACAAAGTCATTAGCAGCATATTTTCATTTCTCTTCTTCCAATGTTGCTGTGACAAAAGGGTACAGGCTAGTCATTCTCGTCTCACAGACGGAGAGTAGGATCTGGCCAATCCAGGATAAAATGACATTGCTATTTCTGCGGACGTGAACACAGTCCAATGGAAAACAGTATCCCTGTGACATGCTATTAACTGATTTTTGACTGTTCTGGGTCCCTGATCATCAGTAACAAGTGGGACTGTATAGCTGCTCTTGAGGGATTCCCTGGGCCTGGAAAAATACAGTCTCACATACTTTCTCTCTAGCCAAATCCTGATGAATTTGAAGCAACCCAGAGAAATCTGTTAGAGATTTTGGAAAACTCAGTATGTGGTAGTGGAAGCTGTGGTAGTGGTGGTGGTGGTGATGGGGTTCCTCTGTCCAGTACTTCTGTCATGGGCGTGGATGTGTGTGTGTGTGCAGGCTGCTGCCCACGTGTACTCAGGGTTACACTGTTTACACAGACAGAACCCTCAGAAAAGCTTTCAGATGAGATCAAGCATGCATATTCCGCCTAAATTTATAATAAAACGAAACAAACCAAAACAACCTTGCCATTTCATATCTTCTGGCACGTTCCAAAGTTTACCTCTCTTTGTACATATTTCCATCCTGGGTGTCTGAAGTCACGGAGTTGAACACCAAGTCAGGAGCTAGCAGAGTAATTACGTGCTAGCTTTAGCCTTCATCAACCTGTTCGACTCTGGCCATACTTCTTTGCCTTGTGAGAGACAGCCTTCGCGCATGGACTGTTACCTCAGAAGTGACACATGGGCTCTCTGCAGAGCCATCAACTGTTTGAATTCTGTGACCTCTGCTCCTCTGCCGTTTCAAAGGAAATGCCCCCAACTACTCTTTCTCTCACTATGTTTTCCCTAAATAGATTTATTTTCTATTATATATGACAGGACAATTCAGTAGAGGTTTGCTTGATGGCTGAATGAATTAAAGAGAGAACTACAAATTAAACACTGAGCTCATTTTGCTCCTGACACTTGTATGACTTTGGAATACTTTCTTAACTTTTGTGCAGATCCGATCGTGCGTACTATTTTTTTAAATAATCTCCCTTTGGCTTAACTCATAGTAGTCCTGTAAATAGTTAATATTTCTTTTATTTATTTAATATTAACTGAAGTATAGTTGATTTACAAGATTGTGTTAGTTTTGGGTGCACAGAAAGTGATTCAGTTATATATATATATATATATATTTTTTAAAAATTATTTTCCATGATAGGTTATTACAAGATATTGAATAGAGTTTCCTGTGTTATTTAGTAAATCCTTGTTGCTTACCTATTTTATGTATAGTAGTTTGTATCTATTAATCCCGTATTCCTAGTTTATCCCTCTCCCACTCCCTTTCCTCTTCGGTAACCGTAAGTTTGTTTTCTATGTCTGTGAGTCTGTTTCTGTTCTGTATATCAGCGATCCCCACCCTTTTTGGCACCAGGGACCAATTTTGTGGAAGACAATTTTTCTATGGACCGGTGGCGGAGGGAATAGTTCAGGTGGTAATGCGAGCAATGGGGAGCGGCAGATGAAGCTTCCCTCGCTGCTCACCTCCTGCTGTGTGGCCTGGTCCCTAACAGGCCGTGGACCACTACCGGTACATGGCCCAGATGTTGGGGACCTCTACTGTATACAGATTCATTTGTATTATTTGGCTATTGTAAACAGTGCTGCTATGAACATTGGGGTGCACATATCTTTTCCAATTAAGAGTTTTCATCGTTTCTGGATATATGCCCAAGAGTGGGATTGCTGGATCACATGGTAGCTCTATTTTTAGTGTTGTAAGGAACCTCCATACTGTTTTCCATAGTGAATGCACTAATTTAGATTCCCACCAACAGTGTACCCTCTCCAGCATTTATTATTTGTACACTTTTTGATGATAGTCATTCTGACCAGTGTGAGGTGATACCTCATTGTGGTTTTGATTTACATTACTCTAATAGTTAGCGATGTTGAGCCTCTTTTCATGTGCCTATTGACCATCTGTATGTCTTCTTTGGAGAAACGTCTATTTAGGTCTTCTGCCCATTTTTTATTTGGGTTGTTTGTTTTTAAAGATTTAATAATTTTTATTTTTTGATAGTAGCAAGCTATTAGAACCAAGTAGCTCTATCATTTAAAAAATTTCAACTCAGCGGAACATTTAAATGAATCTGGTGAGGTAAGTGGGGAAAAGCCTGGTCTGGCGTATCTTGAGTTCACAAATCTTACTCAGATAAAAGATTTCACGTTAAGGGGTTCTGGTGGCTGCCACGAGCAGCAGAAGCAAGTTACACCCAGTCTATGGTCTGTGAGAGGGGACCCATCTTTCAGAGAGCAGCCTGTGGTTTGCCACCCATGACCCAAAGGGAGCTCACCAAGGGTGATTTTCCTGGCAGGAGTATGACTGCAGTGAGGAGAAGAGGCACACATAAAAATGGAAAGAAACAATTGTTTTTTCCTCCTCATGCCGTGATTTGCTATTGTTTTCAGACATAAAACGGAGGACTGGATTTTGACAAACCTCTGGAATGCACGTATGTTTTCTTTTAAAACTGGCATTCTTTAACTACCTCATCATCTACAGAGAAAGTGACCCTTAACTAGAAGCCCTAGGTTTCCCACCCATGTGGGACTACAATGATTGAAAGAAAACTATACCAATTGTTTACTGATCCTAAATTAGTTTACCATAAGTCATGTCAAAGGTTGTTGATAAGGCTTCTGACACTTTAAAACTATTTATAAAATAGATTTCAAATTCTTGAATATACTCATGCCTCAGTTAAGGCTGACAGAAGTAAAATAAAACACACTCACTGACAGAAATCAATGCTTTTTCAGAAAAAAATTAAGCAATAACAATATATCAGATTTGACTAGCTCTTTACATTTTTAGAGTGCTTTTATGCATAATTCTATCACATTTTCACAAAATCCTATGAGCTGGTGGGGGCGGGCATAATTTTTCTTGCTCAAAGTCATATGCTAATTTCCAGGAGAATTTATCACGGGATCCAAAACTTTTGATTTCTAACTTGATGCTCTCTTTTCCCTATAACCATCCAGTATTCAGAATTAAGTGAATTTAAACTTCTAGTAATATAACTATTTGACATGATGAGTCTAAATAAAAGCTCCTCATAAAATATATTTGTATTTGTGCTTCGATACTCCTTAAACAATGTAAACTGAGGGTTCACTCCCTTACTGCTGTAACTGCAGTTGTAAGTATGGAGAAGATGGTAGTCAAATATAAACATAAAATTAGAATAAGAAATAAACATGTACAACAAAAAATGTCTATAGAATTCGGATTGGCAAATGCAGCAACTTGACACTGATTTTGGCAAATACAGGAAGCTAACTGTTCTGTGATAGAAAGAGGGAACTGTAAGATCTTTGTTGACTTCAAGTGATTCCAAGATTATGTCATCTAACTCTAGTTGGCTCGCTCTACACCAGCAGAGGCAATATTCGGCTTCCTGGATTATCCACTCCATGCCACAGAAGACACAAGAGATCAAGAATAGCAGGCTTTTTCCACAAACAGGGGGAGGAAGAGAAGCTATTGCTGGAATAAACAGTAAGGAACTACACATAGAAACAGTCTTTTTAAATGGCTGAATGTAAATTTTTATATTTATAAGTAAGTGTATATATGTACATACAAATGAATATGTATGTGAGCATATGTGTATGTATTTAGGTATGTGAATGTATAAATACAGATAAAATTAGCTTTGTTCCATAATGCATTTAATCTTACCTATCAAAATATGTACATTAAGATAAAATGATGCAATACGATTAAAGAGAAAAAAACTAAAAAATAAGATAAAATCAGGGGTATATTTAGAGTGCAGAATGTGTATTGTAAAAAATGCGTATATACGTGTATATGTATATATTGTACAATATGTTCATTGGATAGTGGCAGACCATATGGATAGTGGCAGATCATATGGCTTTGAACCTTCTCACAGCCAATGCAAGAGGGAACTGAATTGCCTCTTGGTTTCTGTGATGTGACAGGAAATAATGAAGTTTTTCATCACTGGCATAAATTTTCCATCATTAGGGGTTAGACAATCAGGACATGTTCTACGTTTGCATATAAAATAGGAGAGCAGGACTCCTTTTAGCTAATTGTTACCTGGAACACTTGGGTAGGGGAAGACAGACCAGAAGGGATAAGATGCTGCAAAGTGTCGGTGAGTGAGGAAGCTAGGGCTAAGATGGTGTGACTGTCCACGAATAACTGCTAAAGGAGTAGAGGACTGAGAGAAAGAGGAGAAAAATGAAGGGCAAACTCATCTTACTTCATGACTATGGTTTGGATCACATATATTTTTGAAATTTCTCCATAAGTTTTTTCTTCTTTCAGTTCAGTGATATCTGTTCTCTTTATTCTCAGGAGACCCATTTAGCAAACATATTTCTTTAATTATCTTTAAATAATGTGAAATCTGATGTTATGTCCATAATTCGATTTTGTAATTAGAATTGGGTAATTTTCTGTGTTTCTCTAAACATGAGTTTCTCATTTAGCAAAATAGGAGTATGATCTGAGTAAAGCCTTCATGCTGATAAATTACGAAAGCAAATACTTAGCATAGTGCCACAATAAATTAAGTAATTAAACCTGCAGTTTTTCATCCAACTAGCTCCTTACATTTGAGTTAGCATAGCTGTTGCCAAACACTAGAGTCATTTTTTACAATGGACATTCATAGTTTGTCTAACATTAAGTCCTATTAAATTTTTTTTTTTTGCTTCTCTTCAATGTCTCTGTAATTGTTTCTATTTCTATAGTGCCATTGGAAGAAGCACAGAGAGGTGAATCAGAATATACGGGTTCTAATATTGGTTCTGCCACAAGCAAGCTGTATGATCACGATCCAGGAACTTAATTTCTCTGGAGTTTAGTTTTCCCTCTGGTATATGGGACTAGTAAGATACACGATAATCACCTGTGTGTACATAACTGTATGTGGGAAAGTGCTCTAAAATACCTAGCACACTCTAAAATTTCTAAAGTTGTTGAAATGAACAGGTCCTTAAATTTAAATTTTGTCTTAGAATATTTATATTTCTCTGTTATAAGTACTAATTTTAACAACAATTCAATGTGGCCCCTTGAGTGAGTCCAAAAGTCAGCTCTAGAAGTGGTCCATCCTTTCACAAATTTAAAGTTTAGCATTTCTGATGGGCACAAAGAAGTAGTATTCACAATGATATCAGTAGACAGAACTTATTAAGAGCCTACTCTCTGTTCAGCTTTGTGCCAAGATTATCTCCAATTTTTTTATATAACTGATGAAAATCTACAATGATTTCAATAATATTATTTATTCAAACACATCCTAAGTGTTCAAGGGCAGACAATCATGTGTCTCTTTCATATCATATTTAATCTATAAGCTGTGTGATGCCAGAAATTAATTAATATAAACATTTGAAATATTTACATTTTTATTTGCATTATTACATACTGTAATGATAATTACATTATTATTCTCTAGAGATAAATTTCACTACCTAGTTACAATCTATAGCTAGAATACATACATCACCAATGTGAGATGGCTAAGCAAACAGTGGACACTGCAAATAGTTAATGAAGTGATATATATATATATATTTTTATATATAATTTAAATATTATATGCTTGTCTGTATTCATACATCATAATAATTATACTGATCTATCTCTATCTCCCTACACATGTGATTTATTTTGCAATATTATCTAAGAAATTTGGAGTCAAAATGCTTATGACCTATAAGATTTATGACTGGGGATTAAATAGATAAATCACCAAGGCAAAACTATCACTAAGCCTTACAATTCTAGATGAAGGTTGCAGCAACCTTTAGTTGAATTTTTTTTTTTCTGAATAACTTATGAACATTCAAATCCCATCTTCTGAATAATATGTAACTAGTCAAGTTATTCCTCATAGTTTCTAACTCAGATTATAATAGTAATGACTTTTTAAAAACTTTTTTAAAAGGGGAGTTTCTCTAAGTCATTAAGTATCCCCATTATTTAGTGAATAAAAAAATTCAGGTTATTAGATTAAAATGAATTTTTCTCATCACTATTGTGCAGCTTAACTATGTTAATTTTCAAAGTGTGTTAAATTTAAAAGACCTAATACCTCTGAAAACAAATTTTTAAACAAAGTGGATCATCACTGTTCCCTCTTTCTACTTATAAAAATGCCACTTTTTTATTGAAGTATAGTTGATTTACAATATCGTTAGTTTCAGGTGTACAGCACAGTGATTCAGGTTTTTTACAGATTATATTCCATTATAGGTTATTACAAGATACTGGGTATAATTCCTGGTAAAAATGTCACATTTAAAGCTGGCATTTAAAATTGTTCTTTGCCCTCTATTGCCAATTCTAAAGTTAAAATTATTACTTAATAATTTAATAATTATTTAATGTAAATGAAAGCACCTGAAATTAAGAATCTTTAAATATTTGGTGTAACTTACATTGTTATTATTGAGTTGTCTTTATTTTAAAGAATCAAGATCTGCATAATATACCCAACTGTAATACAATACTAAAGAACATTTTATCACTGGACACTGGGACCTCAATCCTTTTTAGCACTGACGGATGGTATTGTAACGCTTGCTGACTTTCTCCTTTCAGGAACACAATTAGAATCCATTTTAAAGTAGAGGCACAGTAAGCAGAGAAGAATGGGTCATGAATGCTTATAATTACCCAAGCAAAGTTCTCTCCCTTATGGCTCTTCTGCATTTATAGTAATTGGTAATTAGTTGGTCTAATTTGAAGATAAATGCATAAGGTCTACATGTTCACTAAATTACATAATTCTGCAAATATATTAGGCTAGGATTCCCATGGTACTACGAATGGTCAGCTGTGCTGAACTGACAGCTGTGCTAATGCCGTTGACATTTGGGCTGAGAAGGAGTGCAATGCAGATGAGTGGCTAGATGCTATCCCTTTGTTTTCCTCACCTCAGTGAAAGTTTTGTATACGTTGGATGGTTCTGGAGAATTCCATTCAGCTACGTGAGTGAGTAGGTTCTCCACTGCTTGATCTGACCCTTCACAAGTACACCAGAGAGCAAGGTTTGTGTCACGTTATGACCAACATATTCATTATTTTCCAGATTTCCTTTTGCCTTCTTCCTCTTCTCTGACATCCCTGGTTACCAAAGGATCTTCAGTTTTGTAACCACCCAGGCTCATGCCCTAAATTCTGAAAATGTTCTGATCACTAATATATAGTTACCCCATTTCCCATTTAAGTCTCTTAATGCTATCACTTAAAATGCAGTGTGATTTTTAAAGAAGCCCTCAATGTAAAACTGTAGAGGAATGGAAAGCACATTGGACTTTAAACTTAAAATTCCAACTCTGATACTTTAATATTTTATGACTCTGAGCAAAATAAGGCTCACCATGTTCAATCATTGTTTTAGGTGCTTTGTGTATTTTAATTTACGTAATTCTCACAAGAACCCTATGAGAGGGTCCTATTATCACAACTAATGACAAGAGAATTGAGGCACAGAGAGTTTAAGTAACTTTCCCAGAGTCACACAGTTAGAAAGTATGAAACTCAGCATTTAAATCAAGGAATTCTCTGAGAATTGGCACTATAATGCTCTTTTCCCACTCGGAAACTCTTTTCTTAATCTATAAAATAAGACCCACTTATTGAATAGTTTTTGAAGGTAAAATAATGCCAAATATAGTGCTTGAGCCTATGCCTAGAATGTAGTAGGCTGCTTTCATTAAATCTTAGTTCTTTCTCTTCTTTTCCAGTGACTAAGATGGAAAATTCTGAGGGAGGAAGGTTGTCAGGGAAGAGGACAAGGATTTCATGTGAGACGAAGTATAGGAAGCATAGTTCCTATGAGGACTTTTAAATTTAATGACAGAGTTATTCTCAAAGTCTTTAGCTTGTAGTATTTATGGACTCTAGTAACAAAAGACCATTTCCATTAGGAATATCCTGGGTAAGACCTCAGAGTATGACCAACTTGATAACAGCTTCACATTAAAAAACTGTAACTGACAGATTTCATTAAAAATCATTAAAAACTTTTGCTCTGCAAGCATTAATACAGCATTTAGAAACAGGTGGAAAGTACATAAAATAATATGAATTTTATTAAGCACTAAGCTTGCCTTTAAGAAAAATTTTTATAATTTCTTTGATTTAAAACTATAGTTTATAATTTTTACTAGTAAAAAGTGTTGGTTATTGTTCAACATAATATGCCCCATTAAAATAAAAAACATTTTTGGTTTCAGGGTCTTGCTTACATATTTGCTTAAGGGATGGCTGCTCTAAGGGGAAAGTGAATTAGAGCAGCTGAAATACAGTGTTCCCCTAAAAGGTAAAAGGAAGAGCAGACAAAATATATACTTTTAAAAGTGTGGTACAGAAGGAGAAAAACAAGTATCGTATAATATCGCTTATATGTGGAATCTAGAAAAATGGTACAGATGAATTTATTTGCAAAGGTGAAACAGAGTCACAGATGTAGAGAACAAACTTATGGTTACCAAGGGGGGAAGGGAGGGTGATGAATTGGGAGATTGGGTTTGACATATATACACTACTATGTATAAAATAGATAACTAATGAGAACCTGCTGTATAGCACAGGGAACTCTACTCAGTGCTCTGTGGTGACCTAAATGGGAAGGAAATCTAAAAAAGAGTAGACATATGTATATGCATGACTGATTCACTTTGTTGTACAGTAGGAAACTAATACAGCATTGTAAAGCAACTATATTCCAATAAAAACTGATAAAGCAAAACAAAAGCAAACAAAAATCAAAGTCTGTTACAAAAGGTTATTATTTTAGGTGAACAAACAGAAAATTTTAAAAAAGACAGAAAGAAACCTGGATGACTAGAAAAATTGTAGGAAGTTTGCATTAAACTTTTTCAAGATGTAGTTTATGTAAAATAAGATGCAAATTATTACCCATATTTCAATATTTATATAATTTATCATATAATACCATTATAATTATTTCAATAAGATAAACATATATATATATATATATATATATATACACATAATATGATAATATGATAAACCGTCCGCTAAGGGACAGAACTGGTGCTTAAAGGTCAACTAACTGATTTCTTATTTTACCTTTTTGAGGGGTTTATGACTTGCCTAAGAGTTACAAATATTGTGTGACTGGGACCCAAATGAGCAGCATTTATATTAGTAGTCTTTTTATTACAGTATGAAGATGTGTGTGTGTGTGTGTGTGTGTGTGTGTGTGTGTGTGTGTGCGTGCAAGTGCTTGCCTGTGGGCACATGTCTATGTTTGTATAATATATGTCTTCTGTTCTTTGGAGTTGGTTTAGAAAATCTATTTAAGTTCTGTCTCTTAGATATTAAATCCCCCAAACTAGAGCTAAAATACTAAAAAATCTGCGGAATAAATAGCCATAACTTTAAATGTTTTATATTTAGAAAAACTCACAGTATCTTCTTGAGAAATTCATGCATAAATCTATTACTTTTTTATGTGTGACAAGAGAAAGGGTAAATTCTATATCAAAAATGCACTTGCAGAACTGGATTCCCAGCTCACGAGAGAGGTTAAGTTTGTTACTCACTTATTGGATGGGATATTGAGTGGACAGGCACAGGGCTGACAGTCATCAGAGGTTCCTTTAGTAGGATCACCATAGAAACCAGGAAGACATTTATTGCAATATAGGCCACCAGTGTGATCCTTACAGTTCTGAGGAAGAAATGCACATCAGAGTTTATTATTTCAGTCTCAAGCATCAACATGTTACCAAAAATAGATCTACAGAATCATTAGTCTATTCCCCGCCAGAAAGAATAATTTTCCACATTAAATGGTCAATTTTACAGCTGGGAGAGAGCACTGAAAGTTAATTTAATATCTAGCTTATAAACTACACACTAGTTTCAGCATATGCATACTTACAAAAAGATGACTGAAATTCATTATAAATATTTTTAATTATGCAAATAGTACTTCCTTTTTTTCTTTGTTGTTTTCTTTAAGGAAATACAAGTGATCATGAGTGTGTATGTGTGTATAGAGTCTTAATAATATATGTTTAATGGAAATTGTACTTGATTTAGGTAAAAATCAATTGTTCAGCTTAAACTGCTGATTTAATGAGAACTATGGCTAATCCTACAAAACCTCTGACACTATGGCCTTTTACATCAGAGATTAATTTGGACCTCAGTAGGCTCTGATGATGTGGACAATGTACTAATGTATTACAGCTGCGAGGGCCTTGCTTAACTCATAATTTAAAAATGAGAATATTGAAAAATTAAAAATTGATACCAATAAATAATAAAACCACAAGGCACATAAAAATTTCCCTCACACATTGTTTTTTACTTTTTATTTTTTTATTATTTTTATCATCTTTATTAGAGTATAATTGCTTTACAATGGTGTGTCAGTTTCTGCTTTATAACAAAGTGAATCAGTTATACATATACATATGTCCCCATATCTCTTCCCTCTTGCATCTCCCTCCCTCCCACCCTCCTTATCCCACCCCTCTAGGTGGTCACAAAGCACCGAGCTGATCTCCCTGTGCTATGCGGCTGCTTCCCACTAGCTATCTATTTTACATTTGGTAGTGTATATATGTCCATGTCACTCTCTCACTTTTTCCCAGCTTCCCCTTCCCCTCCCCATATCCTCAAGTCCATTCCCTAGTAGGTCTGCATCTTTATTCCTGTCTTGCCCCTAGGTTCTTCTGACCATTTTCTTTTTCTTTCTTTAGATTTCATATATATGTGTTAGCATATGGTATTTGTTTTTCTCTTTCTGACTTACTTCACTCTGTATGACAGTCTCTACGTCCATCCACCTCACTACAAATAACTCAGTTTCATTCCTTTCTATGGCTGAGTAATATTCCATTGTACATATATGCCACATCTTCTTTATCCATTCATCTATTGATGGATACTTAGGTTGCTTCCATGTCCTGGCTATTGTAAATAGAGCTGCAATGAACATTGTGGTACATGGCTCTTTTTGAATTATGGTTTTCTCAGGGTATATGCCCAGTAGTGGGATTGCTGGGTCGTATGGTAGTTGTATTTGTAGTTTTTTAAGGAACCTCCGTACTGTTCTCCATAGTGGCTGTATCAATTTACATTCCCACCAACAGTGCAAGAGTGTTCCCTTTTCTCCACACCCTCTCCAGCATTTACTGTTTGTAGATTTTTTGATGATGGCCATTCTGACCAGTGTGAGATGATATCTCATTGTAGTTTTGATTTGCATTTCTCTAATGATTAATGATGTTGAGCATTCTTTCATGTGTTTGTTGGCAATCTGTATAGCGTCTTTGGAGAAATGTCTATTTAGGTCGACCGCCCATTTCTGGATTGGGTTGTTTGTTTTTTTGATATTGAGCTGCATGAGCTGCTTGTATGTTTTGGAGATTAATCCTTTGTCAGTTGCTTCATTTGCAAATATTTTCTCCCATTCTGAGGGTTGTCTTTTCGTCTTGTTTATGGTTTCCTTTGCTGTGCAAAAGCTTTGAAGTTTCATCAGGTCCCATTTGTTTATTTGTGTTTTTATTTCCATTTCTCTAGGAGGTGGGTCAAAAAGGATCTTGCTGTGATTTGTCATAGAGTGTTCTGCCTATGTTTTCCTCTACGAGTTTTATAGTGTCTGGTCTTACACTTAGGTCTTTAATCCATTTTGAGTTTATTTTTGTGTATGGTGTTAGGGAGTGTTCTAATTTTATTCTTTTACATGTAGCTGTCCAGTTTCCCCAGCATCACTGATTGAAGAGGCTGTCTTTTCTCCACTGTATATTCTTGCCGCCTTTATCAAAGATAAGGTGACCATATGTGCGTGGGTTTATGTCTGGGCTTTCTATCCTGTTCCATTGATCTATATTTCTGTTTTTGTGCCAGTACCATACTGTCTTGATTACTGTAGCTTTGTAGTGTAGTCTGAAGTCAGGGAGCCTGATTCCTCCAGCTCCTTTTTTCTTTCTCAAGATTGCTTTGGCTATTCGGGGTCTTTTGTGTTTCCATACAAATTGTGAAATTTTTTGTTCTAGTTCTGTGAAAAATGCCAGTGGTAGTTTGATAGGGATTGCATTGAATCTGTAGATTGCTTTGGATAGTAGAGTCATTTTCACAATGTTGATTCTTCCGATCCAAGAACATGGTATATCTCTCCATCTATTTGTATCATCTTTAATTTCTTTCATCAGTGTCTTACAATTTTCTGCAAACACACACTTTTTTAAAAAATTGAAATGGTATTTTTCTGTTAATTAGTATTTTTTGAAACCATGTTCTTTTCAAAAATAAAAAATCAAAATAAAGTAATTTATATCTTGATATCTTCATATTAATTAAAGTATATTCATAAACCCACTTTGTGTTCACAAAATTGATCAAGACTGGTAAAGGTGAGCAATCAGATAATCAACAAGTGAAACTGTCTATAAAGCACTGAAAAGTTTTAATGATGTTTTGGTATCATGTAAACATAACTTCTTCAGTGTCCAATGATACAATAAAATGTATCTTATGCCTATTACCTATCATACGATATGGATTTATTATGACTGAAATACATTTTTAATTTTACAAGCATATAAAATGCTATTTTTTTCTCATTTCCAAAGAATTCATCAGAGCTTGGAGTACAAAACCTTTAATTTTATCATCAATAACTAAATAGGTAGAGGAAATGGCTAATAGCCAAAATATAAATTCACTTTAAGCATAAAGTAAAAATTTGTTAATCTGATTGACCAATGGGATAGCCAGTTTGATTCAATGAAAATTCTGAATTATTATTTCTTTTAGTATATTTTTAAGAAGCTCAATTTTAATTACAGTTAGTAAATGGATTTAAGAAAAAAACACCCATAAATAAACACTTCTGAACATAGCTTGTTAAATTCCTTGGGGAGAGGGACAGATTCTTTATTGTAGACAATGTTAAATGAAAATCCAGTAATCCACTTGCTTACAATCTGCAAATGTGGGAGTTAAGCTCACAATACATGAAGTTTTCAAGCTCTGAAATCATGACAGTTTCATGACAGTGAGTAGGTAATTCTTTAGTATCTGGTGATACTTGAAAATAGGTTTTTCTTTAAGGTATCTAAAATTCTCAAATTTATTTTGCAACCCTCTATGAAAGTAGCAAAGGTGTTAACTTTATTATCCACATTTGTCTAAATAACAGCACATTGGGATGGAAGGTGCAAAACATGGATCAATTTGATGAAAGGCTTTCCTCTGATTTCATCTTCATATTAGTTCCTTGCAGTTTTCAAGTTTAAAGTTGTCTCTTACTAAAAAAGTATGTTTTTTGCAATATTCTTTGCATATTGTCATATTGACACAATCAAAATTATATCTTCAAAGACTTAGGGACTTTAAAAAATAAGATTATAAAACTGATTATGTTTTAACCATGTTGAAAATGGTATTTCTAAAACTCAACTGAAAATCTTGCACAACCCCGAGACCATGCTTTTCTTTACTGATTTGAAAGAAAAATAACATGTAGGAGTTTCTTACATTTCCTGATGTCATATTTCAGTTAATGTAAATAAAATTAATCTTAAAACTCAAGTGTTTCTGCAGTTGAAACCATAAAACAATATTAGACAACAATACTATGGAAAACCCAAACTGAAAAAGACGAAAGGTTCGCTCTGATGGGCTGGTTATTTTTACAGGTGTCCTGCTACAAAACTACTTTCCAAATGTCTATTCACATTGCTTATCAAAAGAACAATGACAAGGAACAAGTATGCAATCTTCCCATGTGGCTTGAGTGTTTCCTAGATCACTTCAAAAGTACTTTGAGTCAAAATGACCTTTTAATATATAATAAGTCTGCCCTATAACGGAGGTCTGGATTTTGATCTAATATCAAAAAATATTTCAGTTAATTTCTAATTAGATTTCAAAGCCAAACTAAAAAGCAGTTTATCTGTAAGTTTTGTAAATTTTCTGTCTAGTGCTTGGGGGGGAAGCATAAATAATAAAAAAAGGAAGCTAAAATGCGGGTCAACTGAACAGTAAGAATGCCTTTGATGTGCAACATTTAAATATTTTTCTCTTTGTGGATCACATTAGAATGAATACACTCAAAATGGAACATCAGCATTTAGTTATTAATACCATTTCAGATAAAGAGAATTTGAAAGTCTCCAGAAATATCTTACATGATCACCTATTTACCAGCTACAGAGGAAACCTCAGAAAACACCCCAGATTCTCTCTCTATCATCAAGATCTCTGTTGTTTCCCTAAGATTCATTGTGTTATTTGAAGTAGCCTATCTCCCTGTCCATGAAACAAAGTCAGTAAACTAGGCTTCATTAGTAGAAGGTCTCACATAATCATTGATCCCCTCCCTTCTTCCTCCCAAAATTATGCTGGATGAAACTATTTTATTCTAAAACAATGGGCTTTCATTCTTAGAAATATTACATAACCAAATGAATTAACAGGATGATTTTAGACTTAATGAATGCAACATGAAATATTACTATTGGGAACATTAAAAGTCTGGTATCATGAAATATTTATTTTTGTCTTTCTAGGTTTCAGTAAAGCAAATCTATATCTGGTTTGGGCTGAATATTTCCTATTGCATGTTAGTAAAGTGTTTAAAGGTAATTCAGTATTTTTTCCAAGGTACATTTTAAAAGACTTATTGTATAATTAAAATGAAAATCACTTAGTCTTTCTATTCATAACAATGCCATTTGAAAAATCTACTGATCCACAAATTAAGGCTATCACGCTTTATACTGCAATGAAATTAAACAAAATCTTCTATACAGAAAACAGAAAGAGCATCAATAAACCTAAATGCCAAATCACATTGAAACAAAAGCCCTGAATTTTCATTTTGGATTTTTCCCAGAAGCTTTTAAGTAGAAGAAAAAGGGTGGGGGGAAGAATGAGCAAGAGAAAGAGAGAACATTAAGAAATACAGATAACAGAGTCTGCCTTAAATTCTACAGGGAAATGAGGGTATGATATCTTCCTAAACTGCCACCATTTCAAATTGTGTTTCTGCAAGACTAATGAAATGAGAAGTGTTGTTTCAAGCTTCATGCCATGTCAGACAATATAAAACTAACATGCCCTTGAGTTAATCAGAATTGTCTATTCAGTGTAATTCTCTAATCCAAAAGCTTCTTAGCAGGATGGAAAGTACTTTGCCTTTTGCAGAGCTTTTTTTCTGGTTGAAGTATAGACTTAATTGTAAAAGGAGTAAGGAGCTCTGGTGAATATGTATTGCATATATTTATGATTTTTTAATCTATATATGTTGCTTTGTATTTAGTTAAATGCTGACATTTGACAATAAAAAAATGTAGTATTCCCTCATTTTCAAAGTGACAAAAACTGAATTATGCCTGTTACAGAGGTTACATTTTATACTTTTCATATTATGGGGATATAAATTATTTCCTGTTACAGAAATACAGTCTATTTTTTGGTAGATTTATGGAAAGGATTGAAACCATATATATTTGTGGTAGAAAGGTATCCCAGTCATTAGTTATGCTTTATTATGATGTATCTGATCTTAATTCAATTCTTAGACTAATATGAATAAACACTTTCTAATGCTTGTTAGTCAGGGAGACCACGTATGAAAGAACGTTCCCAGCTTCCAACTCAGTTCAATATAAAGAGTGCCATCAAATCACTTCCTGACTCAAGTATTTAAAGCCCCAAAGGTAGTAACTGAATTGCAGGGCCTATTGAGCTGACTTCAGCCCTGTCAATCAGCATCTCCAAAGGAGAAAGCACTTACCACGCATTCTCCAGTGATATCATCACAGGATTCCGCGTGACCAAAGCACTGACAGGGTTCACAGATGCCACCAAAAATAGTGCCGTTAACTCGTCTGTGCCTAGGCCAACAAGACTGAAAGGAAGATAAGGCTTCAAGTTAGTCTCAGGGATTTTTTAAAAGTTTGCTTGTTGTCTTTATTGGATAAAGGAAAATATTTAGGTAGCAAACCCAGCAAATGTGCTTGTCAAAGCACTGCCATTATGGAAATATTGCTACAGAGCTATTCCTCCTGACATGGGAGCTTCATACTAACCTTAGTGTTATTGGCAGGTATGAGATTAGAAGAAGCATTAGCTTGATGTCTCTTCTGAAACAGCAAAATAAAGCAGAGATATAAAGAACTGAAACATGACAGTCGCAAAGTAAAAAGCACAGATAAGAAAATGGAAGAAAAAGTACTGAAAAAAAGCAGCCGACAGAAATGGACTCTTCAGAACCTTAGCCTAAGAGAGCACCTAATGTCATTCCAAGGAATATAGATTCTCTGGAGTGACCTCTCTTTCCCACGTACAAACTGCCCATAACTCTGTCACTTTCAGAAAATCTTTGCAGTCATTTGGAAGAAAGGTAGCATCCGCTCTTAACATTTGATCACACACACATATATAATTTATACCTCTCATTCTCAACTTCCTCCATCCTATTATGCTTTCTCAAATTTACACAAAATAGTTTATGATTTATTTACCATATATTTATTCCCTTGATATTTTATTTTATGGCATTATTCTACTAGAACTCTACTTATATCTATCATTTCCTTTCTAAGTGTGAGACACTTTACCATCCAAAAATAGAATTCTGATTAGAAAAAGGGTATTTGGGCCATACAGTATCTGTGTGTCTGTGCTGGCTTTCAGTTCACGTCATGTTTAAGTTTCTCTTCCGTGCGGGTCACTATAAATTGGACGGGATGCAAAATAAGGGGACAAACTTCACTGCCCTCTAGGAGGTTATGATCTCCATCAAGTTAAAATTGCATTTTGTGGGTTATTTACCATATTTCTGGATGGTTAACTATGACATAATATATCATGAAAAGGCCTTTTTTTTCCCAGTTGAAAGTGGAAACAAGAGAAAAACCACTGAAGTAATAAATAATATAGAATTGTGTTGTGTATTGTTGGAAATGTTCCTTCTGCCTCAGGATATGAGGACTCTTAAATGTGAACATCGATAGCAAACACATTAAAAAAAAAGGATGAGCTGATACTTCATATTTGAAAGGAAAACAAAACAACTTTCCTCTTAATTTGCGCAGTACAGAAAAGGTGTCAATTTTCTAACCTCTTCTAATAATTTCTCCTCATTAAAACTGTTGTCACCCTAGACTCATTATAGAAGAGATTTTGTAATGTAATATATATTTCTAAAAACTGGTGAAGCTACATATCCAGAAGGGGGTAGAAATTAAGGGTGATGATAACAAGGAGAGAACTGATTTACTCTTTTCAGGACAAATATTCATGGAATTGTCATTAATAAGTTATATATATATATCTCTGCAAATGTACTACTCCATTTGTACATGTACTCCATCTTCTTTCTTCAAATTTCCCAACTCTTTACACCTCTCTCTTAGCCAGTAATTTCATCTCATTAGTCACAGAGAAAATTAAAGCCATTGGAAGCCAAATTTCCACTACCAAGTCCACAAGCATAAGTGTATATTTCCATTTGTCATATTCCCCTCTGGAACAGGCATGCAGGATTCTTCATGCTCTCAAAGGAATATCACTGCACTTGCAATCTGTATTCCATTATCTATTGTCTTCCCAGTATTTCCTCTCTGTGCTGCATCAGTAATAGCTTTCCTTTCTGCTGGATCATTACTATCGGCTTGAAAATATGATCTAGTGTCTCCATCAAAAATCAGCTAATAGAAAAAAAAGACAAAATTACTTCCTTAATATCCTATAACTTTCAGTTACCTCCCTGTTTTTCTTTTCAGTAAGACTGCGCTAAAAAGAATGGATATATATATATATATATATATATATATATATATATATGTATGTATAACTGATTCACTTTGCTGTACACCTGAAACTTTCACAACATTGTAAATCAACTATACTCCGATAGAAGTTTAAAACAAGAAAAAAACTAAAAAAAAAAATGTTTTTTCTTCCTCACTTCCCTTTTATGCTTCATTCCATCCTAATCAGTCCTGTGCTATCACCACTTGATTAAAACTGCCCTGGTCCATGCCACCAAATTCCAGGGAGCCAAACCTAATACACAATTCTACAATCAACACCTTATTGTTCTCTCATCAAGATATGGTTTAGTTGATTCCTATCTCCCTCAAAAGTCCTCTTCTAGAAACTTCCATGATATTACAGTCCCAAAGTTTCCACCCCATTTCTTTGCTGTCTCCTCTGCTTCAACCTACTTCTCATTGTCAGGAGCTCCTGGGGGCTTAGTCACTTTTCTTTTTCTTTCCACAGTTTCTCCCAGGTCACTTTATTTAGTCCCCTAGTTGATGATTCCTTCTAAATACATATCTATAGACCAGACAGATATTCTGAGTTCAGGACCTACATTGGACATGGACAATACACTTCACAGCTCTTTCAAACCTAATATTTCCAAAATGGATCGTTGATTTCATCCTCCCCATCACAGCTGTTCCTCTCCCAGTTTTCCTCAGCTCAGTAAATGGCACCACATCCAATTGCTCAAGCTCATCATCTGACTCATTCTTAAAACCTTCAGTTTTTTCAACTCTCCCATGGCATGTCTATCAGGAAGTCCTATTGGTTCTACTACCAAAATATATTTAGAATAAACACATGTCTTTCTACATCCTCTGTCATTATACTAACAAACCACTATCATCATTGCATTCTACCACAGTAGCATATTAACCATTTTCCTTCCTACCATTCCTGCCATGTACAATAGGTTCTACACACTGTAGTTATAATGACTTTTTCAGAAAAATATAAAACTCAGATCATGGCATCACCCAGCTTAAAGCCTTCTTTCCATTGCATTTAGAATAAAACCACAAGTTCTTATCATGCATGCAAAGCTCTGAATGGCCAGCCTCCTTCAATCATACCTTGTGCCACTTTCTTACTTGCTTACTATAAGCTTCAGCCATACCTGCCCCAACTCAGCTCCTTGCCGACTCCAAACTCTGTTTCATTTCCTCCTCAGCTCCTTTACCTAAGCTGACCCTAAACTCAGTTTAGATGCTACCGCCTCAGAAAACCTTCCTGACAACCTCTCATAAAGTAGTCCCTCCCATCTAATCTTCCTATACCCATTCTCAGTACCTCTATCAAGGCGCCCTGTTTATTTTCTTCATTGAATTTATCATATTTATCTAAATTTTCTTTGTGGCATCATATAGAAGAGGGAACTGAGATTTGAATCAAAACAACTTTTTTTAGTACCCAACTTTGCTTTCACTTCCTCACCTGTTCCACTTGTCAAGTGAAATGAATTATGATGATACTAGGAAAGTATGAAAATATTTGAAAGATGAACTGTGGGGGGATTTATAAGAAGTAGAAATAAGGAAAAAAAAGATTCTGAATCAACATTGTGGACCCAAACAAAACAGAAGAGAACGATTTTATAATGGAGTTATAGAATGTGTTTTTGGTAAGCAAGAATTAAGACATTAATAGTCTTTGGAGTTTACTCAGCTTTTAAAGGATCCAGTGATATTAGTGATAACAAAACTAGAGTGCCTGGCATTAGGAACTCAATAAAAAAGCAAATGAGTTTAGGAAAGGATAGGAATAGATAATAGTGAGTTTAAGGATAGGAAGTTTCAAAGAAAAGAAGGAATTATTAGAGAGTAGAAAAAACTAAGAAGCCAGAGAGAAACTCCAGAGTTCATTGTCTTCTGATTCAACTAAATTCTTTTATGGATTCCAAAGTAACTTGATTTATCAATTATCATGTGAGAGGCACAGGAAGGTTTTCTTATCCCTGCTCTGCTTCTTTGTTCTGACTCTCCCACACTCACTTGCTTCTCTCTCTTCCTACCTAATTGTTACCATTATTTAGCATCCAATTTGAGGTTTTTCCACCCTAGGATACTTTCTGTGACGTCTCTCTCCACTGGAATTGCTCATCTCTTTGAAAGATTATTACACTTAAGTTCTGTACCACTTACTGGTGCCTTAATTATATAGTGCTGTGATCCAATTTTTCATAGGTATTTGTTCTGTCTCCCTAAACAGACTGTTAGCTCTTTAAGAACAGGGATTGTGGTGTAATCTTCTTGATAATCCCCTCAGCATCTAGGGCAGAATTTACCAAAGATTCTTAATAAATACTTTTGAAGAAAGAAAAGAAGAAACAAAATGCATAACCAATTAAATAATTCTAATATTCAGACAATTTTATATTCAATGGGCATTTTAAATTTGTATAAAAGATGATGAGGAGCACTGAGAGTAACCAATGCGGGAATAAGTGCTAAACCAAGAATAGAATCAAGGTATTTATTATTTCAGTTGAAATAAGAACATAAAGGTTCAAAGAGAGCTTTCTGGTTTGAAATAAAAACTGCTAGGCTCTTAATAAAAAAATACTTTTCATCAAGTACAGTATTTATTTTACATGTAAAATCAAATTTGGGTCGACAGAGCTAATTCATTTCCATGATTATTTTTCTCTTCTCTATTTGAATTTTGGAAAAGCGACAGTGAATTACATTTAGTTTTCTTTCCGGATAGGTGAATCTGAGCCCAGTTAAAGAAAACACATTTGCCACCAATATGACTCTAAGCCCTGAGTGTCCTCTCGTAGCATATGCATTATTTTAAAGTACAAGAGAAACGACAAAGCAAGGCCTAGGGTATTTCTGTAAATGGCATAATGGGATAGTGTGCTGAAGTGGAACATCTTGGTACAGTCAGATGATTCCTTAAAGGCACCATTTTTAAAGAATTTAAGTTCCCATTTATCCGCAAGCCATGCCCTCTATAAGGGAAATGGTGTTTATATTTTTTTGACCAGATTTCAAGTAAAATCAATTTTCAAACTACCTAAAGAAAATGCATAAAAGTAAATAAAAATTATTACCTTAGAATGACACACTGTGATATTAAGTAAGGAACATTAATCTTATTATAAATCTAGAATATTGAGACAGCAATAAATATCTCAAACTTTAGGTGCTAGACAAATCAAAGACCTGTAGGAAATTTTCTAGATCAAGGTATTTCTTCCATATATTATGTTCTGGACATTTTAAAGACTGAGCCCTTCAGATGACTGTGATTTGGTTGTATTCTTAGGAATAAAGTAGATTAAAAAATGGATTAAAAAATGTGGAAAGGGTGAAAAAGAAAAGAAATAGTGCTAAATTCCTCGTAAGTACTCAGGTGGAAATGAAAGAGAAATATATTGAAATATTATTCCACCATCATTTATCCTATTTCATCAACAGATTAAATCAAAAACAAACACTTAAAGAAACATCAGATTTTTAGCTATATGTCATAATGCAAAATATCTCTACAAGAAACCTGATTTCAAGATGGCATTACATGAGTAACACTATTTGAAAGTCATGACTTTTTCGCAGACATTGGAGTTTCTTCTTTAACTAATAATACACTATCATTTGTGCAATCCTTGATGAAAAAACTAAGCTTATTTTAGAATAGTTTATGGAAAATAATGCTGAAGGAACTTAGAATGCACTGAAGCTATATTCTTGCAAACTTACTTCACAGGAGGAGCCAGTATACCCTGATGGACATTGACAAACTTCCACAGCTGCTGCAATGCTTCTGTCAGTAGGATAGGGGACAGCAGATTCAAGGCCAACAGAGCTCAGCCTGGAGCAGAAGGAAAAAGAAATGGTAAATAAGCAACAGACTCCTAGGTGTTACATCTCTTGAGGAATAGTACAGAAACAATGATGTAAATATAAGCAAATTTTTATGTTGAAAAAGAAGGCAAATGAATATCCATAACTTGATGCTCTGGTCATTCATCATATTAGGCAAAGTCAGCCCAGTTAAAAGTGCTCACAACCAGTACCACAATCAAATGTTGAAAAGATAGGACTATTCTTGCTCATTTCTTGGTTTTTGGCTATGTGTTTTGATTCCACCACCCCCCCCCCTTTTTTTTTGAGATACAGAGTTTAAAATCATAGTTGAAGGGGCTTCCCTGGTGGTGCAGTGGTTAAGAATCCGCCTGCCAATGCAGGGGACATGGGTTCGATTCCTGGTCTGGGAAGATCCTACATGCCGTGGAGCAACTAAGGCCATGTGCCACAACTACTGAGCCTGTGCTCTAGAGCCCACGAGCCACAACTACTGAATCCGTGCACCCTGGAGCCTGCGCACGCCTCAACCACAGAGCCCATGTGCTGCAACTACTGAAGCCCACGCACCTAGAGCCTGTGCTCCCCAACAAGAGAAGCCACCACAATGAGGAGCCTGCGCACTGCAACGAAGAGTAGCCCCCGCTCGCCACAACTAGAGAAAGCCCGTGCACAGCAATGAAGACTCAATGCAGCCAAAAAAAAAAAAACCATAGTTGAAGGAATTTTTAAAACAGGAAACACTCATATGATGGACTTATTTTTAATATTTAAACTAGATAAGCAGAAGGACATAATATTAATATTCAGTCCAACATTTTAAATTTAAAGAAAAATGGAAGCAAAAAAAAAAGAAAAAGAAAGAAAAAGATGGAAATTATTTTGGTTGCTTTTTCTCAGAGATAGATCTTCATGTTGGTAGGTAAAAGTGAAACTTTTTCAAATGCTCTGTTGCATTAGTTAGAACTATTATCCTAAATTGTTTTGGGCCTAAATTAAATTCACTGTTTTCTGTACTTACGGGCTTCACTTTATTGGTACTTCTGTACAATCTGGTGATTTTAGCACAGAGATTTGGTATCATTCATTATGCCTAGGAAAAGCTGGTTTGGTCAAATTGAAAAATGCTGTTACATAAATAGTATATATGTATAGTGTGTGTATGTATTTCTTTCCAAATATGCAACCAATATACATTCACAATTTAAATAAATGTTATTAGTGTCTTATTGGCTTTTTCCCATTAAAAAAAACAAAATGTAAAATCTTCATTGTTAAGAACACAAACTCAGAAGTCAGACAGATTCATATCCTGTCTCTGACATCTACCAGTCCCGTAGCCTAGGAAAAATTACTTAACATCTCTTGGCCTCAATATCATCATCTATGTAATGGAGATAAAACAAGAGTCCATACACGATGAGCTTGATTAAAGGATTAAATGAAATAATGAATGTAAAGCTCTTGATATAGTACATAGCTCATATACGTGGTTATAAAATGCTAGGCATTTTATTAACATATATTGACTGCTGCAGCAGGATCAAAATGACTACGTGAGTAGTACAAGAAATACTATTTCCATCCCCAAAACTAGATTTTTGTCATTTTAATGTATTAAAATAAATTTTAAATAAACTCTAAGAGTACAAAATTAAATGACTGCTATTGATTCATAATGATAATTATTGTTTTTTAAAATGACTGATAGATCTCCATAACACATAATATGCCATTATTTAACCATAAAAAAGATGTAACTGATTCTTGCTAGGGTATGCATTTTTAGTTGCTTTCTTAAGAGTGGTGGTAGATTTTGATTGTTTGGCGATTCACAATTACCAAAGAGCTTGCCAGTTTGAGAATCTATGTTGTAATCAAGACAGAGAACAAAGTTAATCAGCTCATTAAATGTATCTTCAGAAGTGACAACCTTTAACCAAGTCGTAAGCTTTTCAGCAACAAGTTTCTAAAATCTTTATTGTTTTTACTCCGATTTTCTTAATCCTACAAGCATTAAAAATCACTGTTTTACAGTGTTCAGGTTACACAGAGATTGAAAAAATTTTTCAAACGGTAATTTTTTCCACCAAATAAACTTGTATATAAAGTGTCACTGGCAATATTTTTTTAATTGAGGTGACATTCACATAACATAAACTAACCACTTTCAAGTGTCATTTAATATATTCACAGTGCTGTACAACCAACATCTCTATCTAGTTCCAAACATTTTCATTAGCCCCCTCCCCCTTCCACAATAAAACCCGGTATCTATCAAGCAGTCACACTCTAGTCCACTGTTCCCCCAACCTCTGGCAACTGAGAATCTGCTTCTGTTTCCATGGATTTACCTCTTCTGGATATTTCATACAAATGGACATATATAATACATGACCTTTTGTGTCTGGCTTCTCTCTGTTAGCATAATGTTTTCAAGGTTCATCCACGTTATAACACATATCAGTATTTCATTCATTTTTATGGATGAGTAATATTCTATTGCATGAATATACCACATTTTCTTATTCCATTCATCTGTTCATGGATGGTTGGCTATTTCTACTTTTAGGCTATTGTAAATATATTGCTATAAACATTTGTATACAACTATTTTTGAGTGCCTGCTTTTAATTCTTTGGGGTATAAAACGAGGAGTGAAATTCCTAGATCTGGCAATTTTTAACACAACATAAGGTTTGGAAGAGTTACTAAAATAAGGATACTACTTGTTTATGCTAACATGAGTTTATGAGTACTCCTTAAGAACAGAGACCCTGTTGTGTCGTCTCTACCTAGCCTGATCACGTCAATACATGCTCAACACATTTTTGTTGGATGGATGAATCTCTGGATGGATAGAAGGATAGACAGGTAGTGGGTAGATGAATAGATAGATGGATAAATGGATGGATACAAGACCAAATACATACATAAATGAATAAATAAATGGATAGATGAATGGAATGTAGTTATATTACAAACAATGTGTAACATACTCCATAACAAATGATACACTGAAGCCAGGATCCACATTTCAGATGAATAAAATCAGATAAGTAGAAGAAAACTTACTTGTTTTATCTAACAAAGAAAATAAATTGAAAACTGCTAGCATTAGGACTTGAGGCCAGAGGCCAGAACTCATCTGAATTTATTGTGACATCTAATTGCCTGCAATTAATGGACTGTTGCATGACAAACTTGTATTTCTGATCACTTTAATTTCAGAATTAGATGATTTCATGATTACTATACTAGTTGATTATCATACAAAAGACTTTCACAACTTACTAAACAGCAGCCTGGTCAATTGTATATAGATATAATCCCAGGATTTTCAATATAAAATTAATGAGCAAAACATAAAGAAAGATTACTGGAATGTTTTAAAATAGAAAAATGAGTAATTGACTGCTTTAAGAAACAATTTAAAATAGAACAAAACAAAAACAAAAATATTTTCAACGAACTGCCAACCTTCATTTGTCTTTTGAAACAACAGATGTTCCTCTCCTTAATCTATGTAACCATTTTGAGCTATGAGAAATTTCAACACTCAAACATCTTTCCCAGCAATATTGCGCATTAGTATTCACTGAGCAGTCCCAATGTTCATTAGGTTCTGCTATTTGTTAAATGGGATTTTAATGTGTTTAACAGTTTTTAGTGTTACTCATGAAGAAGGCTGCAGTTTATTCTTCTTCTCCCTTCAATATGGTCATTTTATTTTCTTGATACAGGCTGCATTTATTTAAATCCATAATGCTGATAGTAATAAAGTACTAAAGTTTGGAGATGCATGAACTGTCGAAGATTTGTCAACTAAATCAAATGTTTTAGCTGGCTAGTTCTCTTTATTATTATGAGTGGGAAATACAGAAGATGATGGATGAAGAGAAAAGACGTAATTATATAAGCTAGTATTGAAAATATTGGAATCATATAAGAAACACTGTCCTGGAACTGTCTTAAAGATTGTTCTTAATATTTTTGTTTTCCTATATTTTCCACCAGAGTTAGCTATGTCATGCTTCACACACAAAAAAGAAAGAAACCCAAACTATTCTTTAAACAACAGGACATTTGATTTTAAAACTCTTTTATATTCTTAATTCACCTTTTTTGTATAGAAGATATCTATTTAATTCTACTTAAACAAATGTTACTTCAGGTTCATCACCATAAAGATTTTATCGCTGTTCAGGTGCTTTGTTCTATTTCGTTTTTGACAAAACATAAGATGATGACTTAGAACTTCCTTTAGCCTCTGTCCTGTGGAAGTTCCACAAAGTACTACTCAATTAGTGAAGGCTGATCATTTTTACTTCATTCCTAAAAAGGCAACAGAATCATTCACTGGTTCATTCGATGTCTGAGTGGGCCATCTGGGAACGAGCTAGACATTTTCTCCAAACATTTTCAATCCCATACCAAGTAAGGAAAATAACTGACAGAATCTGCTATTGTTGCAGCCATTCATCAAAAATATATTAAATGCTAATATAAGAATTCACCTCTTCCTCCCTAGTTCCACCAGGATGCTCTATGCACACTTCCATTGCACTCTTTATTATACTACCATAAACGTTACTACATGTCTGCCTTTCATACCTGACTATGCCTTCTTTGGATTCAATGATCCTTTATCCATCTTTGTATCCTCTTTCCTTAGCCTAGAACTATCACATAATAATTACTGTGTACTGAGTGTCTTCTGTGCACTATCATGGGAACTTGAGACATAGCTCCTTTAAATATCAATGAAACTAATGTGGTAATCATGTTTTTGTCCACATTTACAAAGCCAGAACCTGAAGCTCAGAGAAGTAAAGTGCCTTGTCACTATAATACCATTAGCAAATGGTGCAGCACAGACTCAAACCCAAACCCAATGGTTAGCCTGTTACTCGACATTGCCTCCCAACATATACTAGATAGCAGGTCAGATGTCTTGGATACATCATTTTCTCACCTTAGCATTCAATCTTGAAAGTTAGGTATTCTTTTTGCCATTTTACAGAAGAGAGAGCTGCAACTCAAATGCACAGGGAAGGCACTCAGTAAATGCTGGCAGACTGAATGAATCCAATGTTACAGAATAGATTTGGGAGGTAGTCAAAGATAATGGGGAGAAAACACATGTGGGCATAAACCCTGGCTGAACCTCTTCCCAAGAGCAAGTTACATAAATCTTTTTAAGAGCCTGAGAGCCCTCGTCGTAATAATTTCTTCAAAATGCGATTACCTGTATCATTAATTTCAAGGTAGAAGTATACTATCAACACTATTTCCACAAGCCTCAAAACACTCCTCTCTTTATAAGGATTTTTCTAGATTATTTATTATGTAAATTCTGTGTAATATTTTTGATACCCATGCCAAAAAATTTACTATTAAAAGTCACGTGAAAACATCTTGCCTTGGAGAAATTTCGTATTTCTTTTCAAGCAATAAAGACACATGGGTTGCATCACAATAAAGTCATGATGGGCTCAGTTATGCTGTGGTAACAGACAACTCCAAATTCTCAGTGGCTTAACAGAAAACAAAAGTTTACTCATGTGAAATCCTCCACAGGTCTGGGTAACTATTCTGGGTAGCTGACCTATGTGTGCTGTCAATATTTCAAGCTGTTTTGATCTTCTGGTAGCTAAGTAAGCTCCACAGAGTCTCAAACTGGCAATTCAATGCTTTTCCAGGGCTTGGGGGGAGGAGGAGAGGAATAATACATCATTTCAGCTCAGATTTCATTGGCCAAACCAAGTCCTATGACTACATCTACCCTCAAAGGAAATGCAATATTCCAAAAGGAGGAGATTAAAAATTTGATGAACTGTACTAATGTCTACTATAGGGCATAAGAAAAAATATCAAGCTAAATATCAAGGATGCTACTAAAAACAAGGTTTGGTGAATTTAAAGGAGAAAGATACACAGGTTAAGTTGATTTCTCTTACATTCTTAAAGGAAGAATGAAAAATTTTCCATTTTTATCTTCATCTTATCAATGAGGGCAATGAGAAGGAAATCAATTAATTTCATCGTATGGGCCTCTCAGCATTGTCGAAAAGAATGACAGCAAAAATGGTCTCAGTTTTAGAAATATCAGTCCATGCTTTATTCTAGACGTCTCCAAGTCTTAACGGTACTTGGAAAAAATGGTATTCCCTGGAATGATGCAGGTCAGATGGAAAGGCTTCAGATTTGTGTGCTGATTTGCCGTTAGCAAAATACTTTTGCAGTCCTCTAATTCCATTCTCATAGTGACTTTCGTCACTTGTGACTTGACGTTGGCAAGCAATTGTCCTCATCCTTATTTTACAGATGAGGTGACTGAATCCAAAGAGGTCAAAATGACACTTACGTTTACAACTGTTAAATAGCTAAGTTGAAAACAGAAGTCAAAATCCTGACCTGCAGCCCACTTCTCCCTCTACTATTCAATTCCAGTTCCTCCATAACAGGAGGAATGTAAGCCCATTTGCTGAGAGAACTACCCTGGAAATAAATCTTCCTTAAGTAATTCTAAACATGAATTTCTGTTGAGATAGCTTCAATTTACTTGTGCTTGCACACAAGCTGTATACCAAGTTGGAAGCCTACTGTGCAAGACAAGTTGAAATCAATTCAAATGATGTTTTACAAATATGACTCAATCTACTAGTAGATAAGAGATAAATAAAATATAACAAGCGTACTGACTCGGGATTCATGCTGACTTTCGGCTCACCTGAAGTGGGTAGGAGTTTCAAATAAGATATGGCTTTCACTTCTTGAACCACAGTGCCTTACAAAATGTAGGCCGCAGAAAGCATCACCTACTTGGATTAGTTCCTGTGTCAGATCCCATAGACACACTCTGTGAACACGTTGTTCGTGTATGGGGAAACCTCAGCAGGCCCAAATGAAACTAGTGATTTTCAGATGGGTAGACACTAAAATTATCTGACATGAATCGGGGGGATTCATGTCTTTGGATTAACTAGTCTGAGAAACAATGCTGGCAAAAATAAATAAGTCCCCCAGCCACTTTTTGTCAATTTGCTTGTCATTTATTTTGAAATCCAGAGGACTCATCTCATTGTACTTGTTAAACATCGTGGCAATCTCTATTTACTAAATGTGAAAAAACATAATTAATTCCTAAGTGCTGCTTCTCATCTTCATGGCATTTTAACCCAGCTTCTAGCAGAACTGACTCCGCAGAAGAGGTACATTGTTTGGCAGTGGTTCTGTTTATGAATCTGCGATACTCTCCTTTGGGAGATGGTAATGATGATTACGCTTAGTTAAAGTACTACAAATGAAAGACAAACTAGGCCATGCAAGCAAATGAAGGAGGTAGGGGAGCATCAGTAATAAAAAAAACCCTTTTGCAGATAAATCAGTATTGGAGACATTGCTTTGATTATGGTTATGCCAAGCTGTCGGTTTGGGGTCACATTTGGTCATCGAATTAACCTGATTTAGGACAAAATTGCCACGAGAGCTTGTGTTATTTACTATTAGAGTAGAAAAGGAGAAAGGAAAAGAGCTCATTTAGACACAAAGTCAAAATTTTGTCAGAAAAATACATCTTTTTTTTTTTTTTTTTTTTTTTTTGCGGTACGCAGGCCTCTCAGTGTTGTGGCCTTTCCCGTTGCAGATCACAGACTCCGGACGTGCACGCTCAACGGCCATGGCTCACGGGCCCAGCCGCTCCACGGCATGTGGGATCTTCCCGGACCGGGGCACAAACCCGTGTCCCCTGCATCGGCAGGCGGACTCTTAACCACTGCGCCACCAGGGAAGCCCCATCATTGTTTTAAAAATGAAAAGCACAGCAGCCTACAGTCAGCCCCTTATGGATGTTTGGTTCAAGTCAGGGAGCTCCCTCTTTAAGGAAAAAAAATGGAGAACAGAAAGGAATAATCCTTTGAAAGCGTTCTAGGTAAAGAGCACTTTACATAATTATCACATATAATTTTCACAATGACCCTGAAAGGTAGGCACTGTTTTCTCCACTTCACATTTGAAGAAATCAAGTTTCCACAAGGACCAACCACTTGCCAAAGGTCACACATACAATAAGCAATAGAGCTAATTTAATTCCTAGTCAGGTTACCTCCAAAGCTCATACCTTCCTTTATATCATGCAGCCATTACAGTATTACAGTATTTTTTTTTAAAAAAACCTTGTAGTTACTTAAATGAAGGTGCTTATATTTCTCATCATAAACTATATACTATTAAGTCAGAGACGACTGAATTAATTAATGGAAGAAAATATTTTACAAACCACTTTCTGAATACGGGTATCCTGGAATTGTATCACTTTAGTTTTCCACTATCTGAGTCATCACAAAGGAGACTCTTTTCCAGTATAGCATTTCTCAGTATGGGAATCATTCTTATTGCATGCTCTGGCAGAACTGAAAAAGAATCATCAATACTAAAAAATGACTAAGACAAATTCATCTTGGATATGTAAAATTTTAAAGCTTAATAGAAACACTTTTCAGAAAACCAGTGCTCCGTTCTTATCTACTATTTGAAGACAGCAAACCTTAGGGATCTTCAGTCACTCAGCACATGCGTGTTTGCCCCAAGGTAAATGTGTGAACGCTGGGAGATGCAGTTCTTGAGTTTACCTGAAGATGGCATCCATCCCAAGGCTGTATGTGATTTGTATAAGGACTCTCTTTAAATTCGCAAGCACGGTCATAAACTCTTTCCTACTGACTGGGAAATTTGTGCCATGTATGGTAAATAAATCTTCTTTAAGTGACAACACATTAATATGTTCTTCAGATGGTTGCAGATACACCTCATCTTGGGCTGTGCTGATTCTCAAGTCATTTCCCTAAAGAGAAAAAGAAAGTATAAAAGGGTAAAACTGTGAAGAAAGGGATTCTCTTCTCTGTGGATTATCCTCTGTAGGCTTTTAATTTCAGGTTAGCTTCCCCTGTCAGTCAGCATATTTCTAGTACGTACAAAAGGCAGAGAAAACAATTCAAATATTAGCCTTAACCAGATGCATCACAAAGTATAAGCTTCCTGGTTACGCATGACTTTGCTTCCCCCATTAACTAAAATAATAAATACCTGGCAACTCATAGATATATGTGATTACAAATGTCTCAGTTTTACAGAAGTGTACAAAAATTGCATATTTCAAATATACTATTTTATGGTGAGTGGGGGTTGTATAGGAAAATAGGGAAGAAAACTTAGAACAGTGTATGAAGCTATTGTTTTAAAGGACTCTTCTATCTGGGGGAAAAACAAACAAACAAGAAAAAAACCTGCAGTTTAATGTTCACAATAGGATAATGATCATTACCATTTGGGTTAACATTTTATCTTAGTTCATTCGTATTAATAATATGTAACTTCTCAACATTTTACATTTAGAGAATCCCTTTTATCTCAAAGGAATTCCATGACATACTTCTAGTTTCATACACATACATATGTAATGATATATATATCACCCAGATCACTTCATCTAACACTGGGAACATTCATTTTGGGGAAAGAATTTTTTTAATTGATTCTCATGCATGAAAGTTTCAAGACAAAAAACAACAGAGCCTCGTGCTAAATCAACATAGATCCGTTTGGACTCATAAATATGCATGAAATGTGTGATTCTGTGTGAGCTGAGGGGAGGAGGGCATGTGTTATGTGAAAGGAAGAGTATGAGAAAGGATGGAAGACAGCCTTTGTGATAACTTTAGCCTTCTAGCATTTGGGAACTGCCTACGGCCCTCCAAATCCCGAAAGCAGTTTCTCCTATATTTTTCTTACCTAAATTAGGAGTTTTGAATTCGATTTAACTGCACCTAAATAAATGTTTCCTTTTCCATTTACTTCTACCTAATATAAACAAAGAAATAAACAATAAAATCTACTTGGAAGCAAGGAGAGATGGAAAAAGTACAACTATGTAAATCTGCCATTTGCCTAAATACTCTCAGTATCCTTATATTCTTGGGAAAATGGTCATTAAGTTTTAAATTTAAATTCCAAATCTGCTGTAAAACTCCCATTTACCATTGGAACCCAATGCCTATGCTCAGTCTTTTAGTTATGTCTCAGAGTGAAACATAAGACTGGCATAAAAAAATTCCCAAAATATGATATTTTTCTCTAGTAGTATGTAAATTAATGTTAAACTAGCCAAGTAAGGAGTAACCTCAAATAACGTAAGAGTGTAAAGCAGTTAAATATAAATGACACTTTCCATACTCTACCTCTAAGATGATCATGAGCTGGAGTACGTGTTCTGTATCTTCCTCCTCTTCTTCAAGGTCGTATGATACAGTAAATGTCAATTGTCCTCCAACTGCTGTGAGCTACAAGAGAGGAGATGCGTAATCATTACAGGACTGGAGGTGGGTCATTAAATCATGTTTTAGTTATTATTTTAAAATTATTGTATTGCTCTAGAGGGCAGGATTTGGAAGAAGCAGAAATCATGAGCGTGCAGAGTGAGAATGATAGACACTTCTTTAGGAGTAACCTTTATACGAACTTTACCCATCAACAGCAAGCCTGACACAAATATAAATTCATGTGTTATTTTCCCTGGTATTGCAGGCTTGCTGAAATAGGTTAAGTTCCAGGGAACCAAACACAGCCCCTCCTGTCATTCTCCTAGTGCGTAGCTTGAGCTTTAAAATTCCCAAACAGAGAAGGATCTTTGTTAAAATTGGGAGATTTCTACCCATCCCTGAGGGTCACTCACTTTCTGTGGGTCTGAATGATTTCAGCAAAGACATCACTCCATTTCACAGGCACTTCACCTAGACTATAAGCTAAGCTGGGAAATGTTGTTGGTCAAAGAAAAAGAAGTGTAGCAGCAAATTTTATATCATGATAAAATTCAATCAAAACTCCCAAAGAAGATACACTTTCCCCTGTGCAATCAACTATGCTTAGTTTGAATGAATGCTGTTATCCCTTTTCGTTAAACAAACTTCTTTCCTTCCCACATGCATGCCGAGCCCCATACAATGTATGCTTGAGGTTTACATCCTCTGACATTGACAGTAACCTTGCAGAAAGGATAAAAAAATAGGAAAGCAAGATCATTTACAGGATAGGAATCAACACTGGAGCTTGAGTGACAGACTCGATGCAAATGCTACAGTGCTTTTTAAAAAATTCCACCCCAGCATTGTAAATAGACACTCATAAAACAAAGCTGATGATTTGTATTCTGCAGTTTCCTCCATGCTGACAAACAGACCGAGCTTCGCAGCCCTAGGCTCTTTGTGGCCTCTCACAGCAGACCCTGACCACAAAGCAATTCCCGATCATGCTCTGGATTGAAGAGGAGGAACCCGGATTCCTCTCAGAGTTGTTCCGTAGGGAATGGAACATAGCTCGCCATGGCTGATTAAACAGGGTTTTAAAATTGCAGCTCCTAATGTCTTCTAAGAGCTCATTACAGGGAGCTCTATAAGGAACTAAAATTCAGAAAACTTTTATTCCCCTGCTCCACTGAGAAATAGCCCTATTCTGATGTCTTTTCATATATAAAATAATAAATATCTCTCTGGACTATAGCCCTTGGCATTATTGTGAGTAATGAGGGGTGAATCTATGTAAAAGGTTTTTGGTTCTATTAAGATAAGCTTCCAAAATTTCACATAGCATGCTTGTTCAAAATCAGCCAGACATTTTCTCAATGACAGGAGTCTAGAAAGGCAGCAGAAAGAATGTTTCATATATTTCAAAGAGGACTTAACTATTCAGAATTTCATAAATTAATAAAAATATTTAGTAGGAGGTAGGGATTGAGTTTGGGAAGAACATTGGGACATAGATCTATAATGTCACAAACTTTTGAGCTTCCAAACGTGTTTTGATTATTTAAAATTTGGATTACATGTTATTATTCTTCTGGAATATGTTTCTCTAAAAAAAAAAAGACCAATGTAAATTAATTCTGAATTTCTTAAATCAATTTGAGAAACTTAGAATTAAAGGTAATTCCCACTTTGCCAATAAAAAGAGCCAAAGTGTGTGTAATTTGAGTATCCCAGATGTTAAGACTTAAGATGAAATACAAAAATGTTTGATCTGTTACAATATTTGATTTGTCAATGTATTTTCCATGCCTGCTTATAATCAGTCATATAGTATATGAGATAATATATATGGGAGAGTAATGAGGGTGGAAACGGGGAAAAAAGAACAAATAACTACATAGAAAAAGAGAGGGGCCTTTTGCGGGTCAATGATAATATAAAACATGAACTAAGGAATAGAATTAATTCAACCTATTTTCCTGAGGGCTTATAGTAATAGTAGTAATAATAATACTGAAAAACTGGTTTCACATTTCATAAAAACTTTTTTCCAAACTCTTCCACGCATATTTGATACCCATGCTTTGGCAACATTAGAACCAGTTTTTGAATCATCTAACAATTTTCATGAATGAATCTATTTTGCTTCCACCTAAGTTGTGAAAAACAGGAAATTTTAAATAGAAGCATGATACTGTTACCAGGTGTTTTTTCCCCAAACCACAAGTGTTCATTTCTATAATATTAAAATCATTGTCTACTTCATTCATCCTAAGGTGTGTATTTATGATCACCTCTATATAACTACTTAGTCAAGTACTTAGGTAATTTTTTAAAAGACTGTTTTAAGATATCATCCTTCAATTTAGAGATTGTACCTCCTAGGAATAATTACTTATTCTCTGTTAAACTCCTTTGCCTCTATTTTTCCTTCAACTCCATAAAGTAATCTCTTCATATGCAATAAGACCAAGCACTTCCTGGTGGTGTTTCCAGCTAATATGTCTTCCCCAAAGAGTACATACCATTGTAAGGTCTTTGTAATGATTCAATTATAAGATAACACCTTCTTTTCTGAGGAATATTGTTTTTGGGGGGAAAAAGTTTTGCAAATACTCAGAATATAAGTTGTCCTTTCATATATGGCTTGGATGAGGAGTTCTGTCTCTTCTCCATCAATGTACCGCTCCATATTCCAAATGCCATTTTTACTTGGCTCCCCCACATGCTTGCTTCTCCACTCTCCTATAATTCCTTCAGTATCCCAATCTTCACTCTCTCCATCAAATCAAATGTGCACAGGGCTGCAAGTCATCAATTAACTTTGTTGTCTCCTCTAGCTGTTATCTCTGGTTATTTGTTAGTTTTGCTGTCAAACTCTAAGATATGTGGTATTACACTCGTTTTCTTTATTTCTACCCATCCACCCTTTTTTTATTTTATCAAGCTGCAGCCTGCTTTCCACCCTTAGTACTTCACTAAAAGTGCTTCTTGAAAGGTCATTTATCAGCTTTATCTAGCAACCACTAATGGGCTTTTGTCCAGTTCTATGTGTCATGTGATAATTCTTAAGATTCTTGACTCCTTGGTCTTCTACTACATTAGACTTTTCTGATACTTCTTCCCCTGGAGTACGACAGAGGTCATAACTCTGTCTCTGTGATAGATACATTTTTCTTTTATTCTATACTCAGTGTATGGATGTCTCCAAGACTCTTACTCTCTTTTGGTTATCCTTTCTTATTGACTTTCCATTTCTCTCTCATGGATTGAACTATGTTCATACCTGGTTTCTCAATCTGTATCTTCTATCCTGTCCCATGTCCCTGTATTAATTTGCTCCTGGTGTCATAACAAAGGACCAGTGACTGGGTAAACAACAGAAATCTGAGATCAAGATGTCAGCAGGGTTGGTTTTTCTTAGGCCTCTCACCTTGGCTTGTATTATAGATGGTCATCTTTTTCCTGTGTTCTTCCATGGTCTTCCTTCTGTGTTTGTCTCTGTCCTAACTTCCTCTTCTTATAAGGACAACAGTCATAGTGTATTAGGGACCACACTAAGAACCCCATTTTAACTTAATTAATTAATTGGAATAAAAGATCCTTTCTCCAAATACAGTCATATTTTGAGGTTCTGGGAGTTAGGACTTCAACATACAATTTTGGGGAACAATTCAGCCTGTAACAGTTCTGTACTGAATGATTGTTCAGTAATCTATCACACACTCACATACCCAAAGTTAATCTTATTATCTGGGTCTTCCCAGGAAACAACTATTTTCTTAACTTTCATGAAGCATGGGTCAAGCCAATTGCTTTGTTTCTCTACTGTAATTTGGAAACCATAGGTACAACATAATAGTGTTTTCACTTTATTTTCTGTATCAGATTAGTGCCTCAATCCTATTCCTTGAAATGCTTTTTGTCTAACTTTCTGTTCCCATTGCTACATCTCACTCACTAGGTCCTCATGAAGCATTTGAATTCAATTCCCTGACTTCAGTCTTCTTTTTGGGGGAAAGTGTTATCAACAATTACTTCTGTTATTGCACTTGCCTAATGAAGAACCTCTAGTGGCCCTGGGATCTATGGTATCATTCAAGTTTCTATGCAGTTTCAATACTCTGTAGGATCTATCTAGCCCCCTGTTCACAAAACCTGCGCAGAGATGTCCCAGGGCACTTCAGTAAACTCACAAAGGCACTGTGGGATGTTGTAAATGTTTGAAGGAAATACAGCAATACTATATAATGGTTGGACACCACACAAACAACTAGCTCTACGTAGTTCACAATTTTAACAGATAGTTCTATATTCCTCTAGAGGATGTTCTTAAAATTTTGAGCTATGTTTTTGTTTACTTGCATTTTCAGCCATGTCATATCTTTATTAAGCAAAGTTTTCAGTGGATGCTGTGATAAACAAAAACAAAAACAAGCATTGTACAAAAATCAATATTAAACAGAAAATAAAATCAGCAATGTCTGATCTGATTCTCGGTTTTGAGAACTTGAATATTACTCAGCAAGAAAGATCCCATTAGTAAGTAATTGTGGTAATTTATGAAGAAAAGAAATTATTATATTGTCTAAATTTATGTGCATTATTTTTAATGACTGCTAAGTTGTTAAATTACAAATATTTATTAAGTTGTTTAGCCCTAACTACTGCAGCATATTTCAGTTGGTCTAGAAGGCATTGTGAGAAAAATATGGAGACACTAAGAATACCACAAATTGAAAAAGTTTCAGAACTCCCAATCTAGCCTCTGTATCTATCCATTCTGCTACTTATGTGTGCTTCAAGTAATTTTCCTGCTGCAATTCTCATTCCTACAGCTCTCTGACCATTCAAATGCTGCTTTTCTTTCTTTGTCTGGTTGATGTCCCGCTGGACAGAAGACTGAGGGAAAAAAGTTCTTTCAGTGATATTCTTAAAGTCTACTGAGAAGTCAGTGGCAACCACAACTAGTAAACGAACTAAAGGACAGAAGAACAGGTAGAGCTCTGTATAAACCAACTCATCCAATAACATTAAAGAATTCTAACCATACATCACATGACATTGGTAAGTTATGTGTACTGTGCATAACTTTAACTTTCCACAATCTTGGACTTTGTAGACTCTATTAATTTTATATTTGAGGTTTTCATATTAGTCCTTTTTGGGGACAACACTGATTTCTCTAATTTTACAGAGCACTGCATGTACAGCCAATAGAACATTTCATTTTCTCCTGCTATTTAGGAACTAAACTGGCATCGTTCTATTGGCTAGAGAAATATGCTTTTCCACAGGTAGAAATAAGTGCAATTCCAGTTTGCTTTAGGGCCTTTCTTATATTTACTGGATGGATTAGACTATATGTACCAGAGATGAAAATTATATTCCTTTTCAATACAAAGAGAAAGTGAATTTAATGAAAATATTTCATTCCATAAGAGTTCCCAAAGACCTAGCCTTTTATCTTTCCCCTTATCTATTAGGCAAAATTCCCTTTGGGGAGATTCAGATATCAAATTGCGAAGGCGCTGCAAGACAAAGGAGCAGCACCCATCCATCCATTCCTGGGGATGGTTCAGTGCTAAGCCCTTCACTCTCCTGATCCTCAAATTCACCCCATTAAGAAAAGAGCAATGCGAGTAGCTGTTTCCCTTGAATACCTGTTTTAATTCTACCTTCAGGGGAAAGGAACAGCTTGATTGCAAGTAACATTATAGTTACTATGCAATATATAACCTAATGTCACACTTAATAATGCAGTGTGCATGCAGCGCATTGCATTAAAGATCTAATGAGGCAGGAAAGTTTTTCCTCATGAGTGGAAAAGGCTAAAGTTAATTCATAAAGCTAAGCTTTACAAAAGCATTTAGTATTAGGTTTTGTGTGTTCTAGCCTCTCTTTTTTTCCCCCAATTTAAGAAGTATGGACTGAGGGATGAAGGGTAGATGATCTATGGAGGACAATATATCTGCAAGGAAATTTTTCTCAGAAAAATAAGCCTGGAATATTTGGTCCTCTGATGTCAGAACATCATCACTCTTACTCCACAAAATGGGGTGTGAAACCTAATATTTGCTTTTCTTATCACAGCAAATATTTCAGAAGAGATATACTAAAATCAAATGAGGAAAAGGCTTTGTAATATTGAGCAGGAAAAGTGAAACAGAGCTGTCAATTTCAATTTCGTATCACAAAGAGGGCAGGCGATTCATCTTTCTAGATTCCAAAGCCCCAGAGTATTAAACTCTGAAAAGGTATCCTCCCATTTAAGTGTTTATTAATGCGTCTATTCATGAAGCTCTCTTTCAAAACAGGAAAAGTATTCCACTACAGGTTTTGTTATACTCTTCTGTATATTTATAACATTGAGATAAGTGCATGTTTCTCTCCTTTCAAAACTTGATCATTAGAATAGAACCGATGCAAGGGGATGTTGAATTAGAGAACAGGCAGAATTTACATGGGAGATCTTAAAGTTACATCATCTTTGACGCACAGAAAATGGACTAGGAGTTGTGGGTGTCACATGGGGACAATACGTTCTAGAGATGTTGCTTTGGAAGGCAAGAGGCTACTTTATGCAGTCCAGGAGATACAAAGAAAAAAACTCGAGGAATTTTACTTTCTGCCTGCCTTACTCCCTTTCTTTTCTTCCTCTCTGCTTGCTTCTTCTGCCTTCTTTCCTTCCTTTTACACATCTCCCTCAAACCCTACCCCCACTCCCACCATCTCCTTCTCTCCTCTTTCTTCTGATTTTTTTTTTTTTCCTTTTAGACTTGGCCACTTCCAACCCGATAAGATAATTTTGCATCCCTCTGTACTTTGTATCATCTAAAGTTCATATGTATCCAAAGCAGTGATTAAAATTGTGAATGCGTCAGGGCCAAGGACAGAGTTTTGTGGCAGCCCACTAGGGATACTCCCTCAGTGTAACACTCGCTACCTGATCATTCAGTGTCCTTGCAGCCCAGTCCTCCAACTGCTTACGGAACTACTCACGCATATTTATTCTTCCCAACTTGCACCATGTTTTTCCAAATTCTCACAACCTACCTCCTAGCTAGTATTCATATACAAAGTTTCTTATTCATAATGCCAAGAGATATTCATTACAGCATTTTGGTTGGCAGAGGGAAAACAAAGCAATTGTGAGAGATACATCTAGAGGAATTACGAAGTCAATATGAGATTCCCATATGAATTTTTGTTACATTAGTTGTTTATTCACTTGAGTAATGCCAACCTATCTCCAGCATAAGCTTTCTGTCTCCTGCGTAACAAAGTGAGGCCCAATTATACTTTCCCTATACTCAGTTATGATTCAAAGCAAATGGAATTATAAAGGTTTGATCAGGTAAGAATGTATCTGGTTGCAACTGAAAACCAGACAATTAGTGGTTCTCATATAACAAGAAGTCCAAAGGCAGACAGATCAAATTTTTTAAAATTACAATGAATGGGTTAATCTTTTTCTATTTCATGTATTTTCTACAAATGCCTAGATCCTTCTGGGGGCACTTAAAAATATAAACATCTCATGAACAGATTTGCTAAACTTTACATAGAAGACGAAGCACTTAGAAGTACAACATCCCATACATAAATTAGTATTTAGTGTTTTCTCTAAGTTCTCTGACTTAGAGAACTACTTGCTACCTTGTGACATGCACTGATCAAATATTGAGTTGAAATAGTACAGTCTCAACAGATGTGAGTAAATGGTAGCAGCCAAATTCTCCAAACTGTTTTTTGTTATCAAGCCCAGACTCAAAAATAGGATTTTTGCAACAGCTGTTTGTCTTCTGTTTACTTTTTATGTTTGGATGGAAGCTTCCATTAGTACTCTTTCTTTGGGTTGGATTAATTTATGAGTAAATATTCAGTACAAAAAATACATGTAGCATATTATTAAACATTGATCTAATCAAATAAACCATAAATTACGGTTTTATATATACGTATGTTTTGTATTGACTAGGGCTTAATTTTTTTAAGTTCTCTGCCAAGAAAACAGAAAACTATATCCTCATGATATACAACATTGATCTGATTAAAATAACAGGACCCATTTTAATCCAAGTTCCAGTAAGTTAAATAGAAACAGACTTACTATTTTCACATAAATGACGAATGAAAACAAAATATACAATCCTTGTGGAAAATTTATGAAAACACTGTAAAAAAGAGTTAGCAGCATTGCTGTTTTCTATGTGAATGAGAATTTTAGTTAACCTTTCTCTTACTGCTTAAGTATTTTGTCTTTACGTATATTCATTACTTTGGATAGTATATGGCTATTGTATAGCCTTTTCCCCTCACATTGCAAAAGTAGCAACAAGAGTGTAATAAACAGAGCTTTCCTCTTGCCCACAGTCAATTCTAACAGTTTATATCTTTAGCAACACTAAATATGGTTGGAACTGCTGCATGTTTAAATAAGTTCAATTAATTTTAGGTTACATTATTTAAATAGAGGTTATTTTGAAATAGCAGTCAACTTATCTCCCTCAAAAGCAGAAGCCAGAACACATCTTGGAATACTATTCCTATCTGATGCTAAATTGATCTACCACTATTCTCTTTGCTTTCTTTCCTCATTTGTGAACTCTGCTGGTGATTCTTTATTAACAGCAGTAGAAGCTGATTATGAATTTTAGAAGAAAACATTCCCAAATGTGCAATGGAAACTAGAGGAGAATCAACAGGCTAATAAAATACATTTAAGTATCTTCTTCCAGAATGAACAGATAAAGGGCTGTGTTAGTTATCTGATGTCTATTAATATAGGGGTCAGATATAAATCACACCAAAGATCAAACCCATTCCTGGAGATCTTCCAGACCTAATTTCAGATCCTGGTTCTGCCTCTAAATTGCTGTATGGCCCTTGGGAAAGTTATTTATGCCTTCAGAGTCTCAGTTGATTTTCACTAAAATGAGCTGAATTACACCTACCTCAGAATTTTGTTCTGAGTATGAAATGAGAAAATACAAGGTAAATTCCTCACCCGGCACCTAGCATATAGTATATAAGTAAAAAATATTGTAAGTTATACTGTTTTAATATATTTTCAAAATTAAATATATACACACTTCACACAAAAAATCTAATCATAATAATATTTATTTCACAATTCTAAATGAACTTTAAAGTCTTAGGTTTTCTGGAAGAGTCACAGTGATGGCAGGATTCAGATCTTATTCATGTTTTAATGTTTCCCTCTGGTACTCTGCATAAGTATCTCACAGATAGTAGATGGTACATAAATATTTGCTGAATTTTAATCAAATTCAACACCATATATCATTTCAATATATGATATTGAATAGATGGAGAAGGCATTAAAAAAACTTGGAAAATTTGTACGACTTCATGAGATAACTTGCAGTTGTTATTAAAGTAGGTCTTTATTGGTCTCTCTATTATTATCTTTATCAGTCCTAAAAACAAACCAAACTAGACATATCTATTTGAGCTTTTTGGTGATTTGAGCTTACCACAGGAACTTACTGTACTGCTGACTGGCAAACTATAAATGCATTTGTTTTAAAATAAGAAGGCTTTAGCACTGGGAAGTTTGATCTGAAGTTGAAGGGAAAAAAATCAATATTTAAGTCATTTAGACATTTACACACATGAAGCAACTATACGCCATTACTTTTCACCAGCCTCTATATGCTAGAATAATAGTGCAATTTCCAGCACTCCCTAATACATATTTTATAAGTCATACGCACATTTTCAATACGTTCTGATACATTGGCAAATAATGTACTCTCTGTATTAAGAAGAGACCTAGCACACAGATTAAAGGAAGCAATAATCCAACTGCAATCACAGCTAGTAAGAGCACATTCTTGATATCACCGTTTAAGAGAGTAGTTGACAAATCAGAGTTCATTCAAAGAGGAATGACCAGGATGTTGATGGCTCTAAAAGCTGAGCAAAAGGTTTAGAAAGGTAATAGGAATCTTTAATCTTAAAAAAGAAAAAACTTAGGGAAAACATGATTGTTTTCTCGAATGTCTGAGGCTCTAGCTTGTACAATAGGAAAAAAACGTGCTCTGTTTGTAGCACAGAAATTGAGCCTATATAAGGAAGTGGGGAGAAGGAGTATTGTTTGGTCATGTGGAAAAATTAACTTCTAATATCTAGAACTGTAGAAAATTGAATGAACTACCTTGTAGGGTATCCATATCCCTGAAGATGTATGAATAGAGCTTCATCTGTCTAGGATGATGGAGGAGGAATGCCTATATCAGCTGAAAGGTTGGACTAGATCTGAAATCACTGGGCAACTTGAAATTCCACCATGCTAAGTTTTACAGCTACTTTATTATAGTTGGTGACTAAATATCAGGGTAACCCTCTGCAATTTCTATTGTAGAGCCCCAGGATAGTATTAGTTTTATATACATCTGCTTTCTGCTCTGTGATTTTAGAGATAAAAAATTTATAGGAAAGAGCAACACATTTTATTAAGAGAAAACTACTTGTATACACAAAGACAGAATGGCATAGTGGGAAAAAGAACATGTTCTGGAGCTAGACTTCTGGGGAAGAAACAGTCAGCTCTGCCTGCCACTTATTAATTGCTTATGACTAGAGTAAATTACTTAATCTCTCTTTGTCTCAAATCTTCATCCGAAACATGGATATGATACAACAGTAAATGCTTTATAGGGTTGTGGTGAGAATTCAATTGAATAATCTAGAATAGTGCTTGACACTTTACAAGTGTTGAATAAAGGTTAGCTGCTATCATTGTTCTTGTTGCTATTATGTAAAGCAATCTCCAAAAGTTTGTAACCATCCAGAGCAAGATTCTCTGATTACCACATCATTGCAACAAATCAGATGATCTGGGTATTTTTAAGTTTGAAAACAAACATTTGTCACATTTTTAAGCAATATATGCATAACATAAAACTACAGTAGGTCTCAAATTAAGGGACCCAATTACTGAGCCTTATATAATCAAGCAAACATTTATATAAAACTTTAGAATTTCAATAGCACTTTTGGCATCATTTTATTTACTCTTGAAAAATCTCATAAGTATTATTATTATTATATCATATCATATACAGGGGGAAATTAAGGTTCCAAAAGGTTAAATTGTTCAAGGTCACACTTTTACTTTAGTGATATCGAGATGCAGCCTTGATTTACCTTTTTAAATTCAAGACTCTGTATCTCTCCCTCCTTCTCTCTCTCTCTCTCTCTCTCTCTCTCACACACACACACACACACACACACACACACACACACACACTCAGTGTGCATGGTATCTATAATGCAAAGATCCTGTGCTCCAGAATAGGACTGACTCACTCTCCGTTACATTTACTGTGTGACTTTGGACAAATTAATTTAATTCTATAGTATACATAGTGTTATGTCTAAAAGAAAATGAAAATACCTACCTTGAAGGGTCTTTGTAAAATAATTCATGAGAGAAAATATGTAAAACCTATTCTTCATGTTCTACACGAGGCATATTGAATTTATTCAAACATAGTCTCATTTTCTCTTATAATTATTCTGGGAACTGAGCAAGCTTAAAATAAGTTTGTTAATTTGAGTCTAAGTGTTCATGTAGAAAATAAAATACTGCTGTTTCTTAAACATGGAAATATATTACCTTTATTAATAATGAGAAGAAAAAGTAAAACTTCTCTAAAATACCATTGCTCACTCATTGAATTGGTAAAGATCCAAAAGTTTGAAAACATACTCTATTGGTGAAGGGCTTAGGGAAACAAGCACTTTCATGCATTGGTGGTGTATGTATAAAATCTATGGGATCGGGGCTTCGCTAGTGGCGCAGTGGTTGAGAGTCCGCCTGCCGATGCAGGGGACACGGGTTTGTGCCCCGGTCTGGGAAGATCCCACATGCCGCAGATCGGCTGGGCCCGTGAGCCATGGCCGCTGGGCCTGCGCGTCCGGAGCCTGTGCTCCACAGCGGGAGAGGCCACAACAGTGAGAGGCCTGCGTACCGCAAAAAAAAAAAAAAAAAAAAATCTACGGGATCGATTTGGTAATATCTAAAGTACCAATGCATATACACTTTCATATGGCAATTTTACTTCTGGAAATTTATCCAACAGTTATACTTGCACATGTAAGATATAGCTAAGCACGTGATTATTCATTGCAACAATGTTTGTACTAGAAAAGCATTGAAAATAGACCCATGTCCATCAATAGTGATCATTATTGGACATATTAATAATGATAATAATGGCGATGGCAAATATTCTGCAATGTGGCTGTACATATATTAACTCATTTAACCCTCAAAATAATATTCATACAGCCTTATGAGATAGGCATATTATCATTGTTACATTTGTTTTAAAGATGAGAAAACTGAAGCATTGAGTGATTATATAACTTGCTCAAGGTTATAAAGTTGGTAGGTGGTGAAACCAGGACTTGAACCTCATGACCTAGCACTAGAGTCAAAGTTTAACCTCTTTTATGACGCTGAATGAATTTGGGTGCATCTATTCAACAAAATAAAATTAACCGAAAGTTATATATATAAGTATATATATATATATTTCTATACATGGAGGAGAAAAATATCCCTTAATATGGAATTATTTTCATCACATTAAATAAAAACTATAATGTGCTTTTATAATAGGTTTGTCATACTACCATTTACATAAAATGAGAAAAATTACATCTATGCATATATATATATATATATATATATATACACACACATAAAAAGTAATGTAGAAATAGGGAAAATAAGAGTCAACCCCAACATACATGGCAGTTACTATTTTGATATTATTTATTCTTAATTTATCAGATGAAATAACTAATAGAATCAGCATCACTAGCTGGGATATCTGAGTAAGGTCAAATATTTGTGATTTAAGCACCTGCAACATGGCCCTGGTAACCAGGGAGAAAGTGCATTTTTATAAAGAATGCTTTGCACATATATTTAGAGGGGTTTCTGGAATAGTGATACTGAAGAAATACAAAGAAAAGGGAGTCAGGAGACTTGAGTGTTAGCTAGCCCTGCTCAAACCAGATGTGTAATTTAAAAAGTATTTGTTTCTGAAGAACAAAACCAAAACCAGACTCTGAATATGGAAGTGAGAGAGCTGACATGATGTCTCAGTTCATGAGTATTTCACAGAAGTATGACTTCTGTCATATTTATATGACATATTTATCTGAAAAGAGCTTTAAAATCATCATCTTTACTGTGCAAATTTCAATGATTTTCCTGCTATTTTACTGTATTATTTTGAGATTTCTAAGAAGTAATATTAGTATATTTTGGAGACTACATATATGTACATTTTTATTATTTGACACCTTTAGTTCTAAAATTCTCTGACTAAATGACAATAGAAATCTGATACATCAGACTTCTTGCTTCAATAGTGAAACTCTAATATGCAGAAATGATTGCACTCAAGTAAATATATTACACAGTATTTTAGATATGCCTTGCCCTCTTTTCTTTTTTTTTTTTTCCCCGTTGCAGAGCACAGGCTCCGGACGCGCAGGCTCAGCGGCCATGGCTCATGGGCCCAGCCGCTCCACGCCACGTGGGACCCTCCCGGACCGGGGCACGAACCCGTGTCCCCTGCATCGGCAGACGGACTCTCAACCACTGCGCCACCAGGGAAGCCCTCTTTTCATTTTAAGTAGATAAATCATTACACTAAAATATCCTTACCTGAATCTACAAATTTCATCACTCATATATTAAAAGTACATCAGACTCTGGACTCCTTAACTCAAAACAAAAACAAAAACCAAAAACCCAGAAGTCAGGGAAAAACAATAGCCAAAATTTTAAGATAAAGCTTAGTATTTCTTGTAAGATATAGGAGAAAACTTGTGATTTTTCTACTAAGTCCCCCAATTCCCATAAACTGTAGGTACGCTTTTATAACAAAGGGAGTATAAATAGTGTTCCTTACTATTTTCTAAGAAAACAGAGTTTCTGCCATACAAAGGCAGACAGACCCTTAGGACACTCCATTCTGCTAAGAGTTCAAAAGGCACGTAAAAGCAGCCCCATCAATCACAACATGAAACACACACTTTCTCACACTCTCACAGGGGTGCAAATATTTATGCAGCTTTGGACACTTATATTCTTCATGCACTTTCAAATCAGCATAGCAATTGTATACTTTTTTGCGGGGGGGAACATTTATGCAGTCTTTGAACCTTACCATATTGCACTGAATTTCGTAGTACATACTTTATTTTATATACTATTTCTAAAGCTTTCAACATCTCTGTTATTTCTCTTTCTTCTCAGTCATAACTGAACAACCCTCCCACACAGACCAGCTGTTTCTCCATTTAAAAGAAGGCAAGTGATTTAACATCATAAATACCAAATTGCATCTCAAGGTCAGAGTCAAAAGCTTTTATGTCTCATTAATTTTTAGTCTCCTCATCAGTTTTTCTCGTTGAGCTACCATTTATATTTTGGTACATGGAAAAGCATGGGACTTGTATTATCAGTTAAAACAGAAGGTTAGCTCCAGCTACTAATGACTAATATAAAACATTTCCAATTAAATGTGTAGTACCTCATATACTTTGTAAATGGCAACAGCAAAACTTCATCAGCTTTCTGGTCCATTTAATAGCAACTTCCCTTCCCACTGAGGGAGAAGAAGGAAAACACGTCTTTGAATTAATCCATCCCCTAAGTGCTGAGACATAAAAATATGGACCTTTATCTCTCTCCTAAATCAAATCAGTTAGGCCACTCATATAATTCTTGGAAGTGATAGATTTAATTTTAAAATATTAGATATTTCTTAGAAATTCACTAAAAGTAGGTAATAAAGAAAACCTATATGCATCACTGTCTGATTTTAGCACTCATTTATTCAATGTTAAATAAGCAGAAGTGTGATAACATGAAGAACCTCCCATCGTTTTAGAGTCTACAGCAGTATTTCTGAAAGTAATCATGTATGAAGAAGTCGATGGCAAATCAACTGACTTCATTTATTTCCCCACCTATAAAAGGACTTTTTATGCCTTTTAGCCCCCAAACACTTGTTTTATCATAAGGAAAACATCGGACCAAAGAAGATATGTGATCTGCCCAACGCCAAAGTGTAAATAATGGCAGAGATTCTGAGACCTGGTTTCAGTTCTGCGTCTCTACATGTGTTCATAGATACTATTTGCTTAGGACAACATGTTTTCTGTTCTATTTTGTTATAATTGTTTTAAAATACTGTCACAAATTCTTTGACACCCATCCCAGTGAGAGTCAATGGGGGTATCTGTCCTCTCTCTTGAATCTGAATGGGTTTGTGATGGCTTTGACCAATGGAATATCGTGTGCAATTTGAGGTAAGGTCATAAATCATCATTATGTTTTGCCTTATTTTCTGGGTACATATTCTATTGGAACTCTGCGCTGCCATGAAGGTTCCTACTACCCTAAGGCCACCATGCTTTGAGGAAGCCCAAACTACATATATTGGTCATGTGTGGGATGCCTGGTCTGTCTCAGGTGAGTTCAGCCTTTGAGCTATTGCATTCCAGGCAATAGCCATGTATGTGAAAAAGCTTCCAATGGTTCATTTCACTCACAACCATTCAAGTCTGCCCGCCTGAGCCCCAAGATATTACTGAGCAAAGAGTAGCCATCCCTGCAATACTCTGTTCAAATTCCTTACCTGCAAAATTTGTGAACATATTAAAATAGCTGTTTTACACTACTAATTTTGAGGTGGTTTGTCACTCAGCAATAGATAACTGGAAAACTCTTAGATCTTAGTTTTCTCCCATATGGGTTAAGCACGCTGGCTAGTTTGATACGTTTAGCTATTGCCAGTCAAAAGGTATACTGTTCTATAGCTTAGCTTTTCTTAAATGACCTTTCTTTAGAGCTATAATTCTGCCATCCTTTTGCATATTATTTTTATGAGCATAGAACAGCACTTTTTTCTGGTTAAATTTCTTTTTTAAATTTCATTCACTAAACATGTATTGAATATATAATCTATATTTTAAAAATTAATAGATTTCAAACATATAGAGATGGACAGAATAAAATAATTGTTCTCCAGAGAGTGTGGGGAGAGAGAGAGCTGCTGTTTGATTTTTTTGTCCTTATTTTCCTCTTTCTCCTCTTTTTATTTTACAATGAAAGCATTTAGGTCTTTAGATTTACCCTGAATACTGCTTTTGCATCATCTGAGTTTTTGCTTTATCATACACTGTTTTCTAGATTATATATAATTGTAATTTAAATTTCTTTTTGCAGGATAGTTATTTTACAGCATGTTTCAAGATTTTAATTCATTTATTACTTTTAATTTATATTTGACCACACCATGATCAGAGACTGAAAACTAAACATTTTCTGGTTTTAGAATTTCTGAAAAGTGTGTGTGTACATGAGTATGCCTGTGTAGTCTGTCATGAGACTGATTTTTAAAATATTCCATCAGTATAGGCCCTATTTATGAATATAAAATTAACAAAGTGCTATTATTTATTTTTTAATCTTCAGTAAGATTTATCAATGTTTACATCCTCTCTCCTTACCTTTCAAAGATTGAGTCATGTATTAAAGTCTATCACTGCTACAGCTGTTTGCTTGCATATCAATACAATAGTGTCAAGGAATATGCAGTGAGTATTCTTCAAACATAAGAAGAAATTCATGATATACTGGCATAGTTTTTATTCTAACAAAGAAAGCCTGGGGTAAACTAATGATATGTATACTTTCATATCTATAAGACAACATTTGGAGCATTTCTAACTAGCAAGTAATTCTAAGAAAATATACTAACCATATAATTTATTTATTTAAAATTGTAAATTAAGAATCAAATAATTAGACATAAACAATAAATTTCACTATTTCTAAAAATGTTATCAAATCTGACAATATACTTTGGATGCACTAAGAAGTTCAAAAATGAGAGGAAAAAGAACATCCAGGCAAAGTATTTTTTATGCAAGGTAATTTGCATAATAAATTTATAACAAATTAATGCCATAATAGACATTTTTAGTGTTACATTATATTTAGCTAATGAGAACTGAAATGTTAATGTGTATCATAATCATCAGGCGAGCACATTCATCATTTTATTAACTTTTTCTGTCTTATTTTATACATCTGACATTCAAGAAAATTTGATCATTTTTCTGGACCAAATAAAATTGTTATAATTTTAGTTATTATCAGGTAATTCAATAAGCATATTTTTACATATGGCTTAGTATTAAGCTTGGCCTTATGCAAAAGTATGTATAAATCTAAGGATATAGCAAAAAGAACCATGTATTTCTATTTTGGTTCAATTTACAAAATGTGAATCTTTTTTAATGTCAAGTTAGAAAGACAGAAAAGCCTGGTAGCTGTGTCAATGGATGAAAAAGGTGGGGTGAAGCAAAGTTTGCTCTTTTGGAGGAGTACTGATTATGCACAGCATGTGAGGGGAGAAAGCAAGAGCACCAGGGGTCTCTGAGTCATCTTGTTAAAGCTCATTGGTTCCTCACCATGGCTTGATAAGAGTGAAACAAAACAAACCCAAAGTGTGGATACTCTAGGTGCATAATAATTAAGAAGAACCCTTTTTTTTTGTCCACAAACTCTATACACTGAAATAAATAATGTTTGTTTTCTTCCAGTTCAATTGGTTCTAAGCTTCCCAGTCCCTGTAATTTTCTTGCTTGTCAATCATGCCAATGTGAGCATTCAATTCTGAGTATAAAACATGCTCAGATGAGTCAATACGCTCATGTAAAGGCTGGAATTACGAAATTATCTTTTTAATATTTCAGAAATGTGTTTGAAATTTTACTTCCAGCTTTTAAATCATACATTTTGTCTAAAATAAACTAGAATAAGATAAGATTAACTTAATGTACTGCATTTCGTTCACTCAAGCACACAGGCCACAATTTGTAGCAGGTTAATGAGATGAACTCACTTGAGTCCATTGACAAATTTCTCTTTTTTTCATAGTTTCATAAAGACCCAGAGTCAGTGATCAGTTTTATGCCTCCTAGTATTTGCCTAGGTTGTTTAACACTTGAATACTTAAACACACATTCCATGTAACTGATTTTCTAAATTGCATGAAAGTATATACACAATTAATAATGAGCATATTAACTGATTTATTCACATCAATATGGCTTAATTTTAATAATGCAGTTTTGATTTTTCAACTGTTCATAAGTGTACCCTCCCAAGTAAACATTATTTTGCTTCAATAAAATTTACTCATTTAATTTAAACTAAATTCATGTTAATGGATTTCTTATCACAAAAATAGCTCCAACTTCCCTGGTGGTGCAGGAGTTAAGAATCCGCCTGCCGATGCAGGGGACATGGGTTCAAGCCCTGGTCCAGGAAGATCCCACATGCCGCGGTGCAACTAAGCCCATGTGCCACAACTACTGAGCCTGCGCTCTAGAGCCCACAAGCCACAACTACTGAGCCCGCGTGCCGCAACTACTGAGCCCACGTACCGCAACTACTGGAGCCCACGTACCGCAACTACTGAAGCCCACGTACCGCAACTACTGAAGCTCGCACGCCTTGAGCCCGTGCTCCACAACAAGAGAAGCCACCTCATTGAGAAGCCCATGCACTGCAATGAAGACTAGCCCCCGCTTGCCGCAACTAGAGAAAGCCCATGCGCAGCAACAAAGACCCAATGCGGCCATAAATAAATTGATTAATTTTAAAAAAATAGCTCCAGTACAACATGTGTATGGAGCAGAAATACCATTATTACATTCTTTCTTCAATTTAGCTCCCATTTTTGTTATACTTTGAACATCCTGACTCTGTGATATAAGTGAAAAACACAAAAGTCAGCAATAGGTGAGCTCTGAGGAGCTTCTACATAATAACAAACAGCTGGATTGGTAGAATTATTATGATAAATGATTCACTTTTGGGGTTTTAACCTAAATATGTGGCATTATACATCACTTATAATGGCTGAATATGTGGACATTAATTACTTCAGGTTTTTCTAGTGATAAATATAGTCTGTTTTACATGATGCCCATATTCCCAGACCTCACAAACGTATGGGTAGAAATAAGGTCTCACTGACATTGGTGTCCAATAAAGATAGTCTTAGACCCCTTTCATTTCCAAAGGAAATCTGTTTTAGTCTCTCATCAAGACACCTCTTCATTAGGTGGCTGCTGGTGCCCATAGCAGGAACCCAGATTCATGCAAAGCTGCTCTTAACTCTCAGGATATCAAATCTGCTCTTGGTTAGATGTGGGGAAAATGGGCTTTTCCTCTGCTGTGTTTCACAGTTTGTCTCACAAAAATATCTTACTCGTTTTTAGTCCTCCACCTTTTTCTCTATTGTAATGAGGATTCAAATACCAGTTTCTCACGGCCCTTCAAGAAGGTGAGAGGAGAAAAAGGGACAAAAACTATGACATCTTCCCTACTGATTTTTTTCACCCCATTATTTCCTCCTGGTCTTTTGCACAAAATAACTCTCACCTCCTTCTGACCAAAGATACAAGCATCCATATATATTATATTAGTTTCCAATTGCTGTCAGAACAAACTTAGCAGCTGGAAGCAACACAAAATTATTATGTCACAGTTCTGTAGGTGAGAATTCCAAAACGGGTCTCACTGGGCTAAAACGGCTAAATCACGGTGTCAGCAGGACTGCATTCATTTCTGGATTTCTGTTCTAGGGCAGAATCCATGTGCTTGCTCATCAGAGTATTGGCAGAATTCAGTTCTGTGGTTATAGAACTAAGGTTCCCATTTCCTTACTGGCTGTCAGCCAATGCCCATTCTCAGCTTCTAGAGGTCATCCACATTCCTTGGCTCATGGGCCCGTCCATCTTCAAAGACAGCAATAATGGACAGAATCTCTTTCATGCTTAGAATCTCTCCTTCCTCTTCCTCCATTGTCACATCACTCTGACCTTCTCTTCTGCCTTCTGCTTCTAACTTTAAGGCCTCATGTGATTAGATTGAGCCCACCTAGATAATCCAGGATAATCTCCCCATCTCAAGGTCCTTAAACTTAAGCACATTTGCAAAGAACTTTTTGTCATGTAAAGAAAATTTTATAGGTTCTGGGGATTAGGACGTGGACATATTTGGAGGGGTCATTATTCAACCTACCACATATATCAGTCAATATAAAGAAATTCTTGAGGGGTCACTAGTCACCAGCTCTGTAAACAGATCCAGAATTCCAATTTGGAATCAAGAGCTGTGATATTGAAATAGTAAAAATAAAACGTGGGGGAGGGGAAATATGGAGAAAGAAAAAGGGACTTGCAATTATAGATTTTGCTCTAAGATACAGAATGGCTGCACAATTTCCATGGAGCAATAGGAGTTAACAGATTAAATCATAACACCCAGAAAAGGAAGGCTTACATTGAGAATTCTGACAGGTTTCTAACAACAGGACTGCAGCCCTAGCAGACACAGCTATAATAAGACCATATACTTTCCCTATGTATCTAATGACATTTTGCTGAGTTTCAAGCAGGAAGAAGCTGAGATCTCCTTAGAATATAAATCATGTCAAAAGTAAGAGTTAAACTCCAAAATAAATTAAGTAAAACTTAAAGTGACTTTTCTAAGCCTAGCACATAGACACAAATTAGGACCATATTGTACATAAACTGTGTGATGACAATATTCTGACAAACATGAAAATGTCTTCTTTAAATAGACAGCTATATTTTTCAGGATATTGAGCTAAAAAGAAAGAACATTTGTATAATGCAGTTTCAATCAAGGGCGCCTTAGTGACCACTATTATTTCTATATCATTTTTCTGCAATGTGTTTGGAAGTCTATATATATTGTGTTGATATAGCGATGGTGACTACATTGAGGCAGAGGACATGTATTCATTTACAAGTAAATGTCACTAATATCTAATGACATGCCACTCCAGAAGCTGAACATTTTCTTTAAGCAGCTGAATCATTTTATGCTTAAGATGCTCTAAACAATATTTTGGAGGGCATATGTTCCATTGGCTTCTTTTTGTTTAAAAAAATTTAAGCTCTCCATTTTAATCATCAGTGTAAAAAGAAAGAGGAAGGAAGTGCATGGGCAGTTTGAGGAACTAAAGGACAAAGAATAAAGTGTGTTTATGCCTAGAAAAACGGGTGTACTCTACAGTGCTGCCTTAGCAGCCTGAAACTATTCAGGGTCAACACATACGAATGAAAAGTGAACAACCATACATAATATTGCAAAACATTCCTCCGTTCCCCAACTAATAAGCACATTTTTAAACTGTTTGCTATATAATAAGAATAATGATAATAGATACTTCAGAGCACTGTGAAGGTCAAATCAGATAATGTAGGTAAAACACTTGGCACTGTGTCATGTACACATGTGAACACAAAGTATTTCAGATATACACAAAATTCCTCAAAACATTTCAGTTATTGCTATTACTAATATAATTATGAAATATGACAACTGCTTAAATAATTGGTAAACATTCTTGTGTGCATAGCAAAGTGTTATTTCAAGACATTAACCTATATTTTCCTTGTTGCCATATTTTGTACTGGATATAACAAATAGATGATTGGCTTGTTTTTTGTCTTTGCATAAGTATTTTAATATTATATAAACTAGCTTTGTTTTGGGGGGCATGTAGAAAAAGGCCCATTTCAAAAAAGAAGAAAAGGCACTGAGGTTAAAAAACTGTTCATGATTACTTACTGTTCCCTTAATTTTGGTGAAGTGCTACTGATATTTAGTGTCTGGGGGATCAAGGATACTAAATATTTTATAATGTCTTGCATAGTCCCATAAAACAAAGACTTATTTTACCTAAAATACCAATAACATTTTAAATTCTTTTTTTTTTTAATTATTTATTTTTTGCTGTGTTGGGTCTTCGTTGCTGAGCGCGGGCTTTCTCTAGTTGCGGCGAGCGGGGGGCTACTCTTCGTTGCAGTGTGCATGCTTCTCACTGCGGTGGCTTCTCTTGTTGCAGAGCACAGGCTCTAGGCGCACGGGCTCAGTAATTGTGGCTCTCAGGCTCTAGAGTACGGGCTCAGTAGTTGTGGCACACAGGCTTAGTTGTTTCGCGGCATGTGGGATCTTCCCAGACCAGGGCTCGAACCCATGTCCCCTGCATTGGCAGGCAGATTCTTAACCACTATGCCACCAGGGAAGCCCCTAATAGCATTTTGAAGGAGGGGAAAATGAGAAAATGTTATGATCTGAGACTTTACCATCACCATCTTGAACTCTGTGGTCAAAAATTTTAATCTCTCCCTTCCATAAATCTCAATTCCCTTGCCCTTCTCTAGTTTCATTGTACTCCCTTGGCTAAACACACCCTAGTTAAATCCAACTCTCTACCTTCTTTGTATCTGCAACTGTTGAGCTGGATGTATTTGAAGAAACACATAACACCTTGTTGACTGACCTCACATCAAATTCATGATCACTAAACTTATGTGACTCCTTAGTACTTCCTGGTCCATTTTTCCTCCTATGTTCTTGCTTGCTATTTCATATTTTCTCCTTTCTTCTTCAAATTCCAAAATCCTCCTCCCATATCCTCATGCTCAACCATTTTCTATTTTTCTAAGAACATAAAAGCCAACAGAAGAAAACTTCAACCCTTCCCACCACTTCAATTCATGTCCAAGCATATGTCTGTATTTTTTTCCTAGAAAGAGAGGTCTATCATTGCTGTCTCCAAATCCTTTCTCCTCATTCTCTCATAAATCAACTCCAGTCAAATTTTTATACCCATCACTCTACTGAAAGTGCACTTTCCAAGGTCACCAGTAACACCCATTGCTAAATTCAATGGTCAATCCTCATTCTGTACCTTATTTGATCCATCAGTAGTATTTGACAGAGTTGTACACTCTTGATTAACTCAACTGGCTTTCAATACCCTCCTCTCCTGATTTTCCTTCTATCTTTCTGGCTATTCCTTCTTAGTCTCCTTTCTGGTTTCTCCTCACTTTCTTAATGTCTAAGCATCGGAGTGTCCCAGGACTCAATCCTCAGATTTCTTCTCTTACCTCTCTTTTCTCCTGTTTGTGGTTATCATATCTAGTTTCCTAGCTTAACCGACATCTGTATTAAAGATTAAAACATTTTTTAGAAATTTAGTCTAGATGCCCTCCCTTCACTACACAGACAGACAGACAGACAGACGCACACACACACTGAACTTCAGACCTGTATGACAATTATCATCTTAACATCTCTCCTTGGATACCTAAAAGGCATTTCTTACTTAATAGAACCAGCTAGGCTGAGCTCCTGATCTTCCTCCCAAAATATGCTCTTCCCTGTCTTCCTCACTGAAGTAAACGGTAACTCTATTCTTTCAGGTGTTCAGATTGATAACTTTGAAGTCATCCTCAACTCTCCTCTTTCTCTAAAATGTTCCACAACCAAACTCTCAACACATCTTTTTGGCTTTACCTTCAAAATAATCTATAATCAAATCACTTTTCATTACCTCCACTGCTACCACTCTGGTCCAAGCCATCATATCTACTGATCCGATGATTACAAAGCCTCTGGTCTCCCTATTTCTGTCCTGTCCTCTTCATTCTATTCTCAATGTAACAATCATATTGACCCTATTAAAATAGTTCAGATAATTACACTTTTGTGCTCAAAGGCTTCCTATTTCATTGTGAGAAAAATCCAAAGACATTATAATGACCTAAAGGTCTACAACATTACCCCATCCCCTTCTACATTCCCTCTCACTCACCACATAATGATTTTTTTTAACATTCCAGGCATATTCATGTTTTAGGGCATTTGCAATTGCCTTACTCTTGCCTTAAGACCCTCTTGCCCAAGATAACCACATAGTTTGCTCCTATATCATTTTGATTTCTTTGAATAAATATTCTATCTAAAATTATAGCATCATCAACCTACCATCACTCTTCCTATCCTCTTCCTTGATCTATTTCTCTCCTTAGCATTTTAAAAATTAATTTATTTTATTTTTATTTCTTTTTGGTTGCACTGGGTCTTCACTGCTGTGCGCGGGCTTTCTCTAGTTGCGGTGAGCAGGGGCTACTCTTCGTTGCAGTACACGGGCTTCTCATGGCGGTGGCTTCTCTTATTGCAGAGCACAGGATCTAGGTGCATGGGCTCCAGTAGTTGTGGTGTGTGGGCTCAGTATTTGTGGTTCATGGGCTTCATCGCTCCACGGCATGTGGGATCTTCCTGGACCAGGGCTCGAACCCATGTCCCCTGCATTAGCAGGCAGATTCTTAACCACTGTGCCACCAGGGAAGCCCTCTCCTTAGCATTTATAACCACCTAACATACTGTATTTTATGTGCTTAATCAATTTTCTCTTTTCTAACTAGAAATGAGCTCTAGGAGGGCAGGGTTTTTTCTGTTGTCTTCACTGCTCAGAGACTAGAAGTTTCCTGATAAACGAATATACACATCGGTCATCAAATGGTAATTTGCAATGATAATTCTCTTAAGTGTCTGTCTTGAGTACTTAGATCCAAGTAACAGTATAATTAAGAGGAATAGAAGAATCCTAGATAACCATCAGGAGAATGGGGGCCACAGTTGGAAAGACATTAATTGTGCATGAAAGACAGACTTCATCTATTCCACAGATTTTTCTTAGGGCTGGATTTACTGCATTACTCAATTACCTAGAGCAGGGGTCGCCAGAACTGGTTTTACAATTTTAGCAACAAAAATGCTTTTTAGGGTATATATACACATATATATGAGAATACATATATACATGCATGTGTATTGGGTTGGCCAAAAAGTTCTTTCGGGTCTTCCATAACATTTTACGAGAATCCCAAACGAACTTTTTTGGCCAACGCAATACATACATGTATCTGTACACTCTCTTTTTATATGTCATGAACCCTATGGCAAAGAAAATTTGATATTTCTAATATTTGAAAAAAAACAAACAAACTATGAATTCTGGTGAATTTTGGTGATGCGAGCCAGGAGCTTTTGGCATTGGGATTGTGCTGGTTGGCATACAAGTGACAATTATCTCCTCTGTGCATTTCTAAGAAGTAAAGAGAGAAAGACACTTCTTCACTTTACTAGGTTTACCACTTCTTGACTTTACTAGGTTTACACAGAGTCTTCTGGAACACAAACTACTGTTTACTGGCCCAAATTTATTTTTCTCAAGGGATTTTTAGAAACATTTTTTGAAATGTGACAATATCTCTTTGCATCTGAGCTTCAGAACTAACTCTTCAAGTTATATATAGAGGCTGAACTGCCCCAAGCCCATAAATATGAAGCTGTCTTCGTCTGTGAATGACAGTCTAGAATAGTTTACATCCTGGAGTCTTCAGAAATTCTGACATTTGTTTAAACTTGTCTTCATTTTTTTCTCTATGAAAAGGCTATAAACCAGATCTCGTTAACAATCTTATTTCAAAGTAGGAAACATCTCATGTTTTAATATGAACAGATTATTTTAAAAGAGGAAAGGTCTGAATTTATTCACAACTTGGTAAGAGATGATCTCCATGGAAAATGCGATGGAAACGTTTACAGGAGAAAGATTGTTGAGGTAAAGTAAGGTATAGTTCTCCATATTACTATGGTAGTCTTACTGAAGGTAGTCTGTTAACATTCTTTTCTCTAGTTTAAAGGGAAGGCTGAATTCAACTCCAAGTAGAGTAGACAATGGCCAAAAAGATTTCTAAGACTGACCAAATGATTTGATATTCACGTGCATTCACATAATTACAAACCTAATAGATATAAACTGATTACAGAAACCAGATGTTGGGACTGGTATATGAAAGGAAGTAACTAAGATTCTAAAAATATGTATTTTTTTATTCAAAACACACTCTTTGTATTTATCTACATTTTAAGAACATAATTATACAGCTTATTTTCCTGCTCCAAAATCTAATTTCAAAACAAAGGCCTTAACCCATGTTTAGGTACAATTTGTATTTCCAATAAGTACAATCTATACAAAGTATTCTCAATACCTTTAAAGTATTTTATAATTTTGAGACAAAAATCATGCATCATAAATGGAATATTAATAACGGCACTTTATATTAATGTTCTTTTATTATTTATTAGGTTAATACTCAGTGTATTAATAAAATGAAATAATAATTTCCATTAAGAGTGAAAATGGATCTCTTATATTCCTCCATGATTCAATACTAACTAGCATCTGTCATGATAATACCTGTAGCTATAATGTAGATTATTATATAATCCGAAGAAAATGTCTTTTGCATTTCAACTATTAATTAATACCTACTTGTAACACAGCATTATTCATTACACATTCCAGAGAAGCAAAAGTCTATTTATTGCAAAACTACCTTAAGGCTATTCAGATAACCATGTGTCTCCATCCTCATGTCAAGGAACATCATTTTAATTATAGGGATTACTTAATATTTATATAATGTGCCAGAATATGCTCAAGGCAGCCCTAAAATATGAAAGGCATGTATTGCCCTAAAGGGTATTCTCCTATCCTCAAACTGACATGAAAACAAAGAAGAACAGTTTTCAAAAATTACAAACAATGAAGTTTCTATCTCTACAATGGTGTTTATTCCATAGAATGTAGCTGCAGTTTACTGTAGTTGTACAACTAGAGACTCCGTTCGCTAGCTGATTTGTAGTTATTCATCACTTGTAAAACAGGATTTGCTTACTGATTCATGATTTCCGTCATATATTGAGCTCATTTTTGCTCTGCACAGTAGGGCATCGACAACCATTATTGTCCTTGTTCATCCTGAATCAGTAGGCAGCAATTTGTTTATGGTCACTGATTCTGTTTCTTCTCTAGATACTTTTTAAAAACCAAAGAGAAAAATAAGTGATAAGCCTCTTCCTCCAGATTAAGTTAGTCAACTGGAATCTATCATATAATTTTGCATATTAAATCAAATTATTTTTATGGGACTATCAAGGGAAACCAAAGGGATAAATAATAATCCAGTTCCTATTACACACCAGATGTTTTATGTATTATTAAATGAAATCACCATGACAATTCTATGAGGTAGCATTTACCATCTCCATTTTATAACTAAAGTGACGAAGGATATGAAGTGAAAGAATTTTTCTAAAATCTCACAGCTAGTAAATGTTAGGTTTAAAAAACAAAATCAGGTCTGTTTGACTCCATCATTTTTGCTATTATACTACACAACCTTGAGAAATGTATATGGGCTGGGTACCCTAGCGTTCTCCAGAAATGCATTATTGTGGCAAGGAGTGGCAAAACGGTATTTCTAGTTACTTCTTACTGAGGACAAAAAAAGACTTATGGGTATGGGGGAGTGGTCTAAATCAGAAGCTTTGATATTGGGTTACATTTGCAGCTAGCATACTGTACATAAGCCTTTATGAATCTATTGGGAATAAAAACCTCTAATTTGGATAATCCCTTGGGGTTCTATTCAGTCTTTTACCTCCTGGAAGATAACACAGGAGACAATCTAGATGATCTTAGGTTTGGTAATGAGATTTAAATACAATACTATAGTTATGAAAGAAAAATAAATAAGTGGGACTTTATTAAAATTAAAAATGATCTGCTCTGCAAAAGACACTGTCAAGAGAATGAGAAGCAAGTCACAGTTTGGGAGAACATATTTTCAAAAGACATATCTGATAGAGAACTTATTACAAAACATACAAAGAACGTTTAAATCTCCGCAATAAAAATGTCAACAATCCAGTTTAAAAAATGGGCAAAAATACGAACAGACTACTCACCAAAGATTTTATACAGATAGCAAGAAAGCATATGAAATGATGTTCAGCATCATACATCATTAGAGAATCAAGAATTAAAACAACGAGAGACCACCACACACCAATTAGAACGCCTAATACCTATAATCTGACACACCAAATACCGGCAACAATGTGGAACAACACGAACCCTCTTTCATTGTTGGTGGGAATGCAAAACAATATAGCTAAATTGGAAAGACACTGGCAGTTACATATAAAACTAAACATTCTCTTCCAATAACCTAAAGGGACTGAAAACTTAAGCCCACAAAAAATTCTGTATCCACAGTAAAACCTACCTGTGGATGACTGCGGCAGCTTTATTCATTTTTGCCAAAACGTGGAAGCAACCAAGATGTCCTTTAGTAAGTGAATAGATAAGTAAGTTGTAGTGTAGCCCCCAAATGGAGTATTTCTCAGCGCTGAAAAGCAATGAACTATCAATTCACCAAAAGAAATGAAGAAACCTTAAATGTATCTTATTAATTGAAAGAAACCCACCAGGAAAGGCTACATACTTATGACTCCAACTACATGACAGTCTGAAAGACAAAACTATGGAGACAGTAAAGAAGAAAATGGCCTATCGCATCTTTGCCGCTTCTTCTAAAAAATATAGATTATGAAAGTAACACGTATATTGTCAAACAGGTGCTGCCAAAGCAGTGTCATGTCTATTCAGGGGATGCAGAGACATAGAAAGACAGCCAGACCCAGGACATCATAATAAACATTAAAAATGCTTTAAAATGCGTACACCTCTCTCCACGAGAATAGTTTGGAAATCAGCAGACTAAACAGCACTAAGTCAAACATTTAAATTAAAAGCCACAGCTGACCAAATATTATTGTATCTGTTTATTATCTTGAAAGACAGCTGCTTCCTACGTGAAAGCAAATTAAACTTAGTTAACAAACTTCTTTAATTTGATGGCGTAAACTCAAAACTGATGTTTCAAAACAAATGTCACAATTTTAACTTACCTTGACCATTATGTAAATAACCTGCCCTTTTTCATGTGTTGCATAGGAAAATGGAAAGAGATCTGCACGGAAGTCAGGGGGTCATAACTCTAACGTCAGCCTGGTCTCTGGAGAAGCTGTGTATCTTTGTTCAAGTGACTTCACCTCTCACAGCCTCAGCTTCCATTCCATGTACTCTCAACGTGCAAAATAGATAAATACACCTGGTCTAAGAAGGAAAGGGGCTCCCTGTCTGCTCCATGCCTCCTGTCCCAGCACAGGAAGACCACACAGAACACAGTGTGAAAACCATTTAATAGAATATGGCTCAAATGATTTCCAGTTCTGAAATTCTTTGTTTCTGCGTAAATATTCAAAACAGTGTAACTCCCTCCTGATTCACAGAGAACAAGACTTTTACTCAAACAATGCTACTCAGGCTCATACAATTTGAGGGCTGGAAAAGAATTTGGCAGACTATTCAGGTCATCTGCCTGGCTCTGAATGGATGTGGCCTTAAATGATCCCAGAATTATTTTTTACAATATTTAGAAAATCCAGACAGGCACTTCTGAAGAAATCCCAACCAAGTTCTTTTCCTACAGCTTCAAAACTTTTTTATTTAGGAGAATTCTACCTCTATTTCCTCTTGTTCATCTTCTATGGAAACAGAAATAATAACTATACACATAGAGCATCTATTTATTCACTCTACAGGGGATTATTAAGCTCCTAAACAACAGTAAGCAATCTCCTAAGTCCTAGAAGTACAAAGGTGAACAGAAACCAGTTGCATCCAGGAACTCACAGTTTAGGGAGGAATATTTCTGTATGCTGGGTGGTGGGAAGTCTCAGGGAAAGAGCACAAAGGAAGACCTAACTCAGCCTGTCCTGGGAGATGGGTCAGAAAATTTTCCTATAGAAATCAATGCTTGAACTGCATTCTGAAGGATGAATACAAGTTAGTCACTCAGGAAAATGGTACAAGAGAATCTCAGACAAAAGGAAAATGTGAGATAGGAAAGTATGAGAGAGCATGGAATACATATGGGCATTTGAATGGCTGGACCACAGAGTTCCTTCCTGAGTGCAAGACCAGAATTGTCTCAGAGACCTCAATGTATCGTTAAGACAGTGTGGTGGACTGAGGCAACCAAATTTGAGTTTTATAAAGATCTTCCTCCATCAGGTATGTGAATACAGTATTAGAATGGGAAGGCTGGAGGTAGAAAGTTAGATGGCTTTTTCTGTAATTTAGGTAAGAAATGATGTGGGCTCAACACTGACTATTCAGTGTCTTAAATCATTTTAGTTGCTCTGCTCTGAAACCTCCCACATTTTCTATGGCTGGGTGTAGGTATCATCAAGGCATCTGGACATGGACAATAGCTCAGCTGAGAAACACTTGTTTTTTCAATTGGTATCAAGTAGCCTCTTTACCATACTTTGTAGAGTTGTTATTTCATTGTTAGTAGTCAGCTGATTGTATTATTCTGTTTGGTGTTAGAATCATAAAATTTTAAACCTGCAAGAGACTTTCTAATTCATTTGGTCTGTTTGTTTTCATACCATGTTTCTCCAAAACCTAGTTTTCTTTTGGGGAAACCACAGATGAGGCTATGGAATAAAACGCAGACAGAGCTCCTGGCCTTGTCACCCAGTACAACCAGGATCGGCCCTGCCAGCCATTATAACCAGCACCGTTCCTGTCTCCCCTGGTAACCAGCACCAGCCCTGTCACCCACTTGAATGATTTTTCTTGATTTTGTGTGTTCTAATTAAGATTTTGTTTGCAACACAGGATCTGTTGCTAAAGTTATAACCTCTCCCTAACTTCACCAATAAAAAATTCAAACACAAGGAAGTTAAGGGTCTTGCTTGTGTTTATACTTAGCTAGTGAGCAACAGAGCTCAAGTAGCAAAACTGTTAACACATTCAGGAAGAGTTGGAACCTCTTCTAGAACCTGAAACTGTCCCTAATCCCCAAGTCATATTCGATCTTGCCAAGCTTCCTCATTCCGGGTATCCATGGCAGGGCATTTTAGACTTCCTGTTAAAAAAGAACACAGCTTATTTCTAAGAGTCATTTTCTCCCCATGTGAGTATGTATGTTTGTGCGTATTGTGTGTGTGTGTTTCTATTTGTAATGACATGGATATATAGATTTGGATTTACACATTTTGTTGTAGCTAAGAAAATATTATAATAGGGTTCCATTGCACAGGCTAAACTATTACTATTGGGTAAAAAAAGCCAACCTCTGAATTCAGAGTAAAGCATGCGGCAGGATTTTTTTTTTTTTTTTTTTTTTAAGCTTTGGGAAGTTTCACTCTCTGGAATCATCTACAGATACTTAATTCATCAGCAGTAATTTTTTAAAGTAATCATAAAAGAGTGGCTCTCAAAATTTTATGCGTAAAGAATCACTTGGGGAGGTTGTTTAAAAATGTAGATTTCCACACATTTCCCCCAGATCTCCTGACTGAGTGAATCTAAGATAGGGGTCAGTAATGTCCACTTTCAATAAAGACGCCCAGTGACTCTGATGTGGGCCTGAGCACCACACTTGAGAGACTGACGTAGCTCTAACTAGATTTTTAAAAAGGGGTTGATGTAAATGGTTTTGCTGAACCCCTTAACCTGGCTTGTCTCTTTTAAGTAAAATTATCTTACCACACGAGTCAGGGACATGGAACCAAACCCCATCCCTGCTAAGTCTTCCAGGATCAAGTGGTCATAGGGATCATTCTCAGCATAGTTTATATTTTCTTTAGCCTAAATATCTTTCACCAGGCACAAAGTTCATGTGTTTGGCACAATAGAAAGTTACTTCTTGTTCCAAACACTTACTCTATCCTTCATCCTCCAAATATCTGCTAGACAGTGAGATCCATTAAACTGCTGTGTTGTTTCCTGTGTAAAAGTTTCTCATCAAGAGCAGAATTAAGATTAGATATTAACATAATCAAATTTTATCTCTACATGTGTTTTGAAAGAAAAGCAAAAAGTATTCTGACTTTTATAAAAAACCATCACATCTTAATTTAAAATTATTTGATATAAGACAATGCCCCTATTCATTTTTTTCCCCTGTGATGATAAGTAAAAATAAGCTTAAGGCAGTAAATGGCCTCGGAGACCTTCAATGGCCTGCCAAGCTTTGTGCTTGTGGGTTATTTCCAGTTCAATTTCATTATAAAGGACTTATTTCAAGGACACTGGGGCTGCTAATCATGTCAAGCCCAGCCTCAGAAGAAAACTGGAAAAAAGGGTATTTACTCAAAGACCAAACCACCTCTTGATAGATTTGGACTAGAAGAGAGAGGTCCCAATAGATAGTTACTTTCTAAATCAAAACACCCTAAAAAATGAAATATATATAAGCAGATTCTTCTTTTCCTTTTCTGCTCTATTTCTCCCTTCCTTCCTTCCGTCCTTCCTTCCTTCCTCTTTTCCTTTCTCCCTCCCTTCCTTTCCTCTCCTGTCCTTTCCTTTCCTTCCTTTCTTTATGGGTAGTTTTTCTAAAAGTTCAATGAATGATGTCTGACCTCAAAATAGGCCCACTAATACTGAGTGCTTATTATTCATCAAGCAATGTCTTAAGTGCTGTATATGTATTAAATCCTCAAAATAATTCTGCTGAAATGGGTATTAGTATTATCTCCACTTTACACATGAGGAAGCAGTGGCACAAAAAAACTAAATAACTATATTATATGATCCCACAGCTACTGTCTGTAAGAACTAAAGTCAACATAATTCCCTATTCCTATGTTAAGGCTGGGAGCAAGCATAATTTCTAACCCCTATTGCTGAAATACTTATGATAAGAGCTCTGGGACTTGCTTCAGTGTGGTGGAGGGAGGGAGGTGTAGGGGAATAGGTGTGATTATAGTTGAAATAAGATCGTCCATGAGTAGATAATTGTTGAAGCTGGATGGTAGGTTCACTATAATAGTCTCACTACCTTGTATATGCTTGAAACATTTTATTATAAAAAGATAAAAATATATGGAAAACTAACTAACTAAATAATTCTGCAAACAAGCTCCAAGAAAACCTGGTTCCTGGACGGTGATCTGTCTCAACCAGCTTACTTATATACTAATAGCATGCTCTTCAACACTTCAAGACTCTTGTGACAAATCCAAAGCTATGGTATCATAAATTCTGCCCACTTGCCTGCAATACGAGATGCACCCTGAAGTCACCCAACCTTTCCTCTACTGGGATACTGCCCACGAGTATCCTCCTCTGATCTTTCCTTTCCTTTTGAGACGCTACTAAGACTTTGTCAAGGTGGCTGTCGTTTTCCCTTACTTCAGTAACTTCATAAACTTAGTTTTGCTTGGTGAATACGTTTTTTCAGGATATATTTGGGAGGTTGGCAACTGACCGCTGTCTAATAATTATTAGGAATTAGAAGGCTGTATTTTGTTATAGACATAATAACCTGTTCTCTAATTCTTCTCAAACCAGAGATATCACTACAGCAGAATAAGGAAATTGATATCAACCTTCAGTAACTACTTAAAGAATTTTTGACATTTCCTTAAAATAGAAATCCAAAAACTAAAGAATTTATGCTTGTGTGATTCTTAAAGAAAGAGCTTTACAAAAGTTCTCTACAAATAATGTCTCTGACTAGTTTCCCTAACTCACACCAAATATAAATTGTGAGATTTAAATTGTGAGGATTAAAATAATTAATTTAAAAAAAACAGTTGTTTGTATATTACAAACTTCATTAATGTAAAAAAAATATTGTTATTCTGAAATTTTACTCAATCAGAAGACCAAGACTGGGCAATTAAAACACCAAAAACAACAAACAAAAACTAAGACAAAAAACAAAACTGGAAAAAAAACCTAGTTATCTTAGAATGATGTAGCTTTCCTGATAAAGGAAACGTCACATGGTAAATATTTCAGGTGTGAACACACAAGGCACAAGGAGGTCCGGTTTCTTTGGAAATAGCTGTAAATATATTCATCTGAGTAAAACAATCATCTGTGTCTAGTCATGCATGCTCTCTGCTCCCGTGGCTGTCACTGTTGTCGATCTGAACTTGAGAGGTAATGGCCTCATGATTCAAGGAAACTGCTGAAGTGTGTACTCAGGCTTCAGCTGAAGAGATGGGTTCATTTATCATCATAATAAGCTATTACCATCGAGAGGTCACAACTCATTGAAGAGACAGTCAGTCTAATTGGATCAATTCCGTCAGCTTTCGACGTGCCTCAAGGAGATAAGCACTCTTTCACAGGTAATTTTCAATCACCCAGCAAACTACCTGTTCAATAATTCATCACATTTCAGATTGGGATCTTATCACATAGCTCCTTTTTCCATGTGGCAAATGTTGAATTTTAACTACTTGGAATCTCCGACCTAGGTAATAGAGGGAGAGCTTCAGAAAAAGTAAGGTGAGAGAGGGTCTGCTTTACTCGGCTACTACTGTTGGAAGTGGCGAGAAGACCTCAGTAATATAAATGTAAGCTTTATGCTTCCCCAACATGCCCTGCTGACAATAACAGAATTTCCTGAAACTACTTGGTAAGATAAGAGTGCTATTGGAATCCTTGTGATTAATTAAGCATGACAACCATTTTTAGCTTATAGAATTGAGGCACTTAAGTGATCACATCAAAGCAATAACCTTTACAACAAAGTCTAGAATAGAAAATACGTTATAATAGATCAAAATAAAAACAGACTGTTACTTAAAATATCTTATTTTACAACTTTGACAATATTACAATCTTGAGTGGGGCAGTAGATAGTCTCTGAGGCAAACTCACCTCAAATCAAATGCTGGCTGTGACTTTAACTAGCTAAGTTACCTTATAATTGCAAGCATATTATTTCTCTCCACTATTTTTTACACAAATGGTGGGCATATATACACTATTCTACTTCTAGGTTTAATTACTTAACCATATACCTTGGATCATTCCATATTCGTAGACAAAGAACTTCTTTTCTTATTTACAGTTTTGTAGTGTTTGACTGTGTGTATGTACCAAAATTCACTTAATCAGTCTCTTGGTGACAGACATTTTTGTGTTTATCACAAACATTTATAAATGAATAACTTCGCATTTCACACGTTTATATATACCAGTAGGAAAAACTTCCCAGAGGAGCAATATATAAGCACATGTGCATTTGTAACTTTGGTAAAGATTTCTAAATTAGTTTTCTTGTATTGCATCAATATGTATCTCCACTACCAATATTATAAGATCTTTGTCGTTTGAAAATCTTACTAATACTGTGCTATCCATTTTGCCATTTTGTTGTCTTTTCCAAGATAAATGACAATTTCTCAGTGTAGTTGTATTATGAGTCAGGTTGTACATTGTTTCATATACCTAAGAGCCATCTGTATTCCTTTTCTATGAACTGTTCATTCATATCTGTTGCCCATTTCTTTATTGAACTGTTGGTCTTTCTTATCAATTTCTATAACTTCTTTAGATATTAGATTAGCCTTTTGCTTGCTATAAATTAAAACAAAATGAAAATATCAAATTTTAAAAATAATTGATATTTTACTTGATTTGTTTGCTAAGGCTGCCACAACAAAACCATAAACTAAGTGTCTTAATAAACAGAAATTCATTGTCTCACAGTTCTAAAGGATACAAGTCCAAAATCAAGGTGTTGGCAGTGTTGGTTCCTTCTGAAGGCCGTGAGAAAAGGATCTGTTTTAGGCCTCTCTCCTTGGCTTGTAGATGGCTGTCTTCATGTTCACATGGCATTCTCCTTGTATGAGTATCTGTCTCCAAATGTTCCCTTTTTATAAGGATATCAGTCATATCGAGTTTGGGTCTACCTTAATGACCTCATTTTAACTTGGTACATTATAGCTGCAGGGTATTGATGCTGTTTATAATGCCTATAAAATTAACTTCCCTAATCAGTTATTGATGGACAGAAATCTTAAATCCCTTTAAATACTTCAGTAAAGCAGGAATAGTTAGATACTTATCACATCATTTACTTGGAAAGACATGAAGCGATGCTTGTTTGCTTTATTTTGGTACCTTCAAGATAAAGTGCAAAACACTCTGCAGGTTTCTCAAAAATCTAGATAACTGATTTAATTTTTTCACATTTCCGTAAAGCTGCTGTTTAAGTCACATAATCTACTTACTTGCTAAAATTAACTCTCTGTAATTGTCCATTTTTATTTTTAATGCTACCTTATCTTTACCACCACCAGATGCTATATCAGATAGCAATAATAAGCAAGGGACAAAGTGTTTTAACAAGTGTCTTATATTGATACAAAGATTACCTCTGTATAAATTTATACCTCTGTATAAATTCCAATCCTTGACATTTACTGAACAGCTTCTGCATGCTAAGGGCATTTTTGAGGGCTTTGTACTATTCTGAGGAGGTGCTGGAACTCTCAATTTGCAGATATTGAAAGTAAGTCTAGACTAAATAATGGGATGTGTCCAAGATTACAAAACTGATAAGGAAGAGATGCAGCATTTGAATCAGATCTGTGAAAGGCAAAACACTGAAAATAACTTACCAGAGCCTCCCCATGCATAAATAATAGCTTTCAATCAAGAGCAAGATGGTGGGAAAGGATGGGACACAGATATGTATAGAAAATGAAAATGAAGAAAGAAAATAAGTACTCCTTTGGTAGTCCAAAATCAAGATGTCAGCAGGACTAGTCTCCTCTGAGGGCTGTGAGAGAAGGAGCTGCTCCAGGCCTCTCTCCTTTGCTTACAGATGGCCATCTTCCTTCTATACATATCTGTATTCCATCCTTCCCCACCATCTTGCTCTTCTCCCACTACCACCAATTAAACAGCATACACTGGGTTACATACAAAAACCCAGTAGATAAAACACTCTGGCCATGATAGGTTCAGAAAGGGCATAATACTGCCCTCCTAAACTACAACAGCAATAGTTGGTGGGTCTGATCTATTGCAAGTGGCAGAGGCCAGCACACTGGAGGTTTGTCCCACAAGGACTTGGGCTAGTACATCAGAACCAGCAATCCACTGGTTCCCTATAGCTCTTCACTGAGTTGCACATGAAACATGGGTGTAAAAGTGTTATTGAAAAGGATATAGTAAAAATGTAAAGTTTTTCATTAAGATTTGATTGAAACTTTCAAATTGATGGTGGTTTTGCTTTCTTTACTTTTGAGATAAGGAATGGGGGTTTCATGGTCTTCCATTTTATAATTCCAAATAAAAAATTATAGAGTACCCAAATTTCTATTTTCACCTTGTGTGTTTTGTCGTTCATTTGATAATCACTGTGTTAAACCTCAAGGCTAAAGAGGTGACCAGCCTGAGGTCCCATGGTAGGTGGCAATCCGTGGAGAAAGTATTATTATTTACCTTTTGTGTTACTCTTCGTTTCTTTTTGTAGGGACGAATTTCATCTGCTATCATATTCCTCTTACTGGAAGAACTGTCTACATTTCTTCTAGTGATATGTTGGTGAAAAAGTATCTCAGCCTTTATTTCTCTGGAATACTCTTTGTTTTGCCTTCCTTTTTCAAAGGTATTTTGGCCTGGTAAAAATTCTAGATTAATAATTTTTGTTTGTTTGCTGTTGTTTCTTTCCCCCCAATATTTTAAAACATTTCTGTACTGTATTCTGGCTCTTGTGATGTCTAAGAATCTTCTATCTTATCTTCTGCTGTACATGTTGTGTCTTTCTCTGGCTGCTTTTAAGATCTTCTCTTTATCTCGACCACTGTTTGTTTTTCTAATAATTTGATTCTGATGTACTTTGACATTATTTCCTTATCATTTTGGGTCTGTTTCTGTTGACTGATTTTTCTCCTGGTTATGGCTCATATGCCCCTGCTTGTTTACATGCTTGGTCATTTTTTATTTGATGCCAGACATGATAGAGTTTACATTGTTGGGTGATGAATTTTGTTGTAATTAATTAAGTAGTATTGGGTTTTGTTCTGGTATGCAGTTTTGGAATAAACTGGTTTCTTTTAAGGTCAGCTTTTAAGATTTGTTAAGGTGGGTTAGAGCAGCCTGTAGTCTGGGTCTAATTTAGCCCTATTACTAGGACAGTATTAAGTATTTTACTGAAGTCATCTCTATTATGACACTGTTCCCCTTTAGGTGGTGGGAAAATGAGCTAGGAATTGTTTCTCATTACTTTTTGGTAGTTCTTCCATCAACATTAGATAGGTAGTTTTCTGCCATCCAAGTCAGTATTCAGCCAGGTTGAAAGTTCCCTTTACATCTTTACAGATATCTGGATTGATTCTCTCTTCTCTCTTCTCTTCTCTTCTCTCTCTCGCGCTCGCTCTCTCGCTCTCTCTCTCTCTCTCTCATTTTCTCTCCACCTTCCTCTTCCTTAATATTCTGTCCCACAAGTTCTAGCTTCCTGGGCTTCCCTGAACTCCAATCTCCCTCTTTCAAACAATGTTGTTTGGGTTTTCCCTCAGTGCATTTCACCTTGGAAACTACACCCAGGCAACAATCTTGGCAGCTGTTAAGCCTGAACTTATCTACTTCTTTTTTCTCAGGGATCATAGTCCTACACCATCTGCTGTCCAGTGTCTAAAAACTCTTGTTTGACACTTTTTCTCAAGTTTTCTTGTTGTTTAAGAAACGTTTATTCAATCATGGTCAGAAGCAAAAATCCAAGGTATTGTCTTTGAAAAGCTTTTTTAGTATGATTTTTTAAATTGTAGTCTTTGATTCAATTAGAGTTTATTTTTATGAATAATATGAGGTAGAGATGGTTATTTTTTTTCCTCTTTAGATAACCAATGGTACCAGTAGCATTTATTATATGGTTTACCTTATTCTCATTGATCTGCAATATCTGTTTTGTTAAAAATCAAGTATCCATATATGCATGGGATATTTCTGGGCTATTTTTTTCAGCTCCATTGAGCATTTTTAACCTATTTTCTCACCAACAGCACTTTGTCTCAGTCATTATTTCTTTTTTAAAATGAGTCCTAAGTCTTTATATCAGGGAAGTTTTGATTAATACTCCATTTCCGGCTTTCTTTAGGATTTCTTTTAATTATTTTTGGCTCTTTGGTTTTCTGTATAGATTCTATCCTTGGTACTTTTATTACTTATCGCTATAATAAAGCACTTCTTTTTTTGTTAAGTTTTTTTCTTTTTAATTGCAGTATCGTTGCTTTACAATATTGTGTTAGTTTCTACTGCACAGCAAAGTGAATCAGCTGTTCGTATACATATATCCCCTCTTTTCTGGATTTCCTTCCCATTTAGGTCACCACAAAGCACTGAGTAGAGTTCCTTGTCCTATACAGTAGGTTCTCATTAGTTATCTATTTTATACATAGTATCAGTAATGTATATATGTCAATCCCAATCTCCCAATTCATCCCAACACCCCCCCCCTTCCCCCTTGGTGTCCATACGTTTGTTCTCGATGTCTGTGTCTCTATTTCTGCTTTGTAAATAAGATGGTCTATATAGAGGACTTATTTTTATATTTTTTTTTTATTTTTTTTATTTTTGTTTTGCGGTACGCGGGCCTCTCACTGTTGTGGCCTCTCCCGTTGCGGAGCACAGGCTGCGGACACGCAGCCTCAGCGGCCACGTCTCACGGGCCCAGCCGCTCCGCGGCATGTGGAATCTTCCCGTACCGGGGCACGAACCCGTGTCCCCTGCATCGGCAGGCGGACTCCCAACCACTGCGCCACCAGGGAAGCCCGAGGACTTATTTTTAAAGTGTTGTTTTAACTGATTTTTGCTGATGTAAAGAAACACAATCGACTTCTATATATTAACTTTGTATACAGTTTCTTTCTTGATTCACCTATTAATAATTTATCTTCTGAGTTCACAAAGCAGATAATCATATCATCTACAAATGACAGTTTTATTTCTTCCCTTTCGATCTCTGTATCTTTTATTTTTTATCTTACTGCACTGTCCAAGTATTCTAGTACAATGTTAAATAAAAGTGGTCAGAGTGAAAATTGTTTGCAATCTTAAAGAATTCTTTCAACATAGATGCTATTCATTTTTGTGGACATAATCTTCATCAGATGAAGAAGTGCCTTTCCAATCCTAGTCTGCAAAATTTTTAAAACATCATGAATCGTTATTTAATTTTAACTATTTCTTTTTCTACCTCTATCGAAATATTTTTTTCCCTCTCCTTTAATCAGTCAATATTGTCAATTACTTACACTGACTTTTTGATATTAAACCAACATTGAATTCCTATGATAAAAGTAACCTGGCCAATTTAGTTTTACCATTTTTATACATTATGGATTCTGATTGTTCATGCTTTGGTTAGGATGTTTGCATCTATTTTCATGAATGAGTTTGAACAGGGATTCCCTTTTTCATACCTCCCTGATATCCAGCATATTAAGCCACATAAAACTGCTTGAGGAGTAGTCCTCACTGTTCTGTTCTCTGGAAACCTTCTAAGATTGAAAAAAAAAAATTAAGGTTTGAAATGTGACTGAACAAACTAAACAGAAGTAAACAAAATACTTATTTTATTTATGGGAAGAACTTTTTGGCTACTGATTCAATTGCTTTAATATTCATATCACTTTTCACATTTTTCAGCTTGAGTCAGTTTTATTAATTTTCATTATTCTAGAAATTTGACTTTGCGTCCTCATAGGTAGGCTAATTTTGCATAGTAGACATTACCAGAACTATGGGCAATAAATGAGTTCTTGAATTCTTTTGTTTGCTTTTTAATAATATCTTTCCTCATTTGCCCCTAACAATTCATTTGGTTTATTCTTGACAACAGATCTTCTTCTAGTACTACTCCATTACCAAATCATTTTTTATATGATCTCATTTATGGAATAAAAATTCAATCACAGTTGATTTATCGTATTTACTTTTATGGCCCTACCATTCACCACATACATAATACTTTCTTAATTAATCCATTAAATCTAAGACTTAAATTGAAGGACATTCAGGATGAGGGAGAGAGTTCGACCTTTACTTCTGAATAATTTTGAGGAATGTGGAACAAAGAAGTCAGAAATACAAATTATGCTGCTAAAAGGAGAATGGATCATGCTTATTAGTAAGTTTTTAGTTTTTTTTTAACCAAGATTGAAATCATCTTTCAATTTTAACTTAAATCCCAACTCAAGAGTCATTTCTGAGCAATCTAATGAAAACTATTCTGTTGTTGTTAAAAATGTAGCATTGATCACAAAATATTTGTGAAGTTCCTTTTATGTAACAAGGCCTACCCTGTCCTGTAAATCTCAAACATCAATCTCCTTCAAATCCACAGCTTTAATTAGGGATCTTAGGGGTAGAACTGAAAGTCAAGCAAACACAGCAAAGAAATACCAGAGATTACTTTTAGAACCAGACACTATTTTGTCCACAGACTCATAATGTGCATCTTAAGCTAAACTATAGGTATTCTTGGCAACTACATGAAACAATTTTAAAGTTTCTCTAAGCTAGAAACAGAAAAAGATAGTATAATGTTGTAGAAAATAAGCATTGTTTTGTAAAGACCACATCACACAAGATTAATTTAATAACACTCAGAGAGAGATTTTCAAACCTTAATCGTAATGCGGGAACAGTAGATAGGCCAAGCCAGATTCTCAGGGAACTTTACAGATGGGAAGAGAATTGCTTTTGGAAGCTGCACTATCTATTTCAGACCACTAGGGTAACCTTAAGTAAATGACCTTTCAATGTTCCAATAGCACTTAGGTTACTAAAGCAGTAAATTATTCCAACTCTGAAATACCCAAACTGTTTCTCAATAGCTGTAGCCTGTAGCAAATCAGCAGGACTCTTTGTCCTCTAGCTCTTTCCATTCCTGCCTAGTTTCATGCTTAAACAACTGCCCTAAAACTAAGCATTAACATGTGCCAAGTATTTTGAAAATAAGCTGCTGCCTAGTAGAGCCCTGTGGGTGCCTGACTTAATTCTCTTTGAATATCTAGAATGGAGGAGGGCAGGGAATTAACACTCGATTGTGACAATTGTGCTAAATACTCACTCACATATGAGAAAACAAACATTTTCAAGATTGCTGTTGAGGAACCAACTCATAGTTGAGATTGTAATCCAGCAAGACCCTCTGGGGCCTTCTCGGGACAGACTCCTTCCCCCATGTCCTCTGCTGGCCTCTTGTTTGTAGAAAAGCTGTAGGCTCCCAGGCCTCCCCTGAGTCACAAACCCTGGCTCAAGAATTAATGACTGAAAGGATGTGAACACGTAGTGACAAAAATAGCAGTTGGGCCACGAGAATTGGTAAGAATTTAAACAATAAATCAGCCATATGACAGTCACAGAATCTTTAGTTCCTCCCTGAAGCACCTAGAGAACTGTATCTGATGCACATTTCCTGAGTTGTTTTACAGATGCTAAAACCCCCACCAAATGGAAGAAGTTAACTACTTAATGACCATAAGCATGTAGCCCCCAGACCTAGTGAACCTGAAGATTGATAATGTTAAGCCCTGTGACACTAGCCTGTTATCTTGCCATCAACCAATCAGAGAACTGTGCACAGGCTGATCACACACCAGGCAGCTCCCCTCCATCACTTTGCCTTTAAAATCACTTCGAGGATTTTGGGTCTTTTGAGCGTGAGCCACCCCATTCTCCTTGCTTGGCCCTGCAATAAACCTTCCTCAGCTCCAAACTCTGATGTTTTAGTTTGTTTGGCTTCACTGTGTGTTGGGCACAAAAACTTGCAATTGACAACAAGATCATGGAAATTTTTTAAATGGGTAGTATAAAAATGTGCTACCTTTTTCTAGGCCTCATCCACTATCCACATACATAACTATATTCACTTATGTACTCCTCATTAGTCCATAGAGGAACTGTAGTCAATAAAAATGTTTCTTAAGATGAAAAGTATTCCTTTGCTAAATTGGCTAGTGCTCTTGAGTTTAATTATGATCAGGCAGGTTTCTATGTTAGCAAAGTGTATCCCAAGTGAGAATAGCTTTATTATTTGGGGCTAGGTTACCAAAAAAAAGGAAGACTGGCATGTGGCACCTTCATTATAACAATATGTACAACACATCCCCCTTCCGTTATAAGTGGACTTATAACCAAGTAACTTGGAAAATGTTTGAAAATTGGTTATATAAATATTTAGGAAAAGCTAATAGCATCTCATAAATATATACATTTTTTGACTTAGGAATTAACAATAAAAAGGCAGAGGAGGGATTATGTACCCACAGCCCCCTGGATGTAAACAAAATTCTGTATTTAAGCAGATGTACTAGTTTCTTGATATACTATTTCTGTCAGATTCTGGCAATGGCTCTGATTCCTACAGCAATTACTGGTAAAGAACTTAGCCTCAACTATTTAGAAAAATGGCTTTACTGGATTTACAAACAAGGCCTTACAATTTTCCATTTCCTTAGCAAGATATTAAATCAACCAAGCTAAGCATGTCATCATGACTGTAATTTATGTGATATGACATGACAGTTAAGATGTACTGTGGTAATTTGTGAGAGTTGGCAGTATTATTGTAGTATCAAAAATTTATATGGTTCAGTTATTAAGGCGAATTGTTTCATTCATACTGAGATATCTGACTGTAAACCACAGAGGGATTTCACATTACATTAAAAAATGTCTTCCATATTCAAACAATTTGCACACCCTGTTATGATTATTTTGTTCACTGAATGGAAACTGAAGCACAGACAAGCACAGCTTTTTGATGTGAAAATGATCTGTGGGGGACATGAAGTACTTCGTTGTGGGTGGATATAAGACGCAGTTCAGCCAGGATAAGGGAAGTTATCTTTGGGAACCAACAACTAGGAACAGGATGTCCAAATCCTTTGCTCTGATGCTATTTAATATCGCTTTTGCTTGCTTTCCTTCTGTCAGTTTGATTTTCAGCCAACAGAAAGAAAAAGCATATGACCAAAGAAGAAATGATGGAAAATATGGTAAAGAATATTCTATTTAAAAACTATCTGTAAGTAAATTTCTCCATTGTAAGAAAAGTAAGACCTCTGAAACTCATCCAATGGCTCTTCTCTAAACTCCTCAGAGCAGTTAGAAAAAAAGACAGTTTATGTATGTATTTATTTTTTTGGCAATTTTAAGCTATAAACATTCAAGTCGTATGTGCTATTTTATTCCTGTCAGGGATTCAGGAAGTTCCTAAATAGAATAGGATAGAATGACTTCTTGTTGGAAAGGGCTTTGAAGTAAAAGTTTAATTGGATTTTATTACAGATAGAAAATTTTACGCAATATACACTGTCTCTTTAAAAATACATATTCAATGAAAATGTGTTTTATTCATTTACACATTTTTCATAATGGTATTCAGAAGCTTGTAAAAATAAGAAACAGGCCACGAATTAAAATGTTTTCAGTCAGCTAAAACCACTAGTTCCCATTCATATGAACTAGTAACGTTTTCTATCTCAATACTCACACGCCACTATTAATATATTTTAATTTATTTAATCAATGAAGATTTCTTCAAAAGTAATGCTATATTCTTATAGGTGAAAACTAGGCTTAAATAGCATCAACTTGCTAACGAATTTTTCTCAGACTGTCACAATTTCTGGTGTGATTAGCTGACTTAACTATTAGCTGAAAAGGTATTAAGTTCCACAGACCAAGCAAATATTCCCCCTTACAATTACTATATCAAATTTTGTTTCCAACAAATTGTTAAGCAAAATAAAATAAAATGATAAAAGCCAAGGAACCTATCTAGATAAAGTTAATCCACAACAGGCTGGGGTGTGGGGGGGAAGCACCTGCATTTCTGAGATTGCCACATTTGTTTATCTGTGTGTGTTTTTATATGTGTGTGAATGGGCTTGGAAACAAACATGTGCTTTCAGTCTGGCACTTCTCTTAGGGTAGTTCTCTTCCTGAGCTCCGGGAAATATGGTGTTTATATAAGCTTCATGGCAAGCATTAAATTAGTTGTGTAATAAATTTCATTTCCAGTTAACATTCAGACATGGTAGAAAAAGTAGCTCTCTTGAATATCAGTTTTGAAGTGAAATAGAAACGGATGAGAAAAACTTCAGTAAGTATTGCACCATAGACAACTCTAGAAAAACAGCTATTTCAGGTAAACATAACACCGTCTCTTCCAATATCTATATTTTGTTTTGCAAAAAAATATCCTAGAGGCTTCATTAATTTTTTTGTAGATCTAAAATGTGGACACAGAACAGCAACTATGTAGAGTTGTGAAGTAGGCATGCTGCGGCCCACAGGGCAGGGCGGAAATGTCCAACTTAATCTGATTCAGCTGTTTCCAGCAATTCAATACAGTATACATTTGATTTTATCTGTCTTTAAAGAAAGACTAAATAAAACCCATTATTCTTATTGATCAGTTAAAGCAAAGTAGCAAGAAGCAAGCACTATCTGGACTTACTTTGTTTCCCAGATACAGAGCTGGCGCGCTCCAGTAGTAGCTCTGGGGCAGGGCTTGTCGGGCCTTCAGGCTGCTGATGCTGATCTGCTGAGGTGGATCTAAGTCATCCTGCTGCGGAGTCACTCGAATGTGGCCAGAGATGTCAGTCAGATACCAGCCACTCATGTCTTGTATCTTAAAGAAAACACACAACCATCGTTACTTAGGAAAAAACCCCCCACCCACTTCTTTTCTCTTTCATATTCCTGTAGTGTTCATTTTATGAAAATTAAAAACGCAAGAACTATGAAAGTTTAGAAAAAATGAGAGTTGTGAATATCATTAAACTTGTCAGATGTACTCAACTTTAGGTACCAATTATTTTTTTGCTTGATGTTTCTAAGAGTTTGGATCGTATGATATAGTAACCTGCTTTTATTGATCCAATGTGCTTTTTTAAAATTATGATTACAAATGCTTCTTTCTTAAAAATAGAAACTCATTCAAAATTACACATAACGTTATATAAATTATCAAATAGTTGAACTTTGATTTTCATGTTTTTCACTCCACTAGTAATTTCCTGTTTCGTATAGAAAAAATTATTTCAAAAGGTGTTATGTATGTGTTTGTAAAGCAGAGGAAGAAAAAAGATATGAAAGGTAGCTTTTCATTTAATATTTCCTTCCTTTTCATATATTTAAATTTAAACTTTGAGGCTCAAGTGCATTTGAATCTACCAGCTCACAATACTGTACCTATTCCTTCCCATGAGGTTGGAAGCGTTGTAGGAACTCCTAGCCTAGATCCTTGGCCCAGAGAAGGGAGGAGCCTTTAAGGGGGAATTAGGGAATACATGATGATTTGCTTTTCCATGTTTATACTCCAGCCATGGGTGGGCACACAGCTACAATTCAAAACCATCCAACCTCGTCAGGACAAAACACTGGATAGTGGGGTTTGTGGCTACCAGGTGCCCACTAGATGTGTGTGAGCTGCTTGGTGCTGTAGGTGATGGGGAGCAGAATGGTAATGGTGATAATATGTGGATGAAATATTTTTTTAAATTTCTTCATGTAGAGGTCATTTGATTCTGCATCTCCCAAAGCTGTGGAATTGCTGGGACTGCCCTGGTCAAAGAAAGAGAGATTAAGTAAAAGCTTATGGGATAGCCACACTACAAGATACACATTACTTCCTTCTCTTCCCTTTCCAACATCATCATCAGACATTCTAAGACAGCCCAGTGAGATTCAGAGAAAGTTGTTTCCAGAAGATCTACTGAAATGCAAATATCAATGGACCTAGTTTCTGAAGAACAAGGCTGAGTTCTACCTCTGTTCCTCTGCTAAACATAAAACTTTAGTACATTAATGCAACAGTCTAGAGGGTGAGGTGCGACTCTACAAACAAAAGAAAGAAGTTAAACTAGATGTTCATATGTCGTTGGTTCTACATAATTTGCTCCAAAAGCTATGCATTTGATAAAGTATGTATAAATTCAAATTTAGGTAAGAGAGTACAATCAGAAACTACTCATAATATTTCAGACTTTAAAAGCAATACAGGCAGAGAAAATTTTCATAGTTGTGTTAAGGATTAGTTAGCTGACTGAAGTTGAAAGGCAAGAGTAGTGTTTGGAAGACAGTTTTATTAAAATAGTGATCTTTGTAAAAACCAACCCTAATCATAACAGTCTCCTGCTAAAATCCTCCAGTGACTCTCCAAGGATAAGAACTCAACTTCTCAGTAAACTCAGCCCTATATGGTATAGTTTCTCATTCACTCTGCAGGTTTCTCTTTCTTTCCCCAGCCTGTTTTCTGTTACTCTGTACTTCTAAGTGCTGCCACATAGGCTATTTGAAATTCCCAAAGGTCCTCTTTTATAAGGAGACAAATCGCTGTCTGTGGAGGGTTGAAAAGGCAATGGGAGTATGGTGAGAAGTGAAGGTGGGAAGGGAAACATGTTTATGTTTATGGTAGAGGAAGAATATCCCAGTAACTACTAAACAGGTAATAATTGAACTTTTTCAAATCAATTAAGAATGAACGTATTGTTCAAATTCAGTGTCTCGTTTTAACGAAGAAAGGGCCCTGGCAACATCAAATCACGACTAAAGGCTGGTGGGTAATATGTACCATGTATATAGTTATTAAAGGAGTTTTTATTAATGGGTATCCCAAAAATACTGGTGAGTGAAATACATAATCCTTCATAGCACAATCTGATGTTTTCTCTGTGGAATCATCTGCCCTTGAGACTAAAGCAACATTAATTCCATTATTGCTTCACATAATAATCATGGACACCGGAAAGGCTAGTGTTGACTTATTCTAAGAGGTTCCAGTCTACACATCGGTACAAATAAAATCCTAAAGGCTTTGGTCAAAGAGGCACAACTAGCATTTGAAAGAAAATTCTATCACTTCTTCATGATAAGTTTAAGTAGAAGCTCACTACAAGAAAAAAATTAATTTCTTATAGAAGGAAAACAACAACAATAGCAAGAAGCCCCGTGGAGCAGCACATAGGATTCAAAGGCTGTTGCTTACATTGCCATAGGTCCAGTAGGAGCTCTGACATCTGTCTGAAACCCCTGAACAGAAACACTCATCACAACCTCTATGATTATCCTCTTGCAAATTGAAGAAGCCGAATTTGCAGCGACTACAGTCTCCTCCTTCGACATTTTCCTATAAATAGAGAGGTGGGTTAGCAACAGAGGTGCCCTTCAAAATGGAGCGCTGTCTCTATTTCTGTTTATGAAAAATATAAGCTTTCTATTCTTCATTTTACCTCTTAGCCTTAAAGTATAATGATATTTTAAAAAATCTTCTCAAAAGCTTCTTATTAAGTTATATGCTGTCCTAACCACACTGATGGGAAATAATTTGGATTCTAATCTACTGCAGTAAGTTACAATTTGATCTTCATCTCTGTCAAGGGTATGGAGTAAATGTCACGATAAATACAGCAATAAGTTAGACATTTGGTTTACTATTTACCGTTCTATGCTGTTGAAGTACTTCCTCTTAGGAACACATGATATATGATAAAAATAAAAGACATTAAGCTAATACATGGATGTAGAATAGAACACTGAAATTATACAGATGGTAAAATACTTTTCACTCCACATATGAAAAATACATATATTTGAAGCAAGCATAAGAATCTGACAGGTAGAGAAACTGGGACAGATAGTTATACTATTTCCCTGATGAGATCCAGTAGGAAGGGAGGAAAATTTTCCCTGGTTAATTTTCAGTGTTTCCTTTAACCCGCTGGTATAGCCAGTTAATCATATAGTAACATTATGGGAAAAAATAGTTCTCATTCAGTGACTGCTCTCCAAATTGGTTTCATTAATCCTAGGCCCAATACACTGAAAAATTATTTGTTTATAGGTGGGATTCAAGCCAGGGAAAGCTGACTATATGATGAAAAGCTGGGAAGGGTGTAATCTCTCAACTTAAAGAATGGTTAATCTTGACTAATGTCTTCTCAATGAAAGTTCCCTGCTTTCCAGGAAACAGATTCTCAATATTCCCCACACACGAAATTGCTCCACATTTTCCCTCTTCCTTGAATTCCCTTATTACTTCAATTCTGAAGCTTTCCTTTTCCTTAGAGAACTAACTTCTCTCTCAAATGTGTTCCCATTGCCCTTTACACATTGCTCTATTCTAACCACAAAAATGTACTGCTGTATCTTCTAAGATTATTCTCTCCAGCTACATACCATAATCTGTTCAGGTAGAACCCTGTCTTACTTACCTCTATAGTACAAGAAAATGGCAGTGTTCCTGGTACAACACTGAGCACTAGCTTAATAAAACTTTATTAAGTTTAAATAAGTCTCTTGGTGGTCATATTTTTCACCTAGTAGATGTTTCATAAAAACACTTTTGAATAAAGCAAGATTGGTCAGAAGATGGGATAATAAAATCTGAGAACATGGGGGAAAGACAGAAGAGGGAAGAACAATAGAGAAAAAAATAGACAAATTTATAAAAAATAAACAAAAAAGTTCTCCTTGTATCCAAGAGAATAATTTATTTGAAAGTAACTTTTGGGCTCAATTTCTATAAATTATTTACCACCTCAATCATTTCTACATTGCCGGGAGCCTAAACAAAGAGGCATCTCTAGGCCCGTTTCATGTGTCAAACTTTAGCCTCCCAATATGTACACAGATTTAATGACTGCAATGATATTTTTGCTAGTTTTTGTTTCTAAGGTAAATTTCAGATTTTTTGAGATGGTAGATGTCAACAAAACTAATCAAACTAATTTCAGACCTAAGGTGACAAATAAATCCCCCAAACCCTGAAGTTGAGAGCATCTTCAGAAGAGTACACAGGCAGGAAAGATGAAACATATCCATAATCATAATTTAGTTTATCCTGTTGAAGACACGGTACAGCTGTTCTGTACACTGTGTTCTTACGTGGTTGGTCTAATCTACTTTCATTTACTCTAATTTGAAAGCTTGGAATACCACTTTTCTGAGATTCAGACTGAGTTCAACAATTAGAAAGTTTTAGACATCAGTTACATTTTCTGTAACAACATTTTCGCCTGGCAATATGACCTTGAAAAGTAATGATTAAATAATAGCAATATTCAATTTAATTTAATAAACCAAAGCATCACATTAGGGTAGACATTCTAGGGACTATAAAGATGGGTGAGTCAAGGCCTCTGTTTTTACAAGCCAGCATCTAGAGTTGGGTAAAAAGATACATTTACAATCAACCTTAATGCAAGGTGGAATATGAAAAGGTCATCTCAGGGCTTCCCTGGTGGCGCAATGGTTGAGAGTCCACCTGCCGATGCAGGGGACACGGGTTCGTGCCCTGGTCCGGGAAGATCCCACATGCCGCGGAGCGGCTGGGCCCGTGAGCCATGGCCGCTGAGCCTGCGCGTCCGGAGCCTGTGCTCCTCAACGGGAGAGGCCACAACAGTGAGAGGCCCGCATACCGCACACACACAAAAAAAAGATCATCTCAGAAATAAATTAAATTATGGCAAAACAGAGGAGGAGGGGCTAGTTTCTGCTATGAAGGCTTGAGGAGGATTTATGAAGGAGTGGAATTTGACTTAAACTTTGGAGCATGGTTTAAAAATTCGACCTGTTGCAGGGGACAGAATAGAGGCCTATGTTAGTAAAGTATTAGGAATAAGAAATAATTCAAAGCTTAGTTTGACTTCTGGGGTTACTGGAGACTGAGTAAATAAGGCCAGTTATATGAGGACTCCATATCTACTTAATTGACCCCCAATAAAAACCCCGGACACCAAGACTTGGGTGAGTTCTCCTGGTTGGTAAACGTGTTGTTACATACTGTCGCTGGGAGAATCATGTATGTATGATTTTACTGGGAGAGGATAACTGGAAGTTTGTGCTTGGCCTCTTCTTGATTCTTCCCTTTGCACCTTTTGTCTTTGCTGATTTTAATCTGTATCCTTTTCACTTTAATAAACCACAAGTATAACAGCTTTTCAGAGTTCTGAATCCTTCTAGTGAATCATTGAAAAGGAGTGTTGTCTTGGGTCCCCCAACACACCACCGTAAAGATAATAGGATGTCTACACCTATAAAAACAGGTTAGCCAACTGGTAGTTTTACTTTGTTTATTGTGACAAATCTTTGAGGCAAAATATTTTAGATCCTGCTACAGGTCCTCAAGCTAATCCTATACTCAATTCACTTCAACCCTCTTCACAAGCAATTATCAACTCATAAATTTGCAAAGACCTTATCTAATATTGTATAGCATCCCAGCTGGAAGCCACCACTTTAAGTTTCTAGACTTCTACTTTTTCAGTCCTGAGTCTATACCATACTTTTTCTTTATTTCATACTTTCTCTAGCTCCTAGTCAGATTGAGCTAGACTCATTCAGTTGAGAAGTTCTTGGTTCTGACTTTTCTCTAGCTCTACTAAAGCTGAATATTAAGCCAACACTAAATAGTAAATATGGTGGATATAGTACCTATATATGTGTCCTTATGGACTGGTTAAAGAGCCTCTTGAAGCTGGTAGGAAAATGAAGAATCAGGGAGAACATCTTTTTAGCTCCCTAGCACTCTGCTCTCTGGACTTGTATAGAATTAATTAGTTATATCAAGTTCTACTTTCTTTTTAGTTTTCTAATCTCCCTTGAGAGAGTATATATCTAAGTAATTTCTTATTGAAGGATTGTGTCTCCAGAGTTTTCTTTAAAAAGATACTAGTTTTAAAACAGTGATTACTAGAGGACATTACAGTTTGATATTTAATAAATTTTAGATTTTTAGAGTGGCACAATTCAAACACAGAAGCATGGTGTTCCAGGACTTTTATTGAACCTTCATAGAGACAGAGGTTCCCCACTTTCTAGTAGCTTGCTAATACATGTGATCTTGGAAGCTTGGGTCTCAATTCTTTTTATGGGTTCCCAGGTGCATAATTGCTTTTTCAAAACTTCTTTATGACTCATCAACAACTGTCATCCATGAAGCAACCCCTCATTGTATTCCTAATTTATTTTCAGCTTGATGGGTAAGTTTTATGGGTAAGTTCGTTAACCATTTTAATTTCCTTTGCTATCAATATCAAATTATTAATAAATGCTCTGTATATCACTTCTCACTGTTTCTTTATTCTCTGTAATTATTCACTCATCAAATCATAGCTGAGCTACTACATATAAGGCATTATATGAAATGCCAGAGGGAATGTAAAAAATGCCCTCAAGACAATTATAGCAAAAGAAGTAAGAATGTGGACAAATAAGTATAAGGCACAAGGGAGTTACTGCCCTAAGAGGAGTATTGAGTACGTGCTCTGGATCTGACACCAGATTTATGACCAAAGTTCTCCAACCCCCTGAAGGAAGAATAACACAGAGAAGCCACAAGGCTGAAAGAAAAAGATGTATCCCAAGGTTTGTATGATAGGAGTAAAATAGGCTACTGCAGCACTGTTCTCTTTAATTAGAATGTTCACAGATGTAAGAATGTCTATTGTAGATCTTTTAAATCAATCAATCAATCCAAACAGTAAAACCATCGTTTTTGTTCTTTTCTTGCCACTTATATTACTAAGATCTTCAAAGGCAAATACCTTATAATGTGTCACCATCCAACTCAGTCGCTAAAGCACAGATGTGAAAACAATTGATCCTGAACACCTAATAATGACGGTGAGAGTCTGTGACTTCTAGCCCAAATACTATTTTAGTCATTATGAGACTTCTCTTTCCTTTAGCTATTATTCTATCACTTCTTTGTACGGATCAACTTTAAAAAGAATTGTTAACATGTAATTTAATACAAATTTTAAAAGTTGTTTTAACTGTTTATCTAAACAAAATGGGGTCTAATCTATTCTCTCTCTCAGCATTTCAAATGGATAGCTCTTGTCAATCCAGTATATTTATTTTAATATTTTATTTATTTAGAGTTCAATAGTGATTCTAATTTACAAATTTAATGGTTATTTTTATACCTAAACCTATGAAATAGGTAATTTCCAGAATGCTCCAGACTTAATTTCCAGAATGCTCAGACTTCCACTCTAGAGATTAACATTCCCTTATATGACCATATTTTCCTAAAAACAAATATTCTAGTTTTTTCATTTCTAAACCATTACTCCAGTTGGTTATATTAACAAAAATTAAACAGAAACTAATGAGAGTTAATTATTTTTTCATTGTCAAATATTAATCCACATAATAAATATTTTTATTCTCTTATGTATCGTGATAACAAAAAGTGTCACTTCAGACCAGTGGTTCTCAACCTAGTTTTTATTATCTTATCCCTAAGGAGCCTCTTTAGTCATTTTTTTCATAATCATCTCCACCATGAAATTTTAATTCTACAGATATACTGCATGTGCTGATGTACTGTGTGAATATGTTTGCCTTATACATAAAATGGATATGATATTTTTGCCCCCAAGAACAAATTTTCATCCCCTTAGAGAGAAATATGTGCTTTATATACATATTTCTGTTGAACATATTTAGCTGAGTATCTAATTAGATATTTTGTGGCCTACCCTATAAAAAATATATGTAATAACTGTCCTTTTTGTCTTTAGTACTTTTTTTTCCCTAAAAACAAAGTTGAATTAGAAAAATCTGACTAGGTTCTTTTTTCTTGAAGTGACATATTGTTTGGTTGACATCAGTTTTATTTTTGCTATAGTTTCCTTAGCAGTTTCTCTCTTGAGAAATATAGTCACAATAGTTCCCCTGTATTCTTTCTTATGAAGCCACCTTCTTATAAATTAGGAACAACTTCAACAGTACATGTTTATCTGTGATCGTTAGCCAACTGGGAATTCTATTGACAAAGTTACCAGGAATATCTCCACTGATATTTAAGTTATTGTTTGTGATAAGTGCTTCAGAAATTTTGCAGTCATGCTTGTTTATTGGGGTGTTTGTAGTCAATTACAGATTTTCCTGTTATGGCCTTCATTCTTATGTATCCTAGTATTAAAAGAAGTTAACAAAAGAAGGATAATTAGATAATTAGCATTATTTCTTGAGTGTTTACTCTTTAAATATACTGTTCCAAGGCTAAATAATAAATACTTGGTGGGTTAGAAAGAGAGAGAGAAGAAAATAAATTAAAATTTAGTTCTCACTTTTTACAACCTTAACTTTTAATATTAGAAAAAACAATGAATATTTTTTAACTGTAACTGTTGCAAGAGACAAATTCTGGTATATACCTTTTATGCTAAAAATTTTACATCTGTAATTTAGATTTTGGATCAAATATATAAATCAAATGCCTCTTGTAAAAATGCCCTGGGTTCGAGCCTAACAAGTTAAAGAGGTAATCATTCCTGTACATAAACGGAAAAGAGGAGGGAAACTCAAACCAATAAAAATATTAGCACACACCATAAAAGTCCCATTGGGGAAAATAATGGAAACATCTCTACTTGTAAAAAACAATATAAATAATCAAAAAATTAATCCAGCAGGTATTTATGATTATACTTTATATTTGCACAGGGCTTCAATGTTATAATTACACCTATTGAGAGCTGGGCAAGAAAGATTTAGTATCATTTTATGGATTAAGAAATAAGAATCAGACAGTTTAAGCAACTGTCAAATCTTCACACTTCTTTTAGTTTTCTCCTTTCCTTCTTTTTTATGTATGAGCCACTGTGTTATCTTATTTTTTAATGACGAAGAAAATATACAGAATTGATGTCATCACAGAGGTGCAAAAGACATTAAATGGATTGCAAATTGTGAAAAGATCATAAAGGAAAAGAAAAAGGTGACAAGTGACTATGGCAGAAGAACGATTTATACCGGGGGATAAAGGATAGCTTTGTTGAGAAGTGGAACTGAGCCTTGAAAAATGCCTAGGTAAGCAAAGGAAAAAGGTGAGAGTGAGGGTTTCCCAGCAGTCTGAATGGAATCTGTAAAATTCCAGAGTTAGAAAGAGGTTGATGACTCAAGAAATTAAGCAAGGCTGGAAGACAGTGGCTGAAGCTCAAGAATATTCTGGCGAGGTAAACCAAGGTCAGATCACATCATTTTGTGCGTCAGTAAGAACTTAATGTAAAGTGCAATAATAAACGCAAAGCAAAACAAGATGAAAATACAGATTTTGATTTCTAGTCTTTTACTTCACTGTTTATCTTTCCATTATGACTTTGATAAAAATAAAAGCACATGTTCCTACCTAGATCAATGTCTATTTATATTATTTATCAGAGCCTGCAATCCAACTGACTTTGGATACATAATATGATGCCAAACTTCAAAAGAGCCAATTTTTAGCATGTAGTACTTAAAATGAACAAATACCAAGAGTCAGAACAGTATTTACATTTACTTGATTTGTCATATATCTGAGATTGTCTTATCTCTTGTAATTTACCAGAAGAGAGAGGAATTTTCAAAATTTTAATAATGCATAACAATTAGTGAATATTTTTGTGTTGCATTGTTTTCATATTTTGAAATATAATTAGGATGGGGTGCTCAGTAATATCATTATTTAAAGAAGGATATAACAGAAAATCTTATGTGTAGAGGTAATAGTATTTGACAGTGTATTAAGTGAGAAATTTTGTTCACCTCTTTTTAAATCAGGAAATCCTTTTTTTCCTTCAATTAGAGAAAGTTTAAATCTGGAATTATTTTAAAGCATTAGAAAAGTACATATAATATGATAATTATCCACTACCCACAACCTAGAGGCAAAAAATATGAATGTTTTCCCAAGTGTGCTTCAGTTATATTTTTAAAGAAATAAAACTTAAGCACATTTGAATCTCACTTCTCTCACTGCGCTTCTATCCTATTCCTTTCCCTCTTTCTCTAGAGTTAACTATTATTCTGAAATTAGTACACATAATATCAGTGTATTTACATTTTTAAAATTTATATTTGTGTGCTCACAGAATGTTTTATGTTTTACAACTTTACATAAATGATAACATAATGGCATTTTTTTCCTTCACTTCACCTGAAATTTATCAGTGTTTTTACACATAAGACCTATTTCACTCACTCGAGTTGTTTCTTGTACCAGATTACATGAATATATTATAATTTATTTTTTCTTCTTTATGGATATTTAGATTTTTCCTAATTTTCATTATAACAAGTAGGTCTATGTTGAACATCTTGTACATGCTTTTATATGTCTCTTTATACATGTTATATAAGATTCTTTTGGGGTAAACATCTAGATATTGAGTTGCTGGCTGACAGGTTTTTAATATCTTTAATGATACTAGATAATGCCATATTGGCCTCCTAAGTAGTGGTACTAATTCATCCTAATAACAGCATTTCCATTTCTCCAGATTTTCACCAGCACTTGATATTAGCAGCTATCTCCCAATTTTAAATATTACTTTATGGTCTTCAACAATCTTTTAAAAAATACCTGTACTTGAGACATTTATTTCTAAGCACCACATAGTTTTGTTACTATTCTAAATATTTTTATTACATTTCCTAATTGGTTATCACTAGTGTATAGAAATGCTACTGCTTTTTATAAACTGATTCCTGTATTCTGCAATCCAGTGAAACTCTTCTGGGTTCAAAATTCTTTGACTAAAGTACATATATTCTGAGAAGTTTTTTCAGTGAAGTTGGACTATTAGTGGGAAACACAATAATCTGATATTTGTCTCTAGTTTTAATATTTTTCTCTTTGTCTTGACTAGTGGGCAGGGTTTCTACTATAAGACCTGCTGGTGGTCTTTTTTTTTTTTTATCTTCTTCAAAGGATGTATAATTTTAATTCTACATAATTCTTTACTCCTTCATTATTTCTTGAATATTGTTTCTCCCCAATTTCATCTAATCTCTTCTTTGGCCAGTCCTGCTAAATTTTATGTTGTTCTTTTATCATTCTATCAGCCATGCCACTTAGTATCTCACACTTTTATTTCTTTATCTCCCTATGACAATTTACAAGTAATTTCCTCCATTGTGTATTTCTGATTCTCTATCCAGCAGTTTCTAATCTCTTGTTCAACCCATTTACTGAATTTTAAATTTCAATGACTACATATATTTTTATTTCTAGAAGTAAACTACAGTAATGTTTTTCCACACCTGCGTATTCTTTTAATATAGTGCCCTATTTTGTGTTGTTTTTTCCTATTTTTTCTTTCTTTGTTCTTTTATTTTCTAGTCATATTTTTTATGACTGTACATTTTCTACATATTTTATTCTATTATTTATATTATAAAATTATGATTACATATTTTGTTTATATAATTTTTTTAGACTATCCTATTTTTTTTTAGTTTTTAGTGTACAAATATTCTGAATTTTATGGCTTCTGATTCCCTTTTGTAGTTATTTTCCTTTTGTGCAGTATACTGCTTTCCAGTGAGCTCACTGTCAGTTAAGGCTATACTTTCTTTCCTGTGGAAATACCATTTGCTTGACTTGTTGAAGAATTCTAGCACAGAAAGGGAGAATAAAACTGACCCCATTCCCATGTGGCACACAGGTTTGAGGGTTTGACAATGCACTATTTTTACTCACCTAGAGCCCCAAAGGAAAGAGAATGTTTTCTATGCCACTCCTAGCTTGCAGGTGCAATTTTCTCATGCCTGTTTGTTTCACTGCCAGGGGACATTTCTAGAGTCTAAGCTTAAGTGAATTCAGTTCCAATTTCCCTCAGTGAGTCCAAATCCTAGTGTCAAGTCTCAGAAAAGCCATTAAAACTCTAAACTTTAACCCCCATCTTAGGACTATGACCAGTCTCCCACCCCCCACCCCACCCCTCAATGACCTTAATTGCACAGTTTTGCTTGAGTTTATGCTTAACTCAGACTTCCCTCTTTGGTTTAACATCTAGGAAATTCCCTTTCTTTCCTGAATCTACGTGATTACAAATTTATTTGCTCTGTTTTATCCAGAATACTTGTATTTGAAATGGCAGAAATGGGAAAAGCGGTGTCAACTTTTCTCAGTACTGCATTTTAATAGAATGTTAGTCATTTAAAATTTATAATAGAAATAAATTTAGGCCCAAGACTTTATGATAAAGTACTTTCTTAAAATGTTTACAAACTTCAGTAAATATTTTTTTAAAGAAATTATGGAAAACTGTTATATATTATAGTGAAAAAGAATAAATGTGCAAATGTTTACTAGTTAATAGACATTTTGGAGATGAACGCTTTTACAGATATCACTTTACCTGAATTTAAGTCTCTAGTATCTTAGCTTCTCAATAATGTTTTACCTGTTAAATAGCATTTGATATATGTTGTTTTGAATAATCAACTGACAATCCTATGTCAAATCACGTTTTTGTTAAACATGCATATAATTCATGACTTTTAAAATTATGTAGATATCTACTGAGACTTGCTTTCTGCAAGTTTTTATCCCAAAAAACATTTAGTTTATAAGAACTTATAGTAATCTATTTAAAATATCACATAGTTGAAGGGTAACTCTTTTCATGATGCTAGTTACTTAATTTTTCATTCTCTTTTATGATTTCTTAATTGCTTATTGTTGTGTTTTAATTGTCTATGTAGAGCTTCAAGTGACTTTGTAGAAGGCATTTTTCTTATTAGGATCATAATCACTCTTAGTGCAATATTGAGGCAGGCAGAGAGCAGGTGGTGGCTCGAGGAACTATCCCTCAGATCTCTGCTAATGGCGACAACTCTCCTGTTCTAGCCTTTCTCTATATATTTTTCAAGGAAAATGAATGGGGTCTGCCTCCTTTATGTGTTTCTCTTTCCTCGCAAAAATACTGGGCATCTCCCTTCTATATATAGTATGTGTGTAACAATATTCCCTTTCTCTTTTTTCTTATAATTTTTTTTTAATTCATTTTTGGCCGCTTTGGGTCTTCATTGCTGCGCGCAGGCTTTCTCTAGCTGCAGCGAGCGGGGGCTACTCTTCGTTGCGGTGTGCAGGCTTCTCATTGTGGTGGCTTCTCTTGTTGCGGAGCACGGGCTCTAGGCACGTGGGTTCAGTAATTGTGGCTAGTGGGTTCTAGAGTGCAGGCTCAGTAGTTGTGGTGCACAGGCTTAGTTGCACCACGGCATGTGGGATCTTCCCGGACCAGGGCTCGAACACGTGTCCCCTGCATTGGCAGGCAGATTCTTAGCCACTGCACCACCAGGGAAGCCCCCTTTCCTTTTTGTCCAGTTTGATTTCCTATATTCTAGAGACTTAGGAGGTTTCTCTTCTATTTTAAACACAGCTGTGTCTGTACTTTATTTGAGCAAGTGATAAAGGTTAGAGATTTCTGTGGAGTTTTGGAAAAGGAATAAATCACACACAGGAAATATATTTAGTAAATATTAGAGAAGATGCATTAAGAGCCTCTAGGATCGCCCCAAAAGACATACAGGATGAAGATAGGTGGTGTCCTTTAAAAAGTGATCACCCACAGACCACTCCAGTCTTGATCTACAAGTGTAAGTCTCCATTTCTAATAATATTAGAATAAAAGGTACTAAATCTAGTTAATTTACTATATTTCAGTACATGGCAACTCTTTACCATGGACTGTACACTTTCTGCCTGTTTATATGGATGGGAGTTTTATTGTTTCAGTGGTCCAAGATAGGTACCTAAATTATCCTTGATAAAACATATACTTATTATATAACTATTATAGTATTTAGCTTCCTATTTCAGACATTCCTGTCCCAATAAATGAACACTCAACATCAATACTAATATTTACTTCTTATTTTATGGTCTAACGTTTGTATACATATGCACACTCATATAACAACTATCAGCATATAATTTATAGCTGCCTAGAGAAGACTAATGAATTACTAAAGGAAATATTCTTAATAAGATTCCACCTATGTTTGAGAACAAAGAAAAAAAGAAGTAACATTTATTTTTACATCAGTATGGAGTGCTAACTTTTTCAATGGAGTGGCTATTTTCTCAGCTAATATAGCTAACACTGTCTGATCTGAACGTTTTGGAACTGATTACTATAGCTAAAGGAAATCAGTTTTATCAGTTTAGACTTGGGCTCGCCTCTATGTTTCCCCTATGTGTATAAGCTGCAGGTGTAATATATCCCTTGGTGTTAACACGATTATCTGAGTGTATACAACAAATAAAGTTGCAATTTCTGAAAGTACTCTTGGGAGGAAATATTGAGCATTTAATCAATTCCACTAGGGTTTCTCACATTATTTGGTAATTAAACAGAGGATTTTGAACATGGTATTTTCAGACCTATCTGGGTTCAAATTCAGAAGATTATTTAAAAATCTAGAATAAAACCCTTGACAGAATTATTTTCAGAATTAGATACAAAGCTAAAGTAGTTTTGAGTGTACAGTAGATTTAAAGGATTGCTAGTTTTACTGTTGTGTATTTTAAAATTAACAGACTAGATAGGTAGTGGGGGAAACCTGTTTTGTTATAAAATAACACATTCTCAAGGTGACTTATCTTCTGTATTTGTAGGTTTTTAGACAAATGGCATGTGTCTTGCTGCAGTGAACCTGGTTCTAAAGACACTTAACAGGAATGCCACCAATAGAATAGAGAATGGAGATTTACAGACGTTCCAATTGCTTAATGCCTGCAGATATATGAGAGAAACCAAGAAAAATGACCTTTGCTCTAAACAATGGGACATTACTAGAATAAACAACATACCTTGCAGTTACAGGGTCCAAAACAAGGGTCCTCATTTGTGCTCCCTGCACCACTGCAATTACAGGGTTTGCAGTCTGGGTAGCCAGTGTAGCCCCTGGCACACCGATCACAGCTCACCCCTCCGAAGCCAGGTTTGCAATGACAGGACCCAGGTGCCAGACCTAATGGTAGATGAGACACATATCAATATTTTCTAACTGACTCATAACCCCCCTCAGACTATCACAAGATGGGAAAGTGCCTTGGGCATAAAAATATACTACTTGAAAAAAAAACCTAACAACAATCATCTAAGTACAACATCACTAAGTACAACAAAGAAAAAGACTAAGGGTGTTCAACCTAAATGTCCATCGACAAATGAATGGATAAAGAAGATGTGGTACATATATAAAATGGAATATTACTCAGCCATAAAAAGAATGAAATAATGTCATTTGCAACAACATGGGTACAATTAGAGATTATCATACTAAGTGAAGTAAGTCAGAAAGAGAAAGACAAATACCATATGATATCACTTATATGTGGAATCTAAAATATGTCATAAATGAACTTATCTACCAAACAGAAACAGACTCATAGACCTAGAGAACAGATTTGTGGTTGCCAAGCGACAGAGGGTTGGGGGAAGGATGGACTGTGAGTTTGGGATTAGCAGATGCAAACTATTTATATAGAGAATGGATAAACAACAAGGTCCTACTGTATAGCACAGGGAACTATATTTAATATCCTGTGATAAACCATAATATAAAGGAACATGAAAAGGAATGTATATATCTATATCTATAACTGAATCACTTGGCTGTGATTTACACAACATTGTAAATCAACTATACTTCAATAAAGTAAATTTTTAAAAGAGACTGAGGGTGTTCATGGGAATACATATTTGTATTCCCATGAATAGAGGAGGGAAATAATAGCCATTTAAGTTTGCTTATTTTAAATAGAGAAATGCAAGAGACAATTTTTATTCTTGTCTTTGATTAGAAAAATAGAAAAAAAACACATGAAAGAATACAAGTTATTGACCTTCAAAATCTGGAAAAATATAAGAGGAAATCAGTAAAATATAGTCCACTCAAAAAACAAAAGAAGGGAGAAAAAAGCAAGGAAACATTATGCTGAGAAAACATAAAACAATGACAGAAAGAGTGCCAAACATACATACTAACAATACATAAGTTAGTCTTACTCTTTTGATTAAAAATATGTGCATGTAATGTTCACAAGAAATAGACAAAATGACAAGAAATATTAAAAATAAAAGAAGGTAAATATACATTAGGAAAGCATATAGAAAATTAAAAACAGTTGTAGTAATATTAATGATGGCCAAAGCAGAATTCAATTAAAATAAATTCAATAGAACAAGCTCTCTGTTTACATTACTAAAGGTACAATAAAAACATAATTTAAGTTATTATATTTATGCTCCAAATAAGCACTAATTAGAAGTACAAAAAAATATAGACAATGAAAGATACTGGAAATCAAAGGAAAATTGCCCCAAAATCAATGGCTGAGAATGACATTAACCTACCAACTTCAAATATTTACACATGAATTAGTAAAAAGCAAAACACAAAAATTTGAATAATCTAATAATGTTGAATTATATATTAAATGGCATATAAATATTTATTGTAGCTTATCATTAACTAATCCACAAAAATGTTCAATTTCTCAAAGCAGAAATTATTTAAGGCTTATTTTCTTAACATAAATTGCTACTTCTATATTTGTAACAAATGCTACATTAAATTAGGATTAAATTAATTATGAATATCAAACATGAAGATAGAATTTTATGCAAAACTCAGACACTCTAAAAATTAATAAATATTTCTTCCTAATAACTCTTAGGTTAAAAAGAAAATCAGGACTTTAATTGCAGATCAAATAGTTTTTTAAATAGAATATAAAAGCAGTAAGAAAGGAACTTAGCAATGTTCATTGGATGTTGAAAAACTGAAGCCAAACTTTTAGGTTTAAATATTCCAAAATTTTAAAAAATGTAAATAAATTAAAACTTAATTCATGTAATTATCAAAAAATTTTAAAAAACAAAATGAACACCTGGGAAAAAAGGTAAATTTGAAACATAAACAAAAAGAAAAGGGAGCAAAAAAAGGAAACTTAGACAAAGCTGATTAAGGATATCAAAAGAGGACAAATGATGAAAGAATTCCCACAAAAATATTTCAGTACCAGTTAGTTTTTACAGTGTTTTCAAAGTTTGAAACTCTTATGGAGCATATAAAAAACAGAGAGCTATGTAATTCAGTTTATTAAGCTAGTGAATACATGATATAAAAATCTAACAAAGATAATCCAAAATAAACATAACGACTAATATTTAAATAGCATTTATTTTATGCTAGGCATTACAATTTGCTTACATACTACATATATGCTAATTGAGTTAACATTCAAAATAACAATATGAGGTAGACCCTATTATCTTCCCCGCTTTACAGATGAGGAAACTAAGACACAGAGAAATTTAGTGATTTGCCAAGGTAGCACAGCTGGCAGGTGTCAGAGCCAGGAACAAGTTAACATATGAATCCGGATAAGAAAATCCTAAATAAAATAAACACCAAGCTGAACCCTAAAGTACTGTAAATTAAAAGGACCTTCCATGATGACCTAGTAGAATTTATTTTGGTAATATAAATACCTCATTTTATTTCACTGTTTTATTGTGCTCTGCAGATATTTTGTTTTTTACACATGGATGGTTTGCCCCTGCATTGAGCACATTTACTGGCACCATTTTTCCCACAGCATCTGCTTACTTTGTGTCTCTGTGCCACATTTGGATAATCCTCCCAATGTTTCAAACTTTTTCATTATTATTATATTTGTTATGGTGATCTGTGATCAGAGCTTTGATGTTACTATTATAATTGTTTTGGGGCACCACTAACCACACACACATAAAACAGCAAACTTTATCTATAAATGTTGAGTGTGTTCTGACTGCTCACAGACTGGCCATTTCCCATCTCTCTCCCTCTCCTCAGGTCTCCCTGTTCCCTCAAACACAATATTTAAATTAGGCCAATTAATAACTCTACAGTGGCCTCTAAGTGCTCAAGTGAAAGGAAGAGTTGCATGTCTCTCACTTTAAATCAAAAGCTAGAAATAATTAAGCTTAGTGAGAAAGGCATGTCAAAAGCCGAAATAAGGTCTAAAGCTAGTCCTCTTTCACCAGTTAGCCAAGTTGTGAATGCAAAGGAAAAGTTCTTGAAGGAAACTAGAAGTGCTACTCCAGTGAACACACAAATGTTAAGAAAGTGAAACAGCCTTATTGCTGATATGGAGAAAGTTCTATTGGTCTGGATAGAAGATCAAACCAGCCACAACCTTCCCTTAAGCCAAAGCCTAATCCAAAGCTAGGCCCTAACTCTCTTCAATTCTATAAAGGCTGAGAGAGGTGAGGAAGCTACAGAAAAGTTTGAAGCTAGGAGAAGTTGGTTCATGAGGCTTAAGGAAAGAAGCCGTCTCCATAACATAAATGTGTCAGGTGAGGCAGCAACTGCTGATGAAGCAGCTGCATCAAGTTATCCAGAAGATCTAACTAAGATAATTCATGAAGGTGGGGACACTAAACAACAGATTTTCAGTGTAGATGAAACAGGCAACTATTGGAAGAAGATGCCATCTAGGACTTTTATAGCTAGAGAGGAGAAGTCAACACCTGGCTTCAAATCTTCAAAGGACAGGCTGACTCCCTTGTTGGGGCTAATGCAGCTGGTGACTTTAAGATGAAGTCAATGCTCATTTACCATTCCAAAAATCCCAGGGCCCTTAAGACTTATACTAAATCTACTCTACTTGGATGATAGCACATCTGTTTAAGATGGTTTATTGAATATTTTAAGCCCACTGTTGAGAACTATTGCTCAAAAAAAAAGAGACTCATTTCAAAATATTACTGATCATCTTGACAACGAACCTGGTCACCCAAGAGCTCTGATGGAGATGTACAATGAAATTCATGTTGTTTCCCTGCCTGCTAACACAACATCTATTCTGTAGCCCATGGATCAAGAAGTAATTTTGACTTTCAAGTCTTATCATTAAAAATATGTATTTCCTAAGGTTACAGCTGCCATAGACAGTGATTCTGCTGATGGATCTGAGAAAAGTCAATTGAAAACCTTCTGGAAAGGATTCACCATTCTAGATGCCATTAAGAACATTTGAGATTCATGGGAAGAGGCCAAAATATCAACATTAACAGGAGTTGGAAAGGAGTTGATTCCAACCCTCATGGATAACTTTGAAGGGTTCAACACTTCAGTGCAGAAAGTCACTGCAGATGTGGTAGAAATAGCAAGAGAAATAGAATTAGAAGTGGAGCCTGAAGATGGAACTGCATTGCCACAACCTCATGTTATATTTTAATGAATGAGGAGCTGCCTCTTCTGGATGGGCAAAGAAAGTGATTCCTTGAGATGGATTCTACTCCTGGTGAAGATGCTGTGAAGACTATTGAACTAACAACAAAGAATTTAAAATATTACATAAACTTAGTTGATAAAGCAGCCACAGGGTTTAAGAAGATTGACTCCAAATTTGAAAGAAGTTCTACTGTGCGTAAAATACTATCAAATAGCATTACATGCTACAGAGAAATCGTTCATGAAAGGAAGAATCAATCGACGTGGCAAACTTCACTGGTGTCTTATATTAAGAAATTACTGCAGCCATCCCAGCCTTCAGCAGCCACCACCCTGATCTGTCAGCCACCATTGACATCAAGGTAAGACCCTCCACCAGCAAAAAATTGCAACTCACTACAGGCGCAGATGATGGTTAGCATTTTTTAGCAAGGAAGTACTTTTTTAATTAAGGTATTGTGTTTTTAGACATAATGCTATTACACACTTAAGAGACTACAGTATAGTGTAAACATAACTTATATGCACTGGGTAATCAAAAATTAGTGTGACGTGCTTTATTACAGTGGTCTGGAACTGAACTTGCAATATCTCTGAGATATGCCTGTATCGTTTAACATTAATACATTTATTTTTTTAAATCATATGTTTAAGTCAAATGGAAAAGAAATCCGTTCAATAAAGGTTGCAGATGCATTCCCCCAAATTAATATTTGTTTCTGATGTTAAAATCTCCAGACCTTGATACCAAATGTAGAAATACTGTAAGTAATAAACAATGTCTATTAATGTTTGTTTCTGGAAATATTATGAAGTAAATGTCCATAAAGACTTCCTTGTTCAGAACACTTGACTATGCAGGATGAAATTAAAGATAGACAGTTAGCAGAGAGAGATATATATAAAATGGTTGTGCTGTTATGAAATAGAGAAACCCCTTGGAGATCAGAAACTAAAAAAATTACTTTCTAGAGTGGTAAGCCAGTCCTTAAACCAGTGTCTTTCCTGAAGTTGACTAATTCTGATTAACTAGTCTAGAGCATGGAGCATGGTTTTATGGAACAAAAGACAATTTCTAGGTACTACTCAAGTTAGGAGGACATATCAGAGAACTTTACATATAAACTCAAGACTCCTGAAAGGGTAAACTAGAAAATACACAGGTATGTGCGCACACACACACACACACACACAATCATGAAACACACAAGAAAACAAGGCCCTGATAAAGACTTAGCAGAAAAATCAAACTACAGAATCAAATAGATAGCAGAGAATACTGGTAACAGATACAAATTAAAAAATAAACATAGAGCTGTCCTGTCTTATCTGCGGTTTCACTTTCTATGGTTTCAGTTAACCTATGGTCAAACACAGTCGAAAAATATTAAATGGAAAATTCCAGAAACAGACAATTCATTAGTTTAACATCAAGTGCCATTCTGAGTACAGTGATGAAATCTTGCACCATCCCACTCTATCCTGCCCAGGATGTGAATCATCCCTTTTGGCAGCATATCTCATCCCACTGGTCACTTAGTAGCCATATTGGTTTTCAGGTTGACTGTCAAGGTTTTGCAGTGCTTGCATTCAAGTAACCCTTATTTTACTTAATAATGGCCCCCAAATATGAGTAGTGATACTGGCAATTCAGATATGCCAAAGAGAAGCCATGAAATGCTTCCTTTAAGTGAAAAGGTGAAATTTTTCAACTTAAGAAAGACAAACTGTATGCTAAGGTTGTTAAGGTCTACCATAAGAACAAATCTTCTATGAAATTGTGAAGAAGGAAAAAGAAATTTGTGATAGTTTTGCTGTTGCACCTCAAATTGTAAAAGTTTTGACCACAGGGCATGATAAGTGTTTGGTTAAGATGAAAAAGGCATGGAATTTGTACAAAAAGATATTTTGAGAGAGAAAGACCACATTCACATAACTTTATTATAGTATATTGCTATAACTTTTATTTTATTATTAGTTGTTGTTACTCTTGCTGTGTCTAATTTATAAATTAAACTTTATCATAGGTATGTCTGTATAGGAAAAAAACATCATATATGCAGGGTTTGGTACCATCTGCAGTTTCAGGCATCCACTGGGAATCTTGAAACATACCCCCAGGGATAAGGGGGGACTGTATTTAAATGTTTAAAAAAACAAAAATAATATTAAATATAGGTGAATTAAAAGAGACTATCAGAAAAACAAAATGCAGTTTGAAAATTTTCTTATAAAATATGCCAAAATAAATTCCAGATGGATTAAAGAATTAAGTATCATAAAAAGAAATCAAGTGGTCAAGATGAAAGTGGTCAAAGGTACAAACTTCCAGTTATAAGATAAATAAGTACAAGGGATGTAATGTACAACCTGATTAATATAATGAACTCTGCTGTATGTTATACATGAAAGTTGTTAACAGAGTAGATCCTAAGAGTTCTCATCACAAGAAAAATTTTTTTCCTTTTTCTTTTATTTTGTATCTATACGAGATGATGAACGTTCACTAAACTTATTGTGGTAATCATTTCATGAAGTATGAAAGTCAAATCATTACACTGAACACCTTAAACAGTGTTGTATGTCAATTATATTTCAATAAAACTGGAAGAATAAAAGGAAATAAAAACTAAAGAAATAAATAATTTGTGTAAACTTGGAGTAGATAAGAATTTTAGGATTATAAAGGCATGTAAGAAATCCAATAGAAAAATATTGCTATGTATAATAATTTTAGCATGTCATTATTATAGCTAAAGTGGGTTTTCTAAATTTTCATAGGTTATTATATAAAAATTTTAAAATTATATACATTAAAAATTCTTATCTATAATAATGAGACACAAAGAAAATCTAGAAATTGTTCATAACAAATACGACATACTATTAGAGCTCTTACAAATCTATGGAGGGAGAAAAACAACCTTACACCAAAAAGAAAATTAAGGAAACAGAAAATTCACACACAAAATATTTGTTTTTCTCTAGCAATCAGGTTAATGCCAATGAGATAGTGAACATCATTTCTCATGATCTGGTTATTCATTCTGACTAAGAAATCCAAATCATTAGACTACATCTGAGACTGTTTCCTAAAGAGATCATCAGACTAAACAGGAAGAGAAAAATGTATCATGGTTATATGTCTAATTATTCAACTCAAGCCCATACTGAATAAAATAGATCTAATTATAATATTACAAATATTGATTATTGCTTTCAATTTAAAATTAGAAAAATTAATTATTGGCCTGGAACCAAATATCTCTACACAATTTTTGAAAAGGTGAAGATGCAATTGACAGATATTGTCAAGTAGGTTGAAGATCAGGGGAGCATGTAAGGACGGTCTTTTTCTCAGTTTGTGTAGTATGACCTCAAGAGATAAAGTCCAACTTTAATAAATCAAAAACTAGGAATTTAAGCTTTTTATTTAACATGCTAAAAATACCACAGAAGAAAAAAATTATAAAAAGATATGAATGGTAGGAAGAAGGTGATATGAATGAAATGTTTTTTGACATTTCATTGCCTATTGACTGATGGACAGTCAATAGGCAATATTTAATGGTGATGAAAAATACTAAGAATATTATTCAGATATTGTTTGAAAGATAAGTTCTTCCAAAAGAACTTAAGAGGAGGAAAGGATCAATGTGATTAAATTTGGAAATGAGACTAGGGGTGCATAAGTTGAAGAGGACACTTTGCTGTTTATTTTATTACCTTCCCTACTGTTAAAATTTTATGTGACCATGTGTTGTTTTTATAATAATTGAAAAATCACTATTTTGTACAACTGTAACTTATATAATATTGTACATCAACTATACCATAATTTGGAAAAAAGAATTTAGAGCACAGAGGAAAAAAATAATTGAAAAATATTTATATCCAGAGATCTTCATTAAAGCATTGGTTAAAATATACAAAATTTAGAAACAATCTTAATATCTATTCAAAGTTGAGTACTGTATTCAGAAGCTAAAACCAGATTTCAGAGAAACAAACGGATATGGGGAAAATTCATCATGTAAAGTTAACATACAAATGTTAATAAGAGTACTATGCTGAATTACCACTGCATTGAATACTCATTTTTCTACTTTTTTTTTTTTGTAGTCACTTTTTTCAACAACAAAATACCTACCATTTTAAACTCAGGGGATAAAATTAAATTACATTGCTCAAAATAATGTGATTCAGTTGCTACCATAAAAAGATAAGGGACCATAAAATGAAAAGTGACATCAATAATTCACCATTTGAGTTTTTAAATAATCATTTTTTAATCTTTTAAGATTTAAGACTTTAAGGCTTAAACAGATAATCAAATAGTTTTGTAAAGAAAGCAGGTAAGCTAAACTGTGCCAAAGAAATATTGCCAGTCTTTTAAATAGAAGGTCTTTCGGGGAAAAAGCCTATAGCATAGCCATGATTTATTTTAGTCTTTCCACAGAAGAGAAGAATCCAGTCTTAGAAATATAAAGAAACAGTTCCAGATATATTCTATGAATTTTCTACTTTGGCAAGCAACTTTCCTGGAAGTAGTTCCTAAACATTTTACATCAAAGAGTTAATTTGGCATTTGATTACTTAATGTTTGGAGTTCATCGTGAATTTCAATCCTCATAGAAGGTTTTGTCTTAAATTAATGTCAACCTCTTTCCCTTCATTAACTCATTCCTACTGCCTTTTACAGTCCTTTATGTAGACTTCTTGCTTTCTGTATTATTAACTACATCTCAGTCTGTGATCTCATCTATTCGCTCTTCCCATTGTAGCACACACATCCCTCAAAGAACACTGTCATTTCACCCTAGAAATCATACATGCTACAAAGCAATATAACAAATAGCAGGACGTCAAAAAATTACATACACCACAGATTTATAATAGATTAGAAGATATATATATAGATATGTAAATACGTATATATGTGTGTATATATATATATATATATATACACATGTATACTAATGCAAAACAAATGATTCAACTTTTCTTGCTTTTAAAGTATAATTAAACAAACATAATTATTGAGATGAATTAAAAACTGCTTCCTGTAGGGGACACTGATAGCTGTAAGAATAAATTTATACTGAGCCCACGTGCTCTGGGGCCCACATGCCGCAACTACTGAGCCTGGATGTTTCAACTACTGAAGTCCTCACACCTAGAGCCTGTGCTCCACAACAAGAGAAGCCACCACAATGAGAAGCCTGCGCACCGCAGCAAAGAATAGCCCCACTCACCGCAACTAGAGAAAAAAGTCTGTGCGTAGCAACAAAGACCCAACACAGCCAAAAAAAAAAAAAAGAATAAATTTATTCCATCTTCTGAAAATAATCACACTTGGCTTTAATTGTCCGTTCATCAGAACAACGGCCTTCTACTATAGCTCTCACCTCGCTGAGCACGTTTTTCATCCTTGACACAGACTTCACTTAAGGAACCAACTGGGTCACAATGGCATGGCTGGCATGGTCTTGGATAATTTGGAGATATCTAAGAAAAATATTAAAATTCTGTTTTAAAAACAGTAAATTTTTCAATTCAGCAAGCCTTTACAGAACATTTTAATAAATAATAATAAATTATATTTAGAAGATGATAATATAAGAAATTTTCTTTATGTTTGCATTTTCTAAAATCCATTTCATCTAAGTGGATATACAGAAATAAAGAGGATAGCACAATAAACTACTAAATATTTGTTACCTAGATTCAACAATTATCAAGATTTTGCTATATGATTCATCACGTTTTATTCTTTGCTGAAGTTTTTAAAGAAAATCCCCAATAAAGAGTCTTTTAATCCCTACACATTTCAGTATGCATCTCTTTCTTTTATAATCACAGTATCATTATCATTACAAACAAAAAGAACAATGTTTGCTTACACAGAGAACATTAGAATATTAGAGAAATATACATTCCATAATAAAATCTTCCTTACTGTTTTATTACAACATAGTTCAAAATTAGTAATTTTTCCCCAAATTAATTTTTCAAAAACTTTTTACATTGATCATGATATAGCTAATTAAATAGAAATTTATATTTGGTGCTTGAAAAAGATGTTAAATATTTACGTTGAAAATTTGACTTTCCCCGGAGGCAGCATAATCTGGGGGGAAACAATGTAGGCTCTGTAATTAGGAAGGCTTGAGCTCATATCCCACTGTGTCCACTTACTGGCTATGTGGCCTCCTGCAATTTACTTACTTCCTGATAATAGGGGGATAATAGTAGAAACTTTAGTGATGTTATTAAATTAAAATTAAGAGGAATAACATATAAAGCATCTCATAAGATTCCTCACATACATTAAATACACAGTACAACTAGTAGTTTTTAATGTTAGAATATTTTAATTAAACACACCTAGACCATGCTAATGTACCAAATATACAATATTTATTTTCAAGACGCAATAGGATAAGAACAAAAAAAAATAAACAATTCTTTGCCTAGGAAATACTAAAATACTCTGAATATATATATAAAATTGTGTATATAAGTATATATATATGTTTCTCCAATAAAATACAGTTTTATATATGTATATATCTAGGTTTAATTGATAAATGAAAACCTGTTTGCTAATATAAGTCAAAGTTTCACAAGTAGAGAAATATTTACATGTCTGATAGAATTCAATCAACTATATCCACAGATCAGTTTCAAAATCATCATTTGTTTAAGACCCATTCATTCACTTCCTATTATGAAGTAAGGACTGTGCAAAGCACAGATAAGGCCTGATTTCTGCCTTAAAGAAGCTTACAGGAATAGCAGACTTGAAAGATATTGATTAAATAGAATGTGCAAAGTGATAAAACAGACACACAAGCAGCGCGTTCTGGGGCAAAAGAAGAGAGAGTAATAACACAATGAAGTCAAGCAATGTTTCACAGAAAAAGTGACATTTAGACTGGAGCTTGAAGTATGAGTAGCAATTTGAGAGTGGAATTGGGAGGAGGGCTTTCTAACCAACAGAAAACCAAGACATGAAGAAAAACAAAACAAAACTCTCTGTGGGCATATAGCAATACATTTCTTTAGGATAGATTCTTAGCTCTTATAAATATGATTTATGATTCCAATGATGAGCTTGAGTAAACCAAAGCCTCTTAATTTGTTATCCTTCTTTGTGGTAATTGGGAAAATCTGCCTGAATCAGACTGCTGATCAGGAACAAGTCCTAACATAGAGATTTTATAAATTAATCTACTTTATACTTGATTTTTAATTTTATTAAAATAATCAGATTACTAATCAATCCGCAAAGTAAGCACTGCTATATGTGTGTGTGTGTGTGTGTGTGTGTGTGTGTGTGTGTGTATTTTAACATTTAAATATATGTATTTAGGAGATAAATCTAAAATTAGTTTCTAAGGCAATAATTTTAAGAATATCATAGAGATACGTTATTTAGCTATAAAATTTGCAATGCACAAAACTTTTCTATCTATATCTTCATAAAAACACACTGAATTTCTACCCAAATATCAAGAACCTGAAAGATTTGAATTTTTAACACAATATAGCATACGTATTTTTATGTGTTAAAATATCAAAATCTAGGCTCAGATTCACTTAATAACTTGTAATAACTTGATGAAGCTTCCAGTTTTAATGATGGCACAGTGTCTTGTATAGGTCTAGCACATGGTCAAATGACAATTATGAATTCTGGACAAAATATAAAAATCAAACATTTGAGGACGTGGGAGAATAATCAAAAGCAGGCAGAAATTAGAAGGATTTGAGATTTGAAAGAAAAAAATACAGTAGATGAGATCCATGTTCATATAAGGGTAACAACAAAATTTGCATATCAATACCCCTCAATTCTTAACTGATCCTTTAATTGTACATTAAATCAGGGGACTCCAAGGAGCTCAGTGGATAGCAACAGCTGGAAAGCTAAATGATCTGAGTAAAATTTTCCAGTCTACGCACCATAAAGGGGAAAGAAACGAGAGTTTATCAACCAAGTCGGAAAGGTTAGATAAACACCTGAGCTTTTTATTAGTCTGTCCTAACAAGGTATAAAAGCAAGCCTCTTCAGTTTAATAGTGATTAGTCAGTAAGTTGATCACCTATTAAAACAAAATTCACAAATCTTCGGAAGAAGACAACAAAATCTTGTCTCTACACTGTATCATTCTCAAGGTCCTGTGTAAATCATAAATTACTAGACATGAGGAGAAAAATGAAGGTGTGGTCCTTATTCAAGACACAGCAAGTCAATAAAAACAGACCCTGAGGTGTCCCAAGTATTGAAATTAGCAGACAAGGACTTGTACAGGTCTGTATATATGCCCAAGAATATAAAGGAAATAATGTTCATAAGGAGTAAACACATGGATTATTTCAGCAGAGAAATGAAAATTACAAAAAACACAATAAGTCTAAAAAGCTGAAAATAAAATATCTCAATGAAAAAATTAACTGGATATGCTTAGCAGCAGGTAAGTGATCGCAGGGAGAAAGGTAGTATACCTAATTACAGATAAATAGAATTTATCCAATCTGAAGAACAAAACAAATTTTCATTACCACAGACTCAGTAACCTATAGGACACCGTCCAGCAACCTGACCTGTATGCAGTTGGAGTCACAAAAGGGGAAGAGATAGCACGGTTCAAAAAAGTCTTTTAAGAAATAATGGCCTAAAATTTCCAAAATGTGGTATAAAATCTCAATTTATAATTACATGAAGCTCAGTAGCCAAGAAGGTAAGCACAAAGAAATCCACATTTAGATACACATGGTCCAATTCTGAAATTGGAACATTTTTTCTGTAACTAAAACTGTAGGCTTTGTAAGGCACATAAGGTTTGTTTCTTCTCTTCCTCCTCCTTCTCTCCTCCACCTCTTCCACCTAGTTCTTGTTCATCTTGTTCTTCTTTTTCTTTTCCTTAATTGTTTTGTTGTTCTTTTCATTTTCTTTCCATCTCCTTTCCCTTCCTCTCCTTTTTCTACTCCCCTCCTTCTCCTCTGCCTCTTTCTTTTTTTTCTTTTAACAAACTTTTACAAATGTAAAAAAAAATTATTTGTTTGCAGTCCATATAGATATAGGCCATGGGCCAAATTTTATCTAGAGGTCATAGTTTGCCAATACATGTTTTGCCTGCTAAAAGGCAAATAAAAAGAGGATATCTTGAAATCAGTCAGAGAATTAAAGACACATTATATATAGAAGAAAAAAAATGCAAATGATGGCTGCCTTCTCATTAGAATAAGTGAAATCCAGAAAATACTGTATCTTTACTTTTTTAATAAATTTATTTATTTTATTTTTGTCTGTGTTGGGTCTGCATTGCTGCATGCAGGCTTTTCTCTAGTCCTGGTGAGCAGGCTTCTCATTGCAGTGGCTTCTCTTGTTGTGGAGCACGAGCTCTAGGCACGTGGGCTTCAGTAGTGTGGCACGCAGGCTCAGTAGTTGTGGCTCACGGGATTAGCAGCTCTGAGGCCTGTGGGATCTTCCTGGCCCAGGGCTCAAACCCATGTCCCCTGCATTGGCAGGCAGATTCTTAACCACTGTGCCACCAGGGAAGCCCAAGAAAATACCATATCTTTAAAGTACTGAAAGAAAAACAAACATCTCTCTCCATGTAATGAAAATACACTTCAGTAATAAGGGTAGTATAAAGATATTTTCTGATGAAATAAACCTGAGAGAAATTGTCACCATCAATTCTTGCCCTATTTTAAAAAAAAGCTAAAGGAAGTTCTTCAGGCAGAAGGAAATTATACAAAATTAACAAATTAACAAAAGACATGCAAGATCTCTACACTGAAAACACTGATATGAATAATTAAAAAAGACAGAAATAAGTGAAGAGATATACTATATTCATTGACTGGAAGACTCAATATTGTTAAAGTGTTAGTTCTCTCCATATTTGCATTTAGATTCTATACAACAATCCCAACTTATATTTCTGTCATTGAGAAGTTGATTCTAAAATTTGCATGGAAATGTAAAGAAACTACTATAGCCAAAGCAATCTTCAAAAGGAAGAATAAAGTTAGTGCACATATGTTTCTGAATTCTAGTTTTATTAAAGCTAAAGTTATCGGGCTTCCCTGGTGGCGCAGTGGTTGGGAGTCCGCCTGCCGATGCAGGGGACACGGGTTCGTGCCCCGGTCCGGGAGGGTCCTGCGTGCCGCGGAGCGGCTGGGCCCGTGAGCCATGGCCGCTGAGTCTGCGTGTCTGGAGCCTGTGCTCCGCAACGGGAGTGGCCACAACAGTGAGAGGCCCGCGTACCGCAAAAAAAAGAAAAAAAAAAAAAAAGCTAAAGTCATCAAGATAGTGTGCCATTAGCACAAAGATGGACAAATAAATCCATGGAACAGAACTGGGGCTCCAGATGTCGACCCAAAAGATCAACTGATTTTCAAAAACTGCCTCAAAACAATTTAAAAGAGAAAAAGAAAGTATTTTTCCAAAAATGGTGCTGGAACAACAGATGAACCACATAGATCTCAATCATTATTTCATACCCTACACAAAGATTAACTTGAGAAGGGCCACAGCCCTAAAAGTTAAAATTATAACATTTCTAGAATAAAAAAGAACAATTTCTTGACTTGAAGAAATACTTCACAAGAGAAGATATAGGAATAGCCAATAAACACTTAAAATAAGAATTTAATCCATGGGATCTGCTGTAAATTCATAATAGAAGATCTGCTGTAGCACCAAGCATTGATGGGAATGACTTAGTGATTGCCTAGTACCCACTTGCCATACCTACTACACCCACATCTACTAGAATGGCTAATTCAAAAAGATAGTCAAGACCAAATAACAGAGATAATGTGGAAGAACTAGAATTTACATACACTTTTGGTGAACATGTAAAACAGTATTACTAACTTGACAAAATGTTGGCAGTATCTTATAAAGTCAAACATATATCTATCCTATGAAGCAAGTACTCTACTCCTAGATATTTACACAAGGTTAATAACACATGACCACAAAAAGACTCACATAAAACTGTTTTATAGGAGCTAACCAAAAACTGGAAATGACCCAAATGTCCACCAACAGGAGAATGGATTAAAAATTAAGATATGTTCACGCAAAGGACTACTCCTTAGCAATTTTTTTTAAAAGAAATAACTACTGATGTGTACAACATGAATAAATCTTAACATGTTAAATTGAGTGAAAGGAAGACCAACAATTTTATGTACTTTATGATTTCTTTTTTAGGAAATTCACTAAGAGGCAAAACTAATTTATGCTCTAAAAATCAGAACAGAGTTTGCCTGGGGGTGGTGATTGACTGGAATGAGGTACAATGGGACTTTCTGGAGAGATGGAAATATTTTATATCACATCCTGAAAGATTTATACAGTTTCTACTATGAAATATTTCTAGTCACCTTTGAGAATTCGAAGTCCAATTATTTAGAGAAGCTATCAAAATTATTTTTCCCTATAATACATCTCTGTCTGAAAAAGCCAAAATAACACTTAATGAAAGAAAAAGCATACTTTACCCCTTTGGGTCTGAAGAAACCATCAATGCATGTCTCACAATTTATGCCAGCAGTGTTTCCAGTACAATTAATGCACACACCCCCTCCAATGTACTTTCCATGTATATTTAAACTCAGATTTCTTCTGGCAACATTTTCATCATAATAGCATTCTTCAGCTTTCCCATGACAATTGCAGGCTACATTAGGGAAAAATAAATTTATAGACATTAATTTCAGATATACTTAAAAATAATATTTTGTTACATAAGAGATTTTTATACCATATGGAAAATTATATTACATTATATATGTATATATATATATAATCAATACAAAGGTATCTAGAAAGTACTTGGATTTATTAGACATGTTAATAAATTTGCACGTTTTAATGGAACTTGAAATAGTTAAAACATAAATTAAGCTGAAGCATACGAAATTGCCAATATTTGACTGATTTTATCTTATAAAACTGATATGTCATATAATTCACCCTACAATTTCCTATTACGACAAACAAATTACTGAAGTATGGTACTGAATGATTAACATCCATGTAATCTGTAATGAATAATTATTATATGTGAACCTCTGTGTTAGATACTATGGGTAAAAAGGATGCTTAGTATATACACTTGACCCTTGAATAATGCAGGAGTTAAGGGTACCAATCCTCTGCACAATGGAAAATTAGAGTATAACTTTGCAGCCAGCCCTCCCTGTCCTTGGTTTCTCATCCCCCAATTCAACCAACCACGGATTGTGTAGTACTGTAGCACTGTTGTCTGAATTTAGTGAAAGAAATCCGCCTATAAGTGGACCCTTGCAGTTCAAATCCATGTTGTTCAAGAGTCAAATGTTATTCCTTTCTTTTACTACTAATCATAACTAAAACCTAGGGATTTTTTATATGCCACATTCTGTTCTAAATGTTTTATATTTATTACCACTGATTTTAATTCTCCAATAGTTTTGTGACTTACAGACTCTATTAACCTCTTTTCATATATTAGGAATCTCAAGCAAAGAGAAGTGAAGTAACTAGTAAAAGTTCACCAAGTCAGTATTGTAAGCCAAACTCTGAAGTCGGGCTCCGGAGTCTGCAGGGCTAACCACTACCACAATCCCTTCAAGTTATCTGATAAGAAAAAGCTGTACGATAAGTGCCAAGGTATCAGGACAAGATGAGAGCTGGTTTGCCCAGTGGTGAGATCACGCTATTTTGTGCCAGTCTTGGATTTGGGTGTCCTCTTCACTCCTTAGTAGTCCTGTGAGGTAGGGAACTTCATTTCACTAAGGCTCAGTTTCCATATAAAACATGAAGTGGTCAGTAGTAATTACTAGGTAGGGATATTTAAAATGCACGTAAAATCATTAGCATAATGCGTTACAAATAAGTTCCCAAATGATTTTCCCTGTTCCACTTCCCCTCATCTTCATCCTCTATGTTTTCGTAACCCCCTTCTCTTCTCCTTTTCTTTTTCATATCACATTACAGGCGTTCAGAGGAATGATAAATTACTTCCCCAGGAAGAATTGGGTAAGGCTTTGAAAAATGGGTAGAATTTATTTTAGGATGGCAACTAGGCAAAAAATATACTATGCAATGTCTTTCCTCATATGTTGAGTTTCTTAGGTGTCCTTGCATTGATTTCCACATCTATACGTGTGTGCATATGTGTGCATGTGTATGCACGTGCACGGGCCTGTGTGCGGCACACAGCTCTTTAATTCCACAAAAGGGGACATTTATATACTGTTCTGAACTATCTTTTTACTAACAGTAAATAGCATGGCTCCTTCTCTATTGGTATTATGTTTTCCCTAAGGCTACACTGGGTACTTCTTGATTAATTAGATGCCTAATAGTGGGCAGTTACATTGTTTCCAGATTTCTCCTTAATAACACTGAGTACCTAACAGGAGGGCAATGGAGGTCGGGGTTAGGAGTGGGGGTCTGGTGTTAGATGGCTCCCCATTTGCCAGCTGAGTGACTTTGAGGAGACAGTTCAAGTCTTAGCATCATTTTGGTACTTAACTCTTAGGTTGTGGTGAGAATGCAGATCATCTAGCAGAACGCCTGAGACAGTAAATACTCAGCCCTGTAAATGTCAGTAGCAGTGGTATTAGCAATTGGATACTAAAGACAAGGAGCATAAAACGTCCTGTACAGCTATCCAAGTCCATCTACAGATTAAATTCCTGCAAGTGCAATTTCTAGTCAAGGGGCATGGGAAATTTTAATTTTAATTAACTTGAAAAAATTCCCTCTGCAAATGCTATGTCAGATTACTCTCCCTCCGATAGATAGGATAAAACTGTTTCCCCACAGCCTCACCAAAACTGTGTATTACCAACATTTTCCATTCGGTGAGCATTCAAACATATGTTGAGTGAATGAATGAACACTTTGGTAAGTTTTAAAAAAAGTACTATTATGGTTTTAATGGATACTTCCTTAATTATAAATAAGTGTGATCATTTCTTTATATGGTTATATCATATTTTTTTCCTGAGCAATGTCTGTTTTGATCTTTGCTCATTTTTAACAGGTTGTTTTGAATATTTTCTTATTGCTATGGAAGATCTCTTTATATAGTAAGGATATTATCTCCTTTTCTTGTTTGTTGCAAATATCTTCTTCACCTTGTTGGCTTTTATTTAAGATATAGTACTCTTGCTATATTAGTGGAGAGTTTTCAGAATGTATTCTAGGGGACATGTAATCACAAATATAAATCACTGGGCATCATAAGCAGTTTTATATCTTTAGGACAATGCACAAGAATTCTCAAAAATCTTGTAAAACTATATATTGCAAGAAATAGTCAAGATTTCTGCTACAAGTACAACTAGAGGGAAATACAGAGGAATACAAATTTATTCTCACATTATTTAGAACTAGTATTGCTGACTGTACTTATAACCATGAGCTAATGCAGGTAAAGACTGATGCCTGAGGAGCAGTCCTTTTCACACTCCATGTATGAGGGCCCTTTCCCACAGCCTTGGCTGCTGTTTAAAGGTCCTGGGCCTGCACAGCTTTCATCTATAGCCTTAGAGGACATGGATAATACCTACTCACAAAGAGCCATTTTTCACTCTGTCATCAGCAGTTTGTTATTTCACAGAATGTCCAAGACACATGATAGAAACTGTCTGTTAGTACAGGCTTAGCAATGGAATACATATCCTTTGCACTTTAGAGATATAAGCTGCCTCAAATAAGCTAGATTGATAAAAGTCGAAATTAAATTCAAATGAATTAGAAGGCAGTTATTCATTTTATAGAGGGATTTGTCACGTTGCAGGATTTTTCTAAATATTAAGAGGTGAATGGAACACAATTCAACTTGGAAAATAAAATTTTCATATAAGCTTTTACGAATGTGTACATTGCCAAAAGCACAATATTTATACAAGGTTTTATGGTTAAGACCCCTATCTTTAATTTGTGGATTTCAAAAAAAGAAATTATTTTCTCAGTTTGGAAATACAACCTCCCATCTCTTCCACAAAGAAAGATAAAACTGTTTTATAATAACACTATTTTATAAAAATGTATATAGCAGCAAGTGGAAATTTCCTTCTGTGTTGCTTTGTCCATCCCTGTTGCTAATAAGTCTGATCCATCCTTTCTGTTTCCTTGTTTAAACACATACACACAAGTGGAGAGCGGTAAAGGATTCTGCAGAGCCACTTAACGTTACATCATGATAACTTTGTGATAGAATGTTAGAGACAACAGGAAGAATCCCTACCCTCAAATGCTCAAAAGTTCCACATGTGACTGTTGATATTCTACAAGCAGAAGAGAAATTAATTAAATTTAAGGAAGTTTGAGAAGAGATATTCATGGTGTCATTTAACTTAAATTCAGTCTTAGGAATGAATGTCTGCTCTTGTCGGGACAAGCTGTGGAGATCCTGAGGGATTGTCAGGAATGGGGTTGGGGGCAGATGATAAAAAACAAGGGCTGGGCATCTGCTACCCACCCCCTTACAACACTGGGTAGTGGTGGCCCATTCCCTCAGATACATCTCAGTATCAACGAGTGATTTCTAAACCAAAATATCTTCACAAGCACTCAGACACAACTCAAAAGGCAAAAGAGATATGTGCAGAAAATGAAGGGACTCAAGACATTGATAGGATAGGCAGAATCTTAAACTGAAAAGAAAATGTATTTTATGTTTGGGGAATATTTTATGATTAAAGTCTGCTACAATTCAATAATTTTAAGGACGTATCTTGTCTGACACATGATACATGATATTTTTATTCAATAAATACATAAGGTTGGTATTGGTTTAAAATGGCTACCAAGCCTGTTTTGGTGACCACATACACCTACTGAACTGAAAAAATGTGATTAGGATTGATTCACTAAAATATTAATATTTGAGTTCAATAGAATTGGGCTTTCTGGCTAGTTCGGATTTATAGTTCAGCAGAAGTCTTTGTTTTTAGGTCTCGTCTTGGCCTGAACAGATCTCCAGAAACAGAAGTTTCTCTAGCTTCCCTGTCACTGTGTTGGGACAGTTGGCCATATTAGGCTACAAAGTCATCTGCTACCTTTCTTGGGTATTTCCCTTCAGGGAAAACTTCAAAAGTGATAATATTAAAGTATAAATGAGTATTTGTTGGCAAATGTTTGCATAGCCAGTTCTTTTATGGTTTTTCATTACCGGCTTTTTCTTGGTTGTCACTGTCCAATAATTACTATAGCGTAGTTTATGCTAATGATTGTCACTGATACCATTTCTAATAGTAGCATTTTATACCGTTATTAATGTGAAACCACACATTTAAAATATTAATGCCTATTATTAAAATAAATATTCTTTCTCCACAAATTTGACTTCTTGCCTTCTCTCTGTTACGTTTTACTCTCCTATTCTTCCCAGCTACTGCCCCCAAACACTACCCTTTAATAAGTATAACTAATGAATCAGAGTCCTTTCTTTCCCAGATAACAAACTGATTCTAACCTGTAGGGTCTGATCTCTTCCCTCTGGTTTTTCTCCACTTATTAGATGATGGGTACTCAAAAGCTATTTACTATTTACCTGAGCTATTTAGGGGAGGAACTACAAAGGGAACAGGCAGAAGGATCTGGAGCTATACTGGTTTCAGAACCATTTTATAAACATACGTGTTTAGAAGGTTAATCTCTATACCCTGTAGGTTTTATTGAATGTTTATTTACATTTGTATATATATATTATGCTGTAAGCTTCAGATTCACCCCTGATGACAGTAAGTGTATCCTATGCTTTTATCTATTTCTCATTATTCTCACACAGTGGTAAATTCGTGGGTGTTTTGTAAATATTTGTCAAATTAAAAAAAACAAACTTGAAAACTCTAAAACAGGAGGGTAAAAGAGCTTACCAGCTACTGTCTTGGATAAATTATATGAACTGGAAATATGCGCTCACCTGAAATCAGCACATGTTTATATCACCTGTGTCCCAGGGAAGGAAGAATTACCCATGGTGCTGGCTTGTCAGAACATACCTTCACATTCAGTTTTGGTCAGAAAAGTGCCTGCTCTCCACGGTTTCTGATGAAATCCAGGACAGCACTGATCACAGCTATCACCACACGTGTTATGCTCACATTCACAGCGGGATTTCTAGTCAAAAAATGGGGAAAAAGCATACTTTCAGCATTCTTTGGAACCGTAAATGAGGGGCTTCCCCTGAAAGGCAGAATGAAGAGAAAAGGAAACATCAAGACTATGTACCAAAATCTAAAACTCCCGTCAGTCTGGGAAGGAAGAGGTGCCAGCCTTGGGAGTGGGTATATTTGATCAACACCAGCTTAGGGAGGGAGATCCAGGCTGGCTCTGGAATCACTGGGCTCAAACACAGAAGAGAGAAGAGGACCAGCTGGAAGTAGTCTAGAAGACTAGAATCCCTTCTCTGATTCCTGAGATCCACAGGTCTTCTGGGTGGGATGTATCCATTTTAAGGATTCCCAATTAACATTTGGTGTAGGAAGAGGGGAAAGAGTAGATTCCTAGGCATGGAGGGGCATGGATAGAATAGAAATCTAATACCCCAAGCCTGAATCTCCTGTCTGTGTGTGTTTTGAGTACAGTCTTATTTCATCACATGGAACTGGCCCTCCAAAGCTGCCACCTGATCTCTCAAAGCTTGGGAAATACTGCTCATCAATACCCCTGATAGACAGTGCCCACACTCTGAAGAAAGCAGGACCACAACCTTGCCCAGAAAAATATGCCAGGGGTTTGAATCTTCCCGAGGAGGTAATACTATGATGCATTAGTCAGAAAACTAATACTATTTGAGAAATACCATTTGCATTACAGTTTTAGTAGGAAAAGAAATCTTTACACATGTAGCTACATTCACTGATCTTACTATTGAACACATTTCTTCCATACACTATAAAGTGGATGATTTTCTATTTCACCAGTTTATTTATGACTGAGAAAAACAGATGCTCATTCATCTTCTTTTTTAGGTTATGTTCATTTAGTCCATTGTCATTAATGAAAAATTCAACCCAAAACCATTCCAGCATTTTCTGACCTGGCGGTTTCAAGCTCTCTTGAATACTCTCTTCCTTCCTGCCCCTGTCCTACCTCAGCCTCCGGTTCCATGGTCATTTAGATTTACTTCCATGTACATTTTTCATTTGTTTGCATTAATTTTTTTGATGAAAATTCTTAAAAGAAAGGGTCAGGTTGATTGATGACAGGAGTTCTTTAAAGCTAAATCATACAGCTGGCTGTCATAGCTAGAAAGGTTTCAAAATATATAGACCAGTTTGGAGCCTTTTTGGAAGAAAACTAATTTGTTTTCTGATACTGTGATGGCTGCCTTCAAAGTCTATCATCCTACCTGCCAGCTCTATTTCACCCTGGCACGGCTTTCTGTTAAGTGGGGGCCTGACACCCATTCACAGCGTCCCTGTCAGCAAAGCTTCTCATGAAGCATTTTACAGTTCAGAGCTTCATTTTACCAAAGCATCCTATAAATATACATACATTTGTCACTGGATCAAGTGGACAAGCCCTGGCATGACCATAGCAGATGCACATCCCTCCAACCGAAATATCCTTGACCGAGTAGTAATACTGCAAAAAAGCAATCCAGAGAGAAATCCTATTAAGACTACTGCAAGGTGAAAGCAACAAAAGGGAACATTCAGTTAAAAACTTGGCTTTCTGCTTGTATCCTTAGTTTGAAGCACTAGAGAACAACAGAAGGTTCACAAAAGTATCCAGTAACTCCTCACATTGAAATCATAGCCCAGGGACAGAATACCTCTAATTTATGTTAGGTGGGCATTTTAGAAATTTCTTTCTTACAGACAGTACAAAGGACTGCACAGTACAAATACTCCATGCTGGAGTATTTATTATTGAGAGCAAATTGTTATGGGGCGGGGGAGCAAGGGCACTAATTCTTCATAAAAGTTGAAAGAAAGAAAATCTTTTTTATTATCATTATAGGAACATCAGTGTTCGTGAATCATACGCAGACTGTTTTACTCGATGGATTTGAAAAGAATCAACAAATTTAGGGAAATAGTGCTCATAACAACACATTTCTTAACCATATCAAGAAGAAAATGAAAATTAATTATAAGATTGATTTAACATAATGTGAGAAGTAAACTAGATGTGCAGAATACTTTTTTTTCATTATTATGTTAAAATATCCATGCAATTACTTTCCTATCTGAGTTAACAGGACTGTTTCTAATTATTTTCATCTACTCAGTTATTTTTAAAAGATCATTTGTAATTACAGAGCAGGACTATGTAAAAATTTTACTTAATTTGTATATAGCATTTTATAGTTGTGAGAGTACTTCATATTACCTTATGGAATCCAAATAACCATCTTATGGTAGACAGTTCTATTATTCCAATTATTTACACTAAAAAAACCCCCCACACATTTAGTGAGAATAAGTAGGTAGACACAAAGTTCCCTGAATACAAATTCCCTTTTCCAATTTACTTCTTTTCTTCACTTCTTTTTAAAATTCTTTTTGCTTGTTTTTGCTATTTATGTATAGTATCTTTTATAATATTTTTGTTACTTTATCTTACTTGATATACTTAGACCTCACACTATTGTAACTTGCAAGGGAGTTTAGGTGTAGTTTAGACATAAAAAAGTCTGCTTTTCACTAACTTCATCACCTTATAATACAGATACAAACAGGGATAGTTGCTCAGAAAGCTAATACAGTAGTTTTGTAGGTGTTTGTAAAATTGGGAAATTTGCTTTAAATATAAATGTGCAATGCTTCATTTCTGTGTCATGAAGAGGAGCTAAAATTCAATATCCTATTTTTATATATTTAAATTTATATGTAGTGTTTACAGAACTTGAGTACTTTCAAAAAACACATTTATATGTTGAATTTTACTGCACTATTTTAAAGGCTCATGTACAATGAAGTTATAAATAATAGATGTGCACCCTAACCCCTCTCTGCTTTCTGCAAAAGATGATAAAAAGAACACATTTATTTCCATTGATTTTTTTCTTTGATAGATATACTGTCAGGAAAGATTAAATTTCACTTCAAAATTATTCAGTCTTCCTTGGTGTGTATTTTTAAGTCATGCCAAAATTATAATTAAAAATCTTTTTTTTAACAAGTGAAGAATCTAAACATTGGTGAAAAATAATGATTACTGTTGCATAAAACAATTTACAATATACTGAAATATAAGACAAGGTAAAATTATTTCAGGTTTGGAAATAAGGGCACTAACACATCCAACACGTGTTGCATGGGGACAATAAAACTTTAAAAGTTATTTTGCCATGATGGAGAGGTTAGGTGTGAGTAAGTTAAGTAATGAGAAGAGAAAATATGCGAGGGGTACTCAGGAATTGTGAAAAGTACCACCCTTCGGTATTCAGCCAGCCAGTTCAGCAATTTGGTAATTCGTGGCAACCGTCTAACCTTAGTAGGGTCATTCTAGAGAGATGCTTTTTCTCACAATCTCAGTTTCTCCCTACAATCCTCTTTTCTCCTCCGCTGTTAGCATATATTTGTTCTATGGATTTACTGCTGAATTGACTCTCTTGGTAATAGTGTCTTGGTTGTGTAGCAGCATATGAAGGAGATGAGTAAACCAGTGAATACGGTGAGGCGTGGATAGGAGAGGGAACAGTTATCACTCATAGCAACTTGGGTTGATCGTCTATGTCATAATCTCTCAAATTCCTGTTTAACACTGGAAAACAACACTTGGTAGCTCCTACTTTCAATGATCTGTTGAAAGGATGCTATGACCATTTTTTCCTGATATTCAATTCATAAAGGAAAATAAAATAGTATATATGATCACTTTTTTCCTATAGCAGCGCTCTTTTGAACTAGCAGTGCCTTGTGATTCATTAATGAAGCATAAAACTAAATTATTTAATTAGACAAAATGGTCCACAGAACGGTGACATCCATATCACCTGGGAATTTATTAGAATTGCAGTTTCTCAGTTCTGCCCTAGACCTACTGAATCCGAATCTGCATTTCCACATCACCAGCTGATCTATGCACATTAAAGGTTATCAAGATGTCATGTGATGTGTGTGTGTGTGTGTGTGTGTGTGTGTGTGTGTACTGAGTCATGATATAAAATGTATTTCTTAGTGTGCGTTGCAACCAAAAATGTTTCAAAGCCCATTCTCTTCCTGTAGTAACCCCCCCCCCCAAAGCCAATTATAATAGTAGTATGGATTACCCAAAGTGTCGAAAAACTAACTTAGGCCTCAAAATTAAGATAATGATCTAGGCATTACGATCTCCATTGTACCAAAGAGGAAATTAAAGTTTAGAAATGTTAAAAAGTTTGATAAATGTTACACATCTAATAAGTGGCAGAGCTTAGATTTAAACAAAGGAAGGTCTGTGGAATTTCAAAGTCTTTCACTCCTTCACTGAAAGATATCTTTTAAAACTATTTAACAGACAATTAAAACGATGGGTGCAATATCATTCACAAGTTCCAGAATGATTCATTGTAACTTACTCTTCGTGTGACAATGGGGTCAATTTCTCTTGGGTCTTTGTGAGCAAACATCATCAAATCGGCATTCAAGGTGCGGATCCTCTGAAATCTCAGGCGAATATAGCGGGCGGAGGTAAATTCCAGCAGTTCAGGAGACAGATCATCAGCACTTGGTCTCCCATTGATCAAAGAGATGTGAATCTACGCAAGGTGGGAAATCATTTGACAATTAAAGTTACCAAAAGTTAAATATCTGGTTTTAATTTTTCTTAGAAAAATAAAGTTAAGCTCCCTTTCTCCCAGTCAGTCAGGCAGATACAGGTTCATATTTACTTACTGGAATGCAGCGAAGTAATTGAGAAATTTTATGAATGCTTTAGTACATATACATGCAATTTATTTGCTTATATTTCAGGTGTGTTGTATATACTGCAATTACCCATATTTCTCTGTTCCAAGGCAGTGCATCTACTTGAGTTTCCTAGGATTTCTATAAATTCTTGTCAGTCATTCATTTTCTGAGAATTATTGTGCCCTAACATTATTTAAGACTGTAGTATACAGTGGGAAACCAGAAAACTTGGTATAATAAAGTTACAAAATATCAGACAAAAGCAAGAAACCATCAGGAGCTTAATTTTTTTTATTCTGAACTTGAAAGTATCCAATTATATAGCCTTAAAATATGGAGAGCAAAAATGGACACATTATAAGAAAAACTACACAAATCTCCAAGCACAGTGAGAAATTTCAATAAGCTGGGTTTTTTTTTTGTTGTTGTTTGTTTTTTAGTAATTGATAGATCAAGAAGGCAAAAAATTTACCAAGGATATAACACATTCTATGAAAAATATACTCTATGAAAATATATTAAAACCTGGACAGGATGGTAATTTTTTCAGGAAAATAATTTAGCACAATTGACACCAGAAGAAATCAAATCTAACCATGCCATTTTCCATGTAAAAAGTGGAGAAAAGGTCAAGGAATTACCCTCCAAAGCTAATTTGGAGGCATGGGGCCCACATATTCTAACAGGGATTTCATGAGAGCAGAGAATTCTAATGCGGAATAAACCATTTGATAAAATAAGAAGTACTTCTATCACAGATAAAGGAATTATTTTTCTAATGCCTAAAGAACTCCTATAAATCAACAAGAAAAAATACCAACAACACAAAAACAGACAGAAGATGTAAGAGGACTATTCAAAGAAAGGGAAATATAAATGGCTATTAAACTTTTGATAAGATAGTGAGCCTCACTCATAACAGAACCGTTAATTAAAACCACTCTAAAAACCTTTTCCAGTTTTTCAGGTTGTCAGAATCCTAAAATATTGATAATACTCCTGGATGGCAAGACTAAAGAGGTACAGCAATCCTCACATACTTACAGGTGTGAGTGTAAAATGGCACAGGCCCTTATGAAGGTGAATTTAGCAATAACTGTCAAAATTACAAATGCACAGAATATTTTACTTAGAAATTCCACTTCTGGGGAATCACCCTACAGATATATATATATCACTAATTAACATGAAATTAATGAAATGTACAACTATATTGAATTCCCACCACATTTTTTGGTAATAGCAGAAGACTGGAAACAATCTAATATCCATCAATGTGAGACTGGTTAAATAAATTATACATCGATACAGTGAATTATATGTACCTTACAAAAGAATAAGGAAACTCTCAATATAATGACAGGAAGAACTACTTTCACTTTTTTGTACTTTGTAAATGCATTATTACCTATGCAATAAATCAAATGAGATGAAAATTGTTAAAGAAACTGAAATTGAGTGGTAAGTTTTGGACTGCACACACACACACACACACGCACACACACACACCCCCCATGTGTACGCACACACAGGAGGCTAAAAAGCAAAGGAAACCATTAGATGAAAAGACAACCCTCAGAATGGGAGAAAATATTTGCAAATGAATCAACGGACAAAGGATGAATCTCCAAAATATACAAACAGCTTATGCAGCTCAATATTAAAAAATGGGTGGAAGACCTAAATAGACATTTCTCCAAAGAAGATATACAGATTGCCAACAAACACATGAAAGGATGCTCAACATCACTAATCATTAGAGAAATGCAAATCAAAACTACAGTGAGGTATCACCTCATACCAGTCGGAATGGCCATCATCAAAAATTCTACAAACAATAAATGCTGAAGAGGGTGTGGAGAAAAGGGAACCCTCTTGCACTGTTGGTGGGAATGTAAATTGATACAGCCATTATGGAGAACAGTGTGGATGTTCTTTAAAAAACTAAAAATAGAACTACCATGTGACCCAGCAATCCCGCTACTGGGCATATATCCTGAGAAAACCATAATTCAAAAAGAGTCATGTACTACAATGTTCATTGCAGCTCTATTTGCAGTAGCCAGGACATGGAGGCAACCTAAGTGTCCATCGACAGATAAATGGATAAAGAAGATGTGGCACATATATACAATGGATATTACTCAGCCATAAAAAGAAACGAAATTGAGTTATTTGTAGTGAGGTGGATGGACCTAGAGTCTGTCATACAGAGTGAAGTAAGTCAGAAAGAGAAAAACAAATACAGTATGGAACACATATATATGGAATCTGAAAAAAAAAAAGGTTCTGAAAATCCTAGGGGTAGGACAGGAATAAAGATGCAGATGTAAAGAATGGACTTGAGGACATGGGGAGGGAGAAGGGTAAGCTGGGTCGAAGTGAGAGAGTGGCATGGACATATATACACAACCAAATGCAAAACAGATAGCTAGTGGGAAGCAGCCACATAGCACAGGGAGATCAGCTTGGTGCTTTGTGACCACCTTGAGGGGTGGGATAGGAAGGGTGGGAGGGGATATGGGGATATATGTACATGTATAGCTGATTCATTTTGTTATAAAGCAGAAACTAACACACCATTGTAAAGCAATTATCTTCCAATAAAGATGTTAAAAATAAAATAAGAAAAAGAAGAAAGGAGTCCTGTGCTGGGCTGGGAGCTATTAAGGAACACAACAGTCTGTAAATGCACTGGGAACTGTGACTTGAGGTCACCCACTGGAATTTTCATCCACTTTTGCAAGACAATATATCATTTGTGTTAATTACACTTTTTGACGGCAGAGGCAATACGTGTCTCCATTCCTAACATTCTGCATTTAGATAATCCCTGAGAGAATTTTACAAACTGACTGCCAATAAACTACTGAGTCACTAGAGGAATAAATACAGCAAACTCTGAGATGAGAAACTAATTCTGATGCCACAAAGAATAGACTCAAAATGCTTCATGATAAAAATATGAAATGTCCCAGCTAATTGAACCTACCTTGGATACTTAGTAAAGAATAAATTCACTTAAATCAACTTTTGAGGATGATAAAATACAAGGTCTTCTAAAATAATAAATCTCCAAATATTGAATATCCTCCCCATCTGATGTAGAAAATTTTAAGAGTAAGACAGATCTTGTATATTCCACAGTTCTGGCATCTAACAGGTGAGCCAGAAATGTGTTTAAAGTCAAGTTGTCTCTATTACTTAAGAAGGTATCCATTAAACGGTAAAGGATGAATAAATAGATGTATGAAGCAATTAAAATGAATTCCCCTTACAGATTAATTTTGGCATCCAAAAATTCACCAGTGCCCTTGAATTCATGCTAAATTTCTGTCTTATCAAGCTCTTACTTGACTGCTCCTAAAAATGCTATTTGAAGGGAGAAAATCAGACCATGTCTAGAATTAAGTTTTCCAAAAATTATTAAGGTTTATTTGGCATTAATGCTATGGTGAACTGTATTTGTGCTATACATGGAATCAGTAAGTGCCTCATTTAAACATACAGGAACTTTAAAAAATGGTGAACATGTTCTCATTTACGTTAATAAACCATATGATCGCTAAAGAAAGGCTTCAGCAAAAGAATACTTCTCTTCACAGCTTTTGTATTTTCATCAAGCGACTCCGCCAAGAGATCTTGTGAGCATAGTTAGTCCCAAGCTGTTTCTGAGACAGAAAACCAGACAGCTGTTTGGCCATGTTTTGTGCAGCTTATTTCCATCATTTTTTTTTTCCTTTTTAAAAAAACTCTCCTTCCAAATAAATCATAATATTGGATAAGATATTTCCACTGGAACCTCGCTGTGTAATTCCAACTCCACGGGATAGTTTAGCATACTTCCTGATTTCCTGTGGGGTAACAACTGGAGGGTGTCTATCTTCAAAAAGATGAAAAGTGTCATTCCTCAAGACCACCACTGTCTTGCTGAGAGGCTGTGGGAAGTCTGTGGCAGTCTAGTGTCTTCTGAAATGACTTCCATTACAGACATGTTAGTGGATACATGTTCATGCTGTCAAAGGAATTTATTCCAACTGAAAATATCAGCCTGATTAACCACCGGTTTTTTAGATTTTAAAATTACACTCTTCTTTGAAATTAACTTTCACAGATAGATAAAGAGAAAAAAAAACTCATGAGAGATCATCTCTTTTTACGACTAAATCAATATTACACTCTACTCATCCAAATAAATTATTTTTATTAGTGTAAGGGTACTATATAAATCATGTTTCCCTTGCAGATGGATAAGATTTGAGGGCCTCTATGGTATTTTTACTTTGATAATTAGAATATAATTTAAAGACGTTTTATGCAGCAAATAATCGAAATTCTAGTATGTATAATGGCCCCTTATTATTATGTTTTTCTATTTATATTACTACCTCTGCTTTAGATTACTGGAAAAGCTATATTCCTAACAGCCTCCCCAATGATAGAAGTTTACTGAGTGGATGGATGGGAGAATGAAGGCTACTTAAGGATCATTAATAAGGATAAGAAACTTTGAAATGAGTAGTGGAAGTGGATGGAGTTGACAACTTGACGAACATTTTAAAATCCCCTTTATCAATCTCTAAGTGTGTCAATGAAATTGGTATAACAATTTGAAAGTAAGGTGACACCAGAGGATAGAACAATAATTTTCATATGTATAGGATGAGATCAGCTATCTATAGGTGTGGTCAAAGAACATGTATGTAAATGAGTGGTTGAGACTTGTGGAACCTCTTAAATCTAATCATGATTAATGTGATATTAATTCAGAGAGGGAGAATAAGATCACAACGATAACTTTAAAAAATGAACCTAATCACTTGTATTTTACCCAGCATGGGAAAAAAAAAGAAAGCATACGTTTGGAGAAAGGGGGTGATCTGTATGAAGCTTAGGAAAAGGTGACAGTGCACCAATTTGCCACTGTGTTTCTAGCACAGCACGAACAAAGGCTCTGACTCTGGCTCTGGGTGGTCAACAGGAGCCTCTAAATGATCAATTTTCAGTCTCCACCATACTTGATCTATTAACAGCATTTGAAACAACTTATTACTCCATTGATTTCCAGGATACCACACTGTCTTTGTTTGCCTCCAGTTACCCATTCCCAATCTCCCTCTCTACTTAATACCTTCTCTCCTCCCTAACTTTCTAATATTGGAGTACCATGGTGCCCAGTCCTTGGCCTTGTCTTCTGTTCTATCCACACTCACTTAGCAATCCCACCAAAGCTCACAGATTTAAGTACCATCTATACTGATGCCTCCCACACTTATATCTCCAGGCTTGATCTCTCCTAAGGTCCAGATACAGAATCCAACTGCCTTCTTGATCCATTTATGCGACTGTCTAATAGGTACCTCAAACTTATATCTCAAACTGAGTTCCCTTTCTTCACCCTCAGTGTTCCCAATCTCATTAAATAATTTTATCCTTTCTATTACCCAGGACGAACAATTTGGAGTCATGCTTGCCTGCTCTTGTTTTCCTTCTTCCTACATCCAACTTTTCTGCAAATCTTGTTGGCTTTACCTTCAAACGTGTTTTATGTCTCCCTACTGCTCCCATTAGCACAGATATACTTTATACCTTTCAGGTCTCAGCTAAGATGTCAATTCCTTCCTTCCATGAACACTTGCATGTCCTGTCTAGGAGCTCTTCCTATGAATTCTCTGAGCTCCACTGTGATCACTGCCTATTTACTTGCTTGTATCTGCTACTAGACTGTAAGCTCAATGAGAGTAGGAACTTTGTCTTATTTACAGTATAGTCTTAGTGATTAATATAGTGAGTAGCATCTAGTAGATTCAATAATTATTTGTTGAATGAGTAAATCATTAACAGTGCCCAAATATTATAGACTGTGATAGAATTTCCAAATGAATTAACTCTTTCTTCAAACATTCACAATTTTTGAATTGTGTATGTCATTTAAATTTTGACTTTGTATATATTTCACCTATATTTTTAATTGCATTTATTGGATGTACATCAAGAATTTTAGCATAAATTTTATTTGACATAATTCAATAAATCTCACTAGAGGTGTAATAATTCAAGTACCTACAAAACATTACAGGCAGATTCCTGTAGCCCCAACATTTGGATAAATCATCCAAAAATTATTTAAGTCACTAATAGAGCCATTTTTGAATATAAAAATAATGCAATATACTTGTATATCCTTAGGTGCCTCAGTATTCCTACTTAACAGAACTGGAAAGATTTTCTTTTCATGCAGAGTGTAGTGTACTGAATTATCTTGGAAGGTCCTTAATAAACATCACACTATCATCAGAAGTTTATAAGCCCAACCAAAACAACTACTATACTTCCATGGTTGATGACTACTGTGCTGCTGGAAAAGTAATATTTTAACATATAAAATGTCAAAGACTGTGAATGACATTAACTTCCTTAACTAATCTATTCCAAGAATATAAGGAAATGTCAGCTTAATGAACTATTTAATAAATATGACTGTATCACTGACACCTGTACCCTGAGCTTAGTCTTAACAGGTCTTTCCGACTCCCATAATATATCTCCTTTCTGACACCTACTTGGCTCCAACTGCCCCTGAAACTTAGATTGCTTTCCTCCTGTTCTTTAGAATTACAATTCTTGAATTTGTTATTCCTGGATGAAAACTTTTCCTTCCATGAAATATTTACAGAGAGTCATCACTGCCAAAGTAATGGTCATTAATAAACTACAGTAGAATAAGAAAATCAGTTTTCTTCAATGAGTATCTGTCATCTTATGTTTTTATTTTTCTCCTCTCTTAGTGAAACTAGTTAAAATATTGTGCTCCAAAGGTTGTGTAGCTTCTCTCTTGGTCAAAGAAGAGAACCTCTCTCTCTCTCTCTCTCTCTGTCTCTAACTCTCTGTATCAGAGTTATTCAGAGTTATTTAATTTTTTGTACGAATACCAGATTTCATGTGGCAGTGCTTTTTAAATCCTATGGAATTAACATACAGAAAGGCTAAGTGGTTTGGAAAGATTAAAAATAGAAGTAAAGTCTTAGCTGTTTTAGGAGTTCCAATTTTCTCAAAGTTTCGAAATTGGTATGGTCCTTCTTTCAAAAAGCTTCTGGTGGTGTTCTTGCTTTGTACAAGTCAAAGCAATCCAGCAAAGCATTTAATTCTAAGCCCTTTGATCTTAGATTAGTTTCATCTGAAACATGTCCAGATGAGTGACATGTAATCCATCATAACTGAATAGAAGAGCCCACTGGTCATAATGTATGAAAGAAACAATGACAATTAAGTTCCTGAAAGTTTCAAAAAAAGGAAATAATTATTAAATGTAAATAGCTTTTTTCCCTCAAAAAGGACCTTGACACATGACCTCATTTTACATCTCTCTAAAAATTTATAATTATTTTCAAATAATAAGTTTTAAAAGTACTCCAAGTTGTGAATTTTTCATTTATCATTTGTGTTTTTCTTCCTCCCATTAAAGTATACGATATTTGTGTGGATAAAAGAAGAGTTGTCAAAATAGGTTTTCTCAGTCTCTTTTGGGAGCGTCTCATTTAAATTTTATCAAATGCAGGTGTCATTACTAAATCTTTGTGCTGTCCAGCTGAGACTATATAGGGATATAGATATCATCTGAAATTCACAGCAAGAAAAGAATCTAAGAGGAGTTGCTCCAGAGCAGACCATGAGGGAAAAATCACCAGAAGAAGAATTCTTTCAACTCTCCTCCAACATTTGCATTGCTCCAAATTTCGTTCTGGGTGTGTCTCAACCAAAGATAGATTAAGAGAATAAATCATTAGTTACCTATTCCAACCTCATAGCTATTTCAGAAATTTCTCTGCAATATACAGGAGCTTACTCATAAAAACAATAGTGATTATGATTCTGTACTTACTGGATACCAGACACTCTTGCATATAATCTGTGTGTACTAACTCAAATAGTATTAACTCACTTAATGCTTACAACAACCTCATGAAATTGGTGCAATTATTATCTCCTTTTTTAAGAAGAGAAAATAGACATTGAAATTTTAACAAGGATGGCTAAGTTCATATAGCCAAGATGTGTTCTGATTCTAGTCTGACTTCTTTGGCTGAGTTCCTCAGCTCACCATTTCACTACCTCAAAGAACAGGGGTTTAGTAAGCATTTGTTGAATGAATAATAGCTGGTCATCTAGGCTCTATTTGAAGACTTCTAGCAACATTAAGCTCACCACTGGTGAGACAATCTTCTCCATACACGCTCTCCATTATTTATTTGCCTTACTTCCATTCCAAACCTGTCTGTGACTGACACCAGTATTTTAACTTCAATTTCTCTCTATTATCCTGCTCTTGCTCCTCTGGAATTATCTAGCTTGTTCAATTTCCCCACCTCTTGGCTTTTCTTCTTGAATCTGTGTCAGGTTTATCCCACTAGTTTTATCTGTTCTAGACTTCCTTGGGTAAACTGTTTACCATGCCCCAGGTCACCACTCAGGACCCACCCCCAGGTCAGATGGTGTTCAGGCCTCCTGCAAAGGGGCAAGAATGAAGTATATTAAAGCACAGAGGATCACTAAGGCAAGGGATAGCTGCAGACCTCATCAACATCTCCTGGGATTGATCCATATCAGTAGAGAACCTCCTGGTAAATGGAAGCAAAGCTCTACATTAATCAAAATCAGAACCAGAACCTGTCCAAAAATCGAAGGCTAAAGCACCAATCGTTCTGAAAAGAACCAACCCCTAAGGTCTTACTAACATCACAATAAATGAAATTAGTTATGACAGATTTAGTACTTAAGCATTTTAGTAAGTGAAAACCACGCGCTGATATGCAAAAAAATTAATTTAAACTTTATGGCAAATTCTACATAGTAGGAAGTACTAAAATCTCAAGTTATAGAGAGAAGGGGAAAATAATGTGCTAATACCAAAAATAAATATCTGTGAAACTAACATGTTCTTCCTTGTTGTGGAGAGCTGTTAGAGACAGTTCCGAATAGAAAAAAAGCAACTGAGGGTACAATGACCTACATTAGTAGGATAGAACAATCAGTACACTTGAAAGACATTTAATAACAACACAAAGGAAAACTTAAGCAACATTTTCCTGTTTTGTTTTCAGTCCCTGTGTGGGAACACTTGTTTAAAATTAAAACAAAATCTTGGAGCAAGAGGTCTAAATACAGTGCCAGATCCTGTGTCATTCGATTGGAACAAAACCTAGATGTGTACTTGAAAAAGAAATGCAGTCGCTCGTTCTCATTCTCTGACTCAAGAGTTCCTCAGAGAGAAGGGTGTGTGTGTCGTGTGTGTGTGTGTGTTGCAAGTATTTAAATGAAAGCTGTAAAAACACATTAATTTGCTTTTTCTCATTTATATAGAATAGCGTTTGGGGATGGTCATTGGCAATCTCAACTAATTTAAGATTCAGAAAGGTTCAACTTCAAACGACATGTCAGATTTTAAATGATCGAGACATATTAATACATACTTAGAGAGGGGTCTGAACATAGCACAAGGTCCTCAAGATTGAGCATGCCCTCTAGGCTTGGCGTATTTCTGATATCTCTGACCTATGTGTGTGCAAGCTGACTGCCGCGTCCCCCACCCTCTGATATGTGTCCCCGGACTGCCCTCTTGCACCAATACAAGGACAGGCTCATTCTTTGAATGTTCCCTTCTTTTGCCACCTTTCTCTCTCTTCTTGTTTTGCTTTCACATTATTAATTTTTTGGTGTCTTCTTCATATCTTTTCTTATTCTCCACTCACCTCTTACGGTTTTTATTCTTGCCCTGCTTCATTTTATTTCATCTTTAGAGTGAAACTGTCCATCCACAGTTGATCAAGTTTCTATGCTTTCAAGTGAAAACATGTGTTCAATTACTTTAAATATGGCCTCTAGCCTAGCTTTGTAAGAAGAAACTGCAGGATTTACCTCTTTAATCCTAAGATTTTTCATTGCACAGAGTAAAAACAATTAATAAGTTGGTGTTTTTGTGGAACAAAATTTTATACTTAGATAACTGAGGGCTTTTTATTTCAGTGGGCTTGTAAATCTGAGTACCGATGAGTCTGTATGTGAGACTACAAAAATGTTTATACATATATGCTTTTCTAACTTGGGCTAATACCGTTTCTGGTGCTTTGTACGATAGTATGTGTGGATGTGTGTTGTGTGTTCAGGTAGCTAATGACAGCTGAAGACCATATATGTTGAAGCAGACTGCCTGGGACCAAAGTCTGGCTCTGCCACTTACTACCTGTGTGAATTTAGGCAATTGACTTAATATCTCTGTGCCTCAGTTTCCTCTGTAAAAGGCAAGTAATAATAATAATACCTACTTATTATCCTGCTGCCAGATTAAAAAAGATAATTCATGCAACCTGAATAGAAAATGCCTGGCACACAGGAAAAACTATTAAGTGTTAATTGTTGTTACTCTTGAAAGAGTAAGAAAACTAACACAAACAGTTGTATGTCTCTTTGCTAAGCAGAATACGCTGTCCTCTTTACCTACCAGCAACCTGGGCAGCCTCAGGACAATGGAAGTAGTAGTGATAAAGTTCCCACCCACAATGGAGAGGTGAATCTGGAAATAGTAAGAATGTTGAACTTCAACAAGAGATTATGTGTCAAGAAGAAAGAGCAGGACCTCCTCAAGGAGGCGTTTTGCCTCCTTGCTTATATCCCATTTCACACAAGAATTAAGAGAAAGAATGATCAGAGGACTTTCTAGCTCAAACCCCCTCCAGCTCCATGCTGGGACTATTGTTTGGGGATGGCTTATATTCCCATCCCCTGACATGACAACCTTTGGGCCTGAGGACAGAGTAGGTGACCATGTGCCAACACAAGGACTGCAGGAAGAGGAGGCTGTAGAATTACCAATATCTGGGCAGTAGTTTGTGAGAAGAGAAAGACGAAAAGGAAAGGGATCTGTCACAGGAAGGGACTCCATAAATGTGCAGTCATACTTAAAATTTCGTTGGAGTCACCAGGTTTGCAACACAGCACTGTGATGTGCACAGACGACTAGATACCATCTGAAAATATCAAGGTTTTAAGGAAGTTTTTCATTTAAGAGGTTAGGTGTTAATTTTACATGCTTTATTGAACAACAAGAACAAATATGATCCATGTCAACAGTAGCCTACGTTCAGGTTCTTACCATTATTCTGTACAGAATTGGACCACAATCATTTATTTACTAGGTTTATAAGATGTTGGCTCCTTGCACCCCTGACATCTGTACAGCAGCAACAGATCTCTAGTCCCTTCAAAGAAACAGAATGCACCAAGGGACCTCTCCTCCCACACAAACAGAAGATGAAGTTTTCTGTAGATTGACCGAGTACACAGTGTTCTTGTTCCTTTGCTGGACTCACACTAATAACTGACCACAGGAAGCTGCAGGGCCATGCCCTCAAAGAAGCTCAAATACAGCTCGTGTTGTGGTTAGCTGGTGGGGGTGGGGGGGTGCTGAAATTCAGGGTCTCATTTTCTGCAGGAACCCATGCAGAATAGTGAATATTCAGAAACATTCAAACTTGAGAAAAATGAATAAACGGCTGATTCGAGGTCACTGATCATTATCCTGTTATTTGTTTAAAGTGGATTTTGTTTTGAAACACTCCCTTTTCTCTCTCCTCTGACAAACATGGCGTGAATGAAAGGTAAAGGGAATAAAAAATTTAATCAATCATCTAGAGGCCAGGGCTGAATTGCTTTCTGTTACACATTTGCTGCCAAATTCACAGAATCAGGTTTGTTTTCAATTATTTGTAACATGCTTTCCTAGAAGAATTTATAATAGGCTGTTTAGGGACTGCCCCCCTTTCTATTAATGATAAAAATACAGCTGTTCCTCCTTAACAAAAAAGAAAAGGAGTTAAATTAGAAAATTGTTATGAATGTCACTGTTGGGCTTAAGAATTTTTTTGTTTGTTTCTCCAATGAGAAATGGCAACCAGACTGTTTCATTTCTTTTTGCCTCTTACTATGTTTATTTTCAAAATAAAAAGCTACCATTAATCTTTTTTGAGATAGTTTATACTAATAATACCTATAAAATATTAAAAATAAGCATATGTCATGATTATCTATTGATATGTTGCTTCTGTAGTTCTAACAGCTGTGAACTTCATTCCTTGAAATAAAAGTACACTGTAAGTCCAGTGAATATTCACTGACCAGAATGCAATGCTTCCAGTCTCTCCATTTCCAAAATTACCTTTTCTCTCTCATCACAGACTTCCCTGTATCTTTTCTCTAGGCCTCCTGTATCCTGACACTATCAGCATCCCTGCCATCTTCTGTCTGATCAAGTGCTTATTAAAGACATAGACTCATTAATAGGAGATGTCATTCCTTATTAGTTGCCTAGGTATGGCAGTCTTTTGAGAGACACAAGTAAGAATCTCTGAAATCCTACTTATAGGCATCCAGTTGGGCTGATTACCTATGTGGAAAGATGACATACAGACTTTTCTTATCCCAGTCATCTCACTCCATTGCCTAGGCCCAGGGACCACAACGGCCATGCTCCAAAGCCCACCTTTATTCACAATGCACTAGAGCTGGTTTTGAAGAAATATGGCGCCTATGACTGCATTAGTATGGACTGGGGTTTATTTGTAGATTTTTCTGAAAATCTGATCAATATTCATTCCCTTCTCTCCTGATAATCCACCTTCTTTTCTGTTTCTCTTTCTTCTCTATCATAATTAAGCTCTTTCACTGGTTTATCTCATGACCTTTCCATCCTCCAGTAATTTACTTTAGGAGAAATAGTCCTTCCTCTTAACTGCTGCATCTATACCCCAGCTTCTTTAAAGTCCCTTTACTGGGTCTCAAAATTATGTCATATTCTAAATAAAATTGAACTAATTTTCTATTTTAATTTACCATCTTGTTTTTACCTGAATCTCTTACAATTATAAATCCCTATTTTCCTACCAGTAGTATATTTAAGAAATGATGGCACTGACAAAGAGAAAGGAAAACATTCTCTTATAAATATCATTACCAATTTATACAATGTCTACAGAAGTGCACATATACCACCAGCAATACCATTTCTTTTTCAAATAAAAATACAATATGTATGTAGGTCAACAAACTAGTGAATAATTTTAAAATAAGTATTCCAGAGTTCATACATTCAAATGAATGCTGCTCTTTCAAAATACCTATTTTGGAGTGCTCTGTTTACAACAATAGTGCCTTCTCCTTAATCATTTTAACAGTCCTTGGGTTTTTCTTTATTTCTGAAATTTTTCTTTAAGTGGTAGGAGGAAGACTATTTCAAAAACAAAGGTTATTGGGGAAAGAAAAATAAGTCACAAAAATTAAAGGTCAGGATAGAAATTAAAAAATTAAAATTTGAAATAGAGAAAGGTACAGCTAGTAAAGCCTATGCACATTTTTCCTCCACCACCCAGAATTACAGGGCTTCTTACAGCTCTGGCACTCCTAAAGACTTAACAACGAAGGCTGTTGGGAAATATTAAACGTTTAAGAAAGAAACTGGCAACCAAAGATAGTTTACTGGAGAAATCTTTTCACTCGTCAAATCAAATACTTGTAGCCCACTGAAGACAAATAATCGTTCATGATGGAAAGGATTTTACTATGTCAATGACACTTATAAAAAGAAAACAACTTAGAGTTAAAAGAAGAAAACCTGACAAAAATATACACTATGCTTGAACCTTAAATGTAATTTATAATTCTGCCTGCTGCTGTTTTCAGTCATTAATATCATTAAAACACAACAAGTTAAATTAATTTCAACACATTATCATTTTAGTATAAATTCTTTTATAAAATAATATACCTTATCTTTATACATCATTGGATGGATTATGTTAATAGTGTTTTTCTCTTTAACTCTGAGAAGAAAACGAACAATTATGGGTCATCTAAAATGTCCTTCCAGCTTGTAGAATGAGTTGTGTTTGTATTTCAATGAACATCTGTTTGACAAATTGTAATGCTAATTATGATTTATCATTTCCATGACACCAAATATCAAGGTAGTAATAAACACTGATGACTAACAATATTTTTCCATTTCACCCAGATGTTTGGCATCACCAAACTTAGTTTCACAAAAAAAAAAAAAATTTCTTGAATTCTGGCACATTATGGTGGAGGGGAACTAATATGAATGACGCGGCGGGTGTTTTTTTTTTTTCCTCAATATGTAAAATTTGACTGGCAAGGCTTGTAAGATACAGAAATGAAATTATACTTAAAAATAAATGTCTTGGGGCTTCCCTGGTGGCATAGTGCTTAAGAATCCGACTGCCATTGCAGGGGACATGGGTTCGAGACCTGGTCTGGGAAGATCTCACATGCAGCGGAGCAACTAAGCCTGTGCGCCACAATTAATAAACCTGAGCTCTAGAGCCCGCGAGCCACAACTGATGAGCCCATGCGCCACAACTACTGAAGCCCACACGCCTAGAGCCCGCGCCCCACAACAAGAGAAGCCACCGCAATGAGAAGCCTGCGCACCTCAACGAAGAATAGCCCCGGCTCGCCGTGACTAGAGAAAGCCCGTGCACAGCAATGAAGACCCAACACAGCCAAAAATAAATTTAAATAAATAAATGTCTTTCAAAGTTTTACCAATGCAGCCAACAGCCAGAATGAAAAAATAATTAAGTAATTTATATCATAAATTTTTTTCAAAGCAAGTCTCTAAATTCAGAGTTTATCCTTTAGATCTTATTTCAAGAATGTACAATTGTGAGACATCTTTGAATATATGGCATATAAGATCTGATGTGACAATTTGGAATGTGGAGCTTGAAGGACATAAAAACAGTATTCACTAGTTTGTTTGCTTTTGTTTAATGTATAGCAACGCTTGGGCTTTTCCACACCTTTCCTGGAAAACCCTAATCAAGTTCTCCTTTGTGAGCCTGGAGCCCCTTCCCCTGATACTGTTTTTTTAATAACAAATAACATTTTAGTTTTAATAGTAATCAAATGGAATTAGCAAATAGTCCATTGTTTATTATATAAATCACACCAAGGTCTGAGTGCACGTTTCCCAAAAGATTATTTTTACATCCTGCAACAAAGAGAATATGTAATGCTTGCAATACTCCTGTGAGAAAACTCTCTGTCCAAAACTGTTTGCTCTTTGATTTTGCTGGTTCTACCTCATCTCTCTGACCTCTAAAGGTGGAAATGCCTCGGCTCAGTTCTAGAGCTCTTTCTCTTCTTGGTCTTCATGTACTTCCTGGGTGATCTTGTGCAGTCTTACAGCTTTAAATCTTCAAATTCAGACATTTCGGCAGTATTTCTCATCTGAACTTTAGAATACTATTGAATATATACTGTCTATTCAACCTTGCCATAATGTCTAATAGACATTTCAAGTTTAACATACTCAAAACTGAACGCCTGTTCCTCCTCAGCAAAACTTGCTATACCCACGGTCCTCCCTAACTCGCTTAACTGCAGCTCAGCCCTTCCAGTCGCTTATGCCAAAAACTGTAGACTCATCCTTTGCTCATCTCATTCTCTCACACCTAATGGAAAATCCATCAGGAAATCCTCCTTGGCATATCCAATTGGTCAGGAAATCCTATTGGCACTACTTTAAAAATGTATCTTCTATTCAGACAATTTTCACCATCTTCGCTGCTGCCAGCATGCTCTAAGCCACTATCATTTATCCCCTGGAGTATTGCAAAAGTCTCTTGACTGCTCTCCTGCTTCTACCCTCCCCCTCATGTGTTAACCAACCCAACACAGCCACAGCCGGGGAGAAGGGGAGAAGGACAGGAATGGGGAGGGAATGGGGAATGACTGTTGATGTGTATTAGGTTTCTTTTTGAGAATGTTCTACAATTAGATTCTGATGATGGTTGCACAACTCTGTGAAGATACTAAACACCACTGATGTGTACACTTTAAATTTTTGAATTTTGTGGTATGTGAATTATATCTTAATAAAGCTGTTAGTATAAACTGTGAAGGATCTGAGATTTTCAATTTTTACCTTATTTGCAAGGTAACAAGTTAGACTGACAGTTTCCTGGATGCTGGTGGAACATATGAGACTCCAACAACAGGAAAAAGGGTCTTTATCACTTGGAGTACAGGAGGCAGCATGAGCATCAGCATATTTGATGCCAGTCCCTGAGCCTCACTTTGCCACACAAAGAGATACAATGAGGACCAGCTGATACTGGCGCTCCAGTGGGCTGTGTTACAGATGGAGAACTCTGAGGGTAACGAACCCAAATCTTTTACTCTGGGGGGAGATACCATCCATATCTTTCAAGGCTATAAGCAAACCTGTCCTTGGATTCACAGGGAGATACTATCCAAGGCTGTTCAGTCTATAAATAGCCTTGAAAAGATAGCCTGGAACAAAAATGATCAATGCTGCTGGTTTCAAAATTTATAACCAATTTATCAAGGGGTGCCATCTGAATTTAGGCATAAGCTTTTTTTTTTTTCTTTTTGCGGTACGCGTGACTCTCACTGTTGTGGCCTCTCCCGCTGCGGAGCACAGCCTCCGGACGCGCAGACTCAGCGGCCATGGCTCACGGACCCAGCTGCTCCACGGCATGTGGGATCTTCCCGGACCGGGGCACAAACCCGTGTCCCCTGCATCGGCAGGCGGACTCTGCGCCACCAGGGAAGCCCTAGACATAAGCTTTTAAATCTCAACTATTAACCAAAATATAACTATTATTTCAAGAAAACACCACATGAATTGGAAGGTTTTAAGTTGCAGTAATTTAAAAACGGGAATTTATATGCTGATTTTATCATTTAAGTTTATCTCTTTTAATTCTCAGGGTTAGGAAGGAATTACCATGTTCCTCATTTTTGCAGATGAGGAAACAGGCTCAGAGAGGTTAAAGAACTTACCCAAGAGCAAACAGGTTGATAGTGACAGAGCTGGGACAGTCTGACAGTAAATGTGTGTGGTGGGGCTGTGTGGGTGAGCTGGAGCAGGTAACCCAAGCTGAACACACCTGCCACAGACAAATCCTCTGCACAACTCCTGTCCTGCAAATCCAGAGATCGTTCAACACCCACAAAAACACAAGTTACAAATGTTCACATAAGCACCACTTGGGAAAAATCAGGTTGTAAACCTCATATATAATTTTGCTTTCCAATGTTCTGTCTAGTGCTACTGGGCCTCCCAAAGATTTCCAAGGGCATGAAACAAAGAACAGCATGAAGGCATTCTGAGTCCCATTTTCTTGAATTTTCACTTTGGACCACAAGTATTAATAAGGATGTGTCTGCAATAATGAGCACATTTTCCCACTGAAGCACCAGGGAATGAAATCCCGTTGCCTAGGGGAAGCACAGAAGTCTGTATTGGTATGACCTCAGGAAAGAACATCTGACAAATAGGGAAGCAATTCTGATATAAGATTTTTTCAAAACCACATTATAAATGTTGATTGTATAAATGTGATTAGGAGAAAAAAACCATTTCCTTCAATATTCTGTTAATCATATATAAATTATCAGTTGATATGATGAAAGTATTGCATAGAGTTAAGCCTAAATTTTCATAGGACATTTAGCTGCGTATTCAAGTAGAGATTAACTGGTTTAGGAAACTTGTAAGTTTTGTTTATGTGTTAAGGAGAGACCAAAACAACGTTTAGTAATCTTTTTTCACACAATGTTGAGCTAACCATAATTTTGCAATAAACCCAGGAATCAGTAATAATCACAAATTTGATTTTTTTTACGCTGGTCTAAGAAGTGAGGCAGCAAATAAGATATCTTTCCTTTATCTCAACTGAAGCGATTACCTCAGGATTTGAGATTCTAGGTAACTTGTAAATCTTTAATGGCTCAAGGCCTCAGAAAATTGACCCTGGTTAATTTTAATTATAATTTCAAAATATATTATTTACAGTTTGCTACTGCCTTCTAATTTCTTTGATCCACAGCCTTTTCCATAGTTTTCAGAGGTTCCAGATATAATTTTCTTAAAATTGATTTATAATGGCTTTTAGAAGATTTAATCTAGAGCTTCACTAAGAAGATGATTTTATTTTTCTAAAGCATACAATTTCCGGATTTGAGGATATTTGTTAGCACTTCCTTCCAGAGCTTTCAGTTTTTACTCCACGTGTCATGGGGCTCTGTCAGGTCTAATGTGTAAAGTTCAGGGAGATCTTTGGAATAGCAGACACACCATTGAAAACACATAGAAGATACTGCTAGATAGAGCTAGGATGGAAAGTTGTTACTCTACAGGAATGACTCAGGCTAAATTAAAATATCCAAAGTAAGTAAAAATATATGGAAAACAACAGTATTAAGGAGGTTTGTAATAAAAAACTGAAAGTATATTTGCAGAAGACTCTGAGGTCTTCAAAAAGATAGCAAATATTTTTATTAAATTGGCAAATCTCCCAATTTAACAGCCTAGTAGACAAATTTCCCAAAACGGAACAAGCACTGTGAAGAGGTTGAGTCATTTGTTTTCATAAGTGCTCTGTAAGTAATTATTTCTGAAATCCCAGGCCCACCATTGGTGAGGGACAATGGGGAAGGTTTTCATCTCGCACTCAGCAGGGGCCTCTAGACTAATATGTATACACACCCACGATTACCACAGCACAGTTTGTGCAATTTCACTTCAGATATTGTTAATCATTTCAGCATTCAAAAAGTCTCCTTGAAAAGTCCAGCTAAAGGAGCATACTGATTCACATGGCTGAAAAATACCCTTGCAATTCAGAAGTTATTTTTCATTAAAGGCAATAAGGCAGCAGCATGAGAAGATGTTAGGTGCATTTGGATTCTTCTAGAGTGCTCACTTCTACATTTCCCTGTATATTTTGCCTTTATTCTAAGTCACAGCAAATGCAATAGCCAAAGACTGTGGAGACACTTGAGAATACTCATTTCCTTGAAGAAGATTTCTCAACCAATTGGAAAAGACATGCTGAAAGCCTTAGAAAGATCACTTGATGGAGGATAAATAAGCCCTTAAATAAAACAGCACTAGAGACAAAAGTAAAGTCATCTGTGGAGAAAGGTCTGACTTTGAAGGTCATATAAATATCTAAAATCCAGATGTTATCTTTTCTTATCTTTTAGTAAACATTGTAAAACTGTTTCACTTTTCCTGATTTTTGAATCTGAAATCCCATAATTGATTTTATTCACAAAATAATTATACGTTTTTACTCAGTATGATTCTCATAAAATCTTTTCAGTTCAAACTTTTATTAGTCTAATCATATCAGTTTTTATGTGTGATGATGTTTCATGGCACAATGCTTATTGTTTTAGATCATTTGAGATTTTTTTCTCCTTTTTTGGATAATAAACTTTTAAAACTTTAAAAATGGCAATCCTATTATGGATTTTCACTAATTGGGTTCAGAAATCCCAAAACATTTAAAACTCAATTTTGAGCTTTACATTACTGTGTCAATGGTGACTCTCTTAAGAAAGAAGGAGAAAGGGAGACAATGGAATTTTGGATATTTAAATAATTTCTTTTGATTTTTTTGAATGTACAAAAATTTGTATCTGAGAGACTCAGGCTCAGACATGCTGAAATCTGCTCTGACAACTTTAAAAAGGCTCTTGACATATTTGACTTTCCTGTGGACCTAGAAGTTTCTGGTTATAAATAGAACTTCTTTATGACATTAATATACAAGTACTGGAAATTATATTTTAAAGTTTCTTAAGTTGGTCATATCACAGATATAATTAGAGCTAATATAAGTGATAATAATATTATTAATAATAATAATTAGCTAATATAACTTCTATATCCCCTAGAAATATCTTTTTATTGGTTATTCACTCAATTCTGTGCCAGTGCATATCAAAATAAAATGTGTATATCCTCTGACTAGTGATTCATATTACTAGATTTATTTACAGAAATATTCGTGGATGAATATAAACATCTTTGTACAAGATGTCCATTACAGCATTGTTTACAATCATTAAAAGTTGGAAATGAAGAACCATCAGTGAGAATATGATTAAATAGATTGTAGGGTACCTACTTTCAAATGAAGTACTGCATCACAATTAAAATAATCAAACAATGTAAATCTACCAGTACTGAAATAGAAAAAAAATGTCTACAACATCATAAGTGAAAAAGCAAATCACAAATACCATGCAGAGGATAATTCCACTTGTGAAAAAAGCAAGAACACATAATATATTTTACACAGGTTTTCATATATGCATTAAAAATAATGTCTAGGAAGGATACATACCAAACCATTAATAGTTGTTAGCAGTGGAAAGAAGAGTTGGGGAAGCGAGGACTCTTTACTTCATCTTGGCCTATTGATCACAGTGTAATTCTCCTAATATAATTACATTATATAATTTTGTACTGTTTATTTTTAAATTGACATTTAAAAAGCATTAAAACAAAACTTTATGTATGTTATAAAACTTTTTGACCCTTTAAGGAATCTTTAGGCTGGATCCCTCAGTCTTACGCATCACCCTAAGGAGCACATCAAGTACAACTACTAGTCCTGGCTTCACTTCTTCCATGCTTGCGGGAAGTAGTGCAAAACAATAACATGCTTTTCACAGTTTTGGGAAGTCTCTCATCGGCTTCTGACTGTTACAGAGAGATTCTGACTCTATATACTTTTGGCATATATTCCAGTCTATTGAAGTTTCCTCAAAGACAGAATCAGAGTAGTTAAGAACAAATTTACAACAGAAGAAATTGCAACTTTAAATGCCATGAAACTGGCCTATAGATAAGCTGCTTGTCTTTTTTCTTTTTTTAACATGTTTATTGGAGTATAATTGCTTTACAATGGAGTGTTAGTTTCTGCTTTATAATAAAGTGAATCAGTTATACATATACATATGTTCCCATATCTCTTCCCTCTTGCGACTCCCTCCCCCCACCCTCCCTATCCCACCCCTCTAGGTGGTCACAAAGCACCCAGCTGATCTCCCTGTGCTATGCGGCTGCTTCCCACTAGCTATCTATTTTACATTTGGTAGTGTATATATGTCCATGCCACTCTCTCACTTTGTCACAGCTTACCCTTCCCCCTCCCCATATCCTCAAGTCCATGCTCTAGTCAGTCTGTGTCTTTATTCTTGTCTTACCCCAGGTACCTCATGACCTTTTTTTTTTCTTAGATTCCATATATGTTAGCATAGGGTATTTGTTTTTCTCTTTCTGACTTACTTAACTCCGTATGTCAGACTCTAGGTCCACCCACCTCACTACAAATAACTCAATTTCGTTTCATTTTATGGCTGAGTAATATTCCATTGTATATATGTGCCACATCTTCTTTATCCATTCATCTGTTGATGGACACTTAGGTTGCCTCCATGTCCTGGCTACTGCAAATAGAGCTGCAATGAACATTGTAGTACATGACTCTTTTTGAATTATGGTTTTCTCAGGGTATATGCCCAGTAGTGGGATTGCTGGGTCTTATGGTAGTTGTATTTGTGGTTTTTTAAGGAACCTCCATACTGTTCTCCATCGTGGCTGTATCAATTTACATTCCCACCAACAGTGCAAGAGGGTTCCCTTTTCTCCACACCCTCTTCAGCATTTATTGTTTGTAGATTTTTTGATGCTGGCCATTCTGACCAGTGTGAGATGATATCTCATTGTAGTTTTGCTTTGCATTTCTCTAATGAACAATGATGTTGAGCATTCGTTCATGTGTTTGTTGGTAATCTGTATATCTTCTTTGGAGAAATGTCTATTTAGGTCTTCTGCCCATTTTTGGATTGGGCTGTTTGATTTTTTGTTATTGAGCTGCATGAGCTGCCTGTAAATTTTGGAGATTAACCCTTTGTCAGTTGCTTCACTTGCAAATATTTTCTCCCATTCTGAGGGTTGTCTTTTCGTCTTGTTTATGGTTTCCTTTGCTGTGCAAAAGCTTTTAAGTTTCATTAGGTCCCATTTGTTTATTTTTGTTTTTATATCCATTTCTCTAGGAGGTGGGTCAAAAAGGATCTTGCTGTGATTTATGTCATAGAGCGTTCTGCCTATATTTACTACTTAATAACGAAGTGATCACTGAAGAAATCAAAGAGGAAATCAAAAAATAACGAGAAACAAATGACAATGGGGACACGACGACCCAAAACCTATGGGATGCAGCAAAAGCAGTTCTAAGAGGGAAGTTTATAGCAATACAATCCTACCTTAAGAAACAGGAAACATCTCAAATAAACAACCTAACCTTGCACCTAAAGCAATTAGAGAAAGAAGAACAAAAAAAACCCAAAGTTAGCAGAAGGAAAGAAATCATAAAGATCAGATCAGAAATAAATAAAAAAGAAATGAAGGAAATGATTGCAAAGATCAATAAAACTAAAAGCTGGTTCTTTGAGAAGATAAGCAAAATTGATAAACCATTAGCCAGACTCATCAAGAAAAAAAGGGAGAAGACTCAAATCAATAGAATTATAAATGAAAAAGGAGAAGTAACAACTGACACTGCAGAAATACAACCGATCATGAGAGATTACTACAAGCAACTCTATGTCAATAAAATGGACAACCTGGAAGAAATGGACAAATTCTTAGAAATGCACAACCTTCCAAAACTGAACCAGGAAGAAATAGAAAATATGAACAGACCAATCACAAGCACTGAAATTGAAACTGTGATTAAAAATCTTCCAACAAACAAAAGCTCAGGACCAGATGGCTTCACAGGCAAATTCTGTCAAACATTTAGAGAAGAGCTAACACCTATCCTTCTCAAACTCTTCCAAAATATAGCAGAGAGGGCTTCCCTGGTGGCACAGTGGTTGAGAGTCCGCCTGCCGATGCAGGGGACACAGGTTCGTGCCCCGGTCCAGGAAGATCCCACGTGCCGCGAAGCGGCTGGGCCCGTGAGCCATGGCCACTGAGCCTGTGCGTCCAGAGCCTGTGCTCCACCACGGGAGAGGCCACAACAGTGAGAGGCCGCGTACCACAAAAAAACAAAACAAAAACAAAATATAGCAGAGGGAGGAACACTTCCAAACTCATTCTACAAAGCCACCATCACCCTGATACCAAAACCAGACAAAGATGTCACAAAGAAAGAAATCTACAGGCCAATATCACTGATGAACATAGATGCAAAAATCCTCAACAAAATACTAGCAAACAGAATCCAACAGCACATTAAAAGGATCATACACCATGATCAAGTGGGGTTTATTCCAGGAATGCAAGGATTCTTCAATATATGCAAATCAATCAACGTGATACACCATGTTAACAAACTGAAGGAGAAAAACCATATGATCATCTCAAAAGATGCAGAGAAAGCTTTCGACAAAATGCTTGGCTTTTTAATTGAACTAAAATAACTTGGTACAGCTGAACATTACTTGCATGCATGCCTCTCACCTATGGCAAGTACGTTTGAATGTTGTACACTTGTAGATTGCTTTAGAATCCACAGAGGTATGCATAAACAGTATTTTATTTGGTATCATAACAAAGCTGGAAAGTAGAGGGAGCAGGAATCTTTATCCAATTTACGGATAAGAAAATTGTGCTTCTAAGAAGGCACATCAAAGGCCCCAGGAAAAGTAAAGACTAGGAGATTACAGAGACCATGAGTGGTAGAACTGGAAATTAAACACTTTATTTTTGGTTTCCACTTCAAATCCATTGGAGTGCCCATTAGACCACAACCATTTCCATAAGATGAGCACTCTTTCTGAGCCTGAGGCCATGCAGTAGGTTGATCCATTCATTTGGCTATTTCAGGGTACGTTTCTTACTTTCTTCATCTCAGCCTGCTGATAACAATGCAATTCTCTTCATAATCAGATACTGGACAGGGAGTCACAATGATGTTCTTTCATGACTAAGGCAAGAAAATTTTAGTTATTACTCCCACTGTCACTCACTGATCATGTCAATATTCCTTCTATATTACATGAAAGAATCTAAAATATCCCTTCTGTCCAGTCCACATGCTAATATAACTTCATAAGTAGGTTGACGTTAAGTTCATGACTGTGGTTAAGCACACAGACTGTAATATCATCCTGGGTTCAAATCCTGGCTCTGCCCTTTATTAGCTGTATAACCTTGGACAAGGTGATACTGTCCATCAATTTCCTCATTCGTAAAGCGGTAGCAATGACAATATCGACGGCATTGGCATGAGGTTACTGTGGAAGCTTGAGGAGTTAAAGGATGCAAAGCACTTAGAATGGTATCTGGCATGTGTCAAGTAATAAATAAATGTTAGGTACTCTCACTCAAAATGTTATGTTCAGTAAAATATATTGGTTCTAACCACAGGCCACCTGACAATGCACTTCTGTGTGGCACTGAGCTGGCTCTCCATTGGGCTAGGAGTACATTCTTTATGTTAACCACCCAGAAGACTAGCCAGCAACAAAGAACATTGATGCCTAAGTCTCTGTCAAATAATTAAACTCTGTAGATATGCCTGTGCATTTGACATTTGAGACTGACATCAAGATGGATACAGCACCCAACCATCCCTTGTGATCCTTCCTGGGTAAGTTAGACTGTCAGAAAGTTATGAAATTGATCATATTAACTTAATTCTTCAGGGAAATTTCATTTCTTAAATTGCTTTTAATATCTTTATTTGAGTAAAATTGCTTTACAATGTTTTGTTAGTTTTGGCTGTAAAACAAAGTGAATCTGCTATATGCATACATATATCGCCATATCCCCTCCCTCCCTCCCACGCTCCCTACCCCACCCCTCTAGGTGGTCACAAAGCACCGAGCTGATTTCCCTGTGCTATGCAGCTGCTTCCTACTAGCTATCTATTTAACATTTGGTAGTGTATATATGTCAGTGTTACTCTCCCACTTCATCCCAGCTTACACTTCCCACTCCCCGTGTCCACAAGTCCATTCTCTATGTCTGCATCTTTCTTTATTCCTGTCCTGCCCCTACGTTCCTCAGAACCTCTTTTTTTAAAAATTCCATATATAGGTGTTAGTATACGGTATTTGTTTTTGTCTTTCTGACTTAAGTCACTCTGTATGACAAACACTAGGTCCATCCACCTCACTACAAATAATTCAATTTTGTTTCTTTTTATGGCTAAGTAATATTCCATTGTGTATATGTGCCAATCTTCTTTATCCATTCATCTGTCGATGGACACTTAGGTTGCTTCCAGGTCCTGGCTAATGTAAATAGTGCTGCAATGAACATTGTGCTACATGACTCTTTTTGAATTATGGTTTTCTAAGGGTATATGCCCAGAACTGGGATTGCTGGGTCATATGGTAGTTCTATTTTTAGTTTTTAAAAGAACCTCCATACTGTTCTCCATAGTGGCTGTATCAAATTACATCCCACCAACAGTGCAAGAGGGATCCCTTTTCTCCACACCCTCTCCAGCATTTATTGTTTGTAGATTTTTTGATGATGGCCATTCTGATTGGTGTGAGGTGATACCTCATTGTAGTTTTGATTTGCCTTTCTCTAATGATTAGTGATGTTGAGCATTCTTTCATGTGTTTGTTGGCAATCAGTATATCTTCTTTGGAGAAATGTCTGTTTAGGTCTTCTGCCCATTTTTGGATTGGGCTGTTTGTGTTTTTGATGTTAAGATTCATGAGCTGCTTGTATATTGTGGAGATTAATCCTTTGTCAGATGCTTCGTTTGCAAATATTTTCTCCCATTCTGAGGGTTGTCTTGTTGTCTTGTTTATGGTTTCCTTTGCTATGCAAAAGCTTTTAAGTTTCATTAGGTCCCATTTGTTTACTCTGGCTTTTATTTCCATTTCTCTAGGAGGTGAGTCAAAAAGGATCTTGCTATGATTTATGTCATAGGGTTCTGCCTAGGTTTTCCTCTAAGAGTTTTATAGTGTCTGACCTTACATTTAGGTCTTTAATCCATTTTGAGTTTATTTTTGTGTATGGTGTTAGGAAGTGTTCTAATTTCATTCTTTTACATGTAGCTGTCCAGTTTTCCCAGCACCACTTATTGAAGAGGCTGTCTTTTCTCCATTGCATATTCTTGCCTCCTTTATCAAAAATGAGGTGATAAAGTGGGTTTATCTCTGGGCTTCCTATCCTGTTCCATTGAGCTATATTTCTGTTTTTGCTCCAGTACCATACTGTCTTGATTACTGTAGCTCTGTAGTATAGTCTGAAGTCAGAGAGCCTGATTCCTCCAGCTCCGTTTTTCTTTCACAAGATTGTTTTGGCTATTCAGGGCCTTTTGTGTTTCCATGCAACTTGTGAATTTTTTTGTTCTAGCTCTGTGAAAAATTCCATTGGTAGTTTGAAAGGGATTGCATTGAATCTGTAGATTGTTTTGGGTAGTATAGTCATTTTCACAATGTTGATTCTTCCAATCCAAGAACATGGTATACCTCTCCATCTGTTTCTATCATCTTTTATTTCTTTCATCAGTGTCTTATAGTTTTCTGCATACAGGTCTTTTGTCTCCTTAGGTAGGTTTATTCCTAGGTATTTTATTCTTTTTGTTGAAATGTTAAATGGGATTGTTTCCTGAATTTCTCTTTCAGATTTTCATCATTATTGTATAGGAATGCAAGAGATTTCTGTGCATGAATTTTGTTTCCTGCTACTTTACCAAATTCATTGATTAACTCATGTAGTTTTCATTGATTAACTCAAGTAGTTTTCCTAACATCTTTAGGATTTTCTATGTATAGTATCATGTCATCTGCAAACAGTGACAGCTTTACTTCTTCTTTTGCTATTTGGATTCCTTTATTTTCATTTTCTGTTTGCTGTGGCTAAAACTTACAAAACTATGTTGAATAATAGTGGTGAGAATGGACAACCTTGTCTTGTTCCTGATCTTAGTGGAAATGGTTTCAGATTTCAGCATTGAGAATGATATTGGCTGTGGGTATGTCATATGTGGCCTTTATTATGTTGAAGTAAATTCCCTCTATGCCTACTTTCTAGAGTGTTTTTATCATAAATGGGTGTTGAATTTTGTCAAAAGCTTTTTCTGCATCTATTGAGATGATCGTATGGTTTTTCTCCTTCAGTTTGTTAATATGGTGTATCACATTGATTGGTTTGCATATGTTGAAGAATCCTTGCATTCCTGGGATAAACGCCACTTGCTTATGGTGCATGATCCTTTTAATGTGCTATTGGATTCTGTTTGCTAGTATTTTGTTGAGGATTTTTACATCTACGTTCATCAGTGATATAGGCCTGTAGTTTCCTTTTCTTGTGACAACTTTGTCTGGTTTTGGTATGAGGGTGATGGTAGCCTTGTCGAAGGAGTTTGGGAGTGTTCCTCCCTCTGCTATATTTGGGAAGAGTTTGAGAAGGATAGGTGTTAGCTCTTCTCTAAATGTTTGATAGAATTCACCCGTGAAGCTATCCAGTACTGGGCTTTAGTTTGTTGGAAGAATTTTAATCACAGTTTCAATTTCAGTGCTTGTGACTGGTCTGTTCATATTTTCTATTTCTTCCTGTTTCAGTCTCGGAAGGTTGTGCTTTTATAAGAATTTGTCCACTTCTTCCAGGTTGTCCATTTTATTGCCATATAGTTGCTTGTAGTAATCTCTCATGATCCTTTGTATTTCTGCAGTATTAATTATTACTTCTCCTTTTTGATTTCAAAGTCTGTTGATTTGAGTCTTTTCCCTTTCTTTCTTGATGAGTCTGACTTATGGGTTATCAATTTTGTTTATCTTCTCAAAGAACCAGCTTTTAGTTTTATTGATCTTTGCTATTATTTCCTTCATTTTTTTTCACCTACTTCTGACCTGAAATTTATGATTTCTTTCCTTCTGCTAACTTTGGGGGTTTTTTGTTCTTCTTTCTCTAATTGCTTTAGGTGTAAGGTTAGGTTGTTTATTTGAGATGTTCCTTGTTTCTTGAGGTAGGATTGTATTGCTACAAACTTCCCTGTTAGAACTGCTTTTGCTGCATCCCATAGGTTTTGGGCCATTGTGTTTCATTGTCATTTGTTTCTCGGTATTTTTTGATTTCCCCTTTGATTTCTTCAGTGATCTCAGTAGTGTAATGTTTACCCTCAGTGTGTTCATATTTTTTACATTTTTTCCCTGTAATTTATATCTAGTCTCATAGCATTGTGGTTGGAAAAGATATTTAATACAATTTCAATTTTCTTAAATTTACCAAGGCTTGATTTGTGACCCAAGATATGATCTATCCTGGAGAATGTTCCATGAGCACTTGAGAAGAACGTGTACTCTGTTGTTGTTGGATGGAATGTCCTATAAATATCAATTACATCCATCTTGTTTATTGTGTCATTTAAAGCTTGTGTTTCGGGGGCTTCCCTGGTGGCGCAGTGGTTGAGAGTCCGCCTGCAAATGCAGGGGACATGGGTTTGAGCCCTCGTCCGGGAAGATTCCACATGCCGTGGAGCAATTAAGCCCGTGTGCCACAACTACTGAGCCTGCGCTCTAGAGCCCACGAACCACAACTACTGAGGCCCGCACACCTACAGCCCGTGCTCTGCAACAAGAGAAGCCACCACAATGAGACACCTGCGCGCCGCAATGAAGAGTAGTCCCCGCTCGTCACAACTAGAAATAGCCCATGAGCAGCAACAAAAAAGACCCAACGCAGCCAAAAATTAAATAAATAAAAAAATTAAAGAAAAAAAAAAGCTTGTGTTTGCTTATTTATTTTCATTTTGGATGATCTGTCCATTGGAGAATGTGGGGTGTTAAAGTTCCCTACTATGATTGTGTTACTGTCAATTTCCCCTTTTATGGCTATTAGCATTTACCTTACGTATTGAGGTGTTCCTATGTTGGGTGCTTAAATATTTATAATTGTTATATGTTCTTCTTGAACTGATCTCTTGATTGTTACGTAGTGTCCTTTGTGTCTTGTAATAATCTTTATTTTAAAGTCTATTTTGTTTGATATGAGAATTGCTATTCCAGATTTCTTTTGATTTCCATTTGCATGGAATGTCTTTTTCCATCCCCTCACTTTCAATCTATATGTGTCCCTAGGTCTGAATTGGGTCTCTTGTAGACCACATATGTACAGGTCTTGTTTTTGTATCCATTCAACCAGTCTATGTCTTTTGGTTGGAGCATTTACTCCATTTACATTTAAGGTAATTATCAATATGTGTGTTCCTATTACCATTTTCTGAATTGTTTTGAGTTTGTTATTGTAGGTGTTTTCCTTCTCTTGTGTTTCCTGGCTAGAGAACTTCCTTTAGCATTTGCTGTAAGGCTGGTTTGGTGGTGCTGAATTCTGTTAACTTTTTCTTGTCTATAAAGGTTTTAATTTCTCCATCGAATCTAAATGATATCCTTGCCAGGTAATCTTGGTTGTATGTTTTCCCCTTTCATCACTTTAAATATGCCATACCACTCTCTTCTGGCTTGCAGAGTTTCTGCTGAAAGATCAGTTGTTAATCTTATGAGGATTCCCTTGAATGTTATTTGTTGCATTTCCCTTGCTGCTTTGAATATTTTTTCTTTGTATTTAATTTTTGATAGTTTAATATGTGTCTTAGCGTATTTCTCCTTGGATTTATCCTGTATAGACTCTCTGCATTTCCTGGACTTGATTGACTATATCCTTTCCCATGTTAAGGGAGTTTTCAACTGTAATCTCTTCAAATATTTCCTTGGACACTTTCTTTTTCTCTTCTTCTTCTGGGACCCCTGTAATTCGAATGTTGGTCTGTTTAATGTTGTCCCTGAAGTCTGTGAGACTGTCCTCACTTCTCTGCATTCTTTTTTCTTTATTCTGTTCTGTAGTAGTTATTTCCACTATTTTATCTTCCAGGTCACTTATCCATTCTTCTGCCTCAGTTATTCTGCTACTGATTCCTCCTGAAGAATTTTTAATTTCATTTATTGTGTTGTTCCTCATTGTTTGCTCTTTAGTTCTTCTAAGTCTTTGTTAAACGTTTCTTGTATTTTCTCCATTGTATTTGCAAGATTTTGGATGATCTTTACTAGCATTACTCTGAATTCTTTTTCAGGTAGACTGCTTATTTCCTCTTCATTAGTTTGGTCTGATGGGTTTTTATCTTGCTCCTTCATCTGCTGCATATTTCTCTGTCTTCTCATTTTGTTTAACTTACTGTTTTGGGGTCTCCTTTTTGTAGGCTGCAGTTTCGTAGCTCCCGTTGTTTTTAGTGCCTGCCCCCAGTGGCTAAGGTTGGTTCAGTGGCTTATGTTGGCTTCCCGGTGGAGGGGACTGGTACCTGTGTTCTGGTGGATGGGACTGTATCTTGCCTTTCTGGTGGGCAGGCCTGTGTCCGGTGGTGTATTTTGGGGTGTCTGTGAACTTAGTATGATTTTAGGCAGCCTCTCTGCTAATGGGTGGGGTTCTGTTCCTGTCTTGCTAGTTGTTTGGTATGGGGCATCCAGCACTGGAGTTTGCTGGCCATTGGGTGGAGCTGGGTCTTAGCATTGAGACAGAGATCTCTGCGAGAGCTCTTTCCAGTTGATGCTACGTGGAGCCGGGAGGTCTCTGGTGGTCCAATGTCCTGGACTCAGCTCTCCCACCTTGGAGGCTCAAGCTTGACACCCAGCTGGAGCACCAAGACCCTGTCAGCCACACAGTTGTCTCTGCACTGCTCCCCTGCTGAAAGCATCACAATATGGGGACCAACTCAGCCTCCAAGTTCCCTTCCTCAGGATGGGGATCTTCCAGGAGCTCCATCATCTCAGCAGCACAGCCCTCACACCTGACTCCTCTCATGCCTGTGCACTCACCCCTCCACATATCACCATTGAGTGAAAATTTTAAGTCTGTATCCTTAATGTGGAAGAAATACACAAATAATAGTACTAGTTATGCTTGCAGATATTACACTTCCTGCTATCTGAAGTCTTTACATAAGGATTGCATTAAAATGTTCTCTGAGAATTCATTGCCAAGAAAATGTTTGTCTTGAAAATTTGGAAGCTGTCCTTTGTTAGGCAAGGACACTGTATAATTTAACATTTTCTCTTTTTTTTTGCCCTAATTATCTGAAAATTCTGAATTAAGTGTTCAACTGCAATAACTAACTCATTCCAGATGAACAATAAATGTGCACTTTAATATTTTTCTGGTTCAGTTAAATTTTCTTTTGTCAGTTTAACGTTGTGTTTTGTTATGTATACTACCTTGACACTTTTCTTGGAAGTGAGTGGAGGTACAAAAAGGAACGTCTTTAAAAATGATGGTAATATATTCATTTATTTTATCATCTGTTCATTCATTTGCTCATCTAGTATTATCTGGTATTACTGAGCACCAACCCTGCCAAGTATCTAGGAAAGAATGAAAAATTAGTCTGTAAACCTGTAGCATAAAAGCATGAGGAAGGAAATATTTAAGAAAATTATTGGGTTTTCAGATCATTGTGTGAAACCCATGTTATTAAAATCATTTCTCTGAACCTCTGTTAACTCATGCTCCTTTGAAAACTGCCTTCTAATCTGTGAATGTAAAATGAAGCTGCTAATTTTTTAACAAAGAGATCAAAAAATCTTACAACTAAATGAACGAAAAACACTTTACATTAATTGCCTTGGTTCTACACATATCTCAACGGCACTCAAGAGATTTTTTGAACTCTTCAGAGCTGTGTTCAGAACCTTCAGTAGATTCCTTTGACTAACTTGATATTACAAAATTTTATCTTTGAAGGTGAATAATGGGTGGGTGGGAATGATGAAATGTCATTTAGAGTCAAGAGTGGTTAATGAAGTCATCAATATAAAAATAATAGACTCCAAGAAGATTTCCAAAACATTTTGAAAAACATTTCACTCACGATTATGAACGTAAAACTATTTTTACCTCTTACCATAATAGTTTGAACTTAAAAGATTTTATTTTGGTATGTGAATTCCAAAGCACTGCTTAAAAATTTAAGTTACTTTGGAAGCACACATCACAGCCTGTGCTACAGAAGCTCAGAAAGGAAGTGTTCTCTGGTTTCCTCAATAATGCCTTTATCTAGCTTGATTCTGTCCTTTTCTTTCCACTCAAAAGAGCAACTTGAAAAGATTTAGTCACAGTTCTCAAAAACCTGTACAAATTGCCAAACTGCTGATTATATACATAAAAGCCCTAGGAGGTCAGAAAAAAAGAAATTCTAACTTGCATTCTGTATACACACAAATAAATGGTAATAACAGCTCCCATTTATTGAGTCCCCAGCTTGGGCCAGATAATCTATATAAATTTTCTCATTTAATACAACCAGTATTAGAAGACATGTATTTATACTTCTCCATTTTGAGATAAGGAAACTGAACTTCAAAGAGTTGCCCAAGGATACATAGCTCTTGGCTGCGAGACCAAGATTCCAAACCAGGCCTGATTTCAAATCCCATGTGCTCAAGGACACCACCTGTTACCATTCAAAACTCTTCCTTCTATACAGAGCTCAACCATTTCTCCCATGGGAAAAGCTGGTAGGAGAGACAGTCAACTGTCAGGACTTTGTATTAAACATGCTTTGTGTTTCCTCAGGAATTTCAGAGGCTGTTACACTCACTTAACCATGTCTTTCTGGAATGAATAAACAGCAGCTGGGAAAATACATTTCTTACAGAAGTATTCTATATGCATCAGACAAGTAAAAAAAAAAAAAAAAAAAAAAGACCCTCAATTCCAGATGTTAACATAAAATTATCCAGATGCTACAAAATGATCATCCAGAACACCAGAGGCAAAAGAAAACCGAAGTGGAAATTAATTTCAAAAGAGAAATCAAAGTGGAGACACCAATTTGGTTTTGTGCTAAGTTACAGGAGACTGGTTATTTCTCTGTTTTTAAGAAATTACTCTCTTAAATGATGGAATAGGGTTGCAAAATTAAGTTTACTGACTTGAGTAATTAATGCACAGTCTTCAAGATAACATTCTGGGGCCTCTGTAGCATTTTGCTTATGTGTTACTTTTGGATTGAAAAAGTATAGTTCTCTCTTAGGTACCCCCAAGAGATACGATACACAAAATAAAAATTGTCATACAAATATATTTTACCTATTAATATTCCTATGTGAATGTTTAAATTTGAATCAAGAATAATTGATTATCTTTTTGTTCTTGATTTTCCTGGGAGTTTGATGTTGCTCTAGCACATAAAAGAATGACACACGCAAATACTACAAAATTCTAAGGTGTTACTTTCCTGCCACACTTTTGAAAGTTATGTGGTTCACTGGTCAAGACAGTCAAACTAGATAAGTCAAGTCCCACTTTCTACTCCCAGGCAAGAATGATCCTATTCGGCTGTTGGTATGGAAGACCTTACACGTATGTCTACATGATGTAAACTGTGGAGTGGGAAAATGCAAAAAGGGATAAATCATATTCCTCTCTCTCATGGAATTCAATAACTTTTAGCAATGCTCAGAAAACAGCAGTATCTTTCAACTACTTAATGATCTATGACAGTGGGAAAAGATTTTATGTTAAATGATCAGATATAAAATACAGAGATACTTTTTAAAAGCAAATACAGAAAACATTTTTTACCTCATCTTCATTCTTGTTATCTGACTTAAAAACAAACAGATGAGCAAATGATATTTGTATTCCTATCTCTAGAAACATCCTTTTGTAGTTTTCCTTTAGGGAATTGTATACGAGGTAACCATATCACTGAGAATTAAGATGAATTTTGTTGAGTTTTGAGTCTTTGGTTGTTCTTTTACCTTCCAGTCTTCTAATAGGATGACTTGTTTACTTCTGTTTCTGCAGCTGTGAGTTCTGGACAGAGTTGTAGTGACGTTGTTTTTCAAAATAACCCCAAATCCTCATTCCAGACCAGAATATCAAAGTATTCTTTGGTTGGCATATATTTTACTGATTGCTCTTGACTTAATTATTTTATATCTTTTCAACCTTGATTTGCATTTATCTTATGCTTTACAAGTCCCCTCTTTTTAATGGATGAATATCCTATTTGTCATTATTTGATCTGCTTCCAATTTTAGAGTCTAAAGTGCCTGGAGATACTGTTTCTTTTATTATTTTAAAACAAATCTTTGTATATTCTAAGCTGATATCAGCTTCTCTCCATATTCTGCCTTTGTTTCCTCTTTTGATAAAAATCTCATTTGGCTGAAAAGTCACCTGTGCTATTTTCAGAAATGAAAGTTAGGCACCAGCTGTGCTGTTTTTCCAGTGATAGAGATAAAATGCCCCAAACCATCTCTCCTCTCAGTACCAATGTGGAGCCTTAACCAGGGCAAGGCTGAGGGTGACTGATATCCTGGACTCCCCTCCCTGGGGAGCCTTGAAGACACTAGAGAGCCTTGGCAAACTTCAGCAGAGTGGCTCTGAGGGTAAGAAGATGGGTATAAACACGTTACATGCCCTGGATACCATTTCCCCTCATTTTGCTACTGCCCTAATGATTTGGTTTCCTGAGAACACCGTTTGCAATCCTCAGTCCAAGTTTCAATACTCTATATGGTCACAGAGAGTTGTGACCATACAAAGAGGTGTGTTTTTGTTTGTTTGTTTGCCTACATTTAACATCATCTGTGTTAGTATTCAGTAAACATCAGAGGCCTAATGGAATTAACTAGAAGAGACTATGTCACAGCACCCAGACAACACAATGTAAGATGGAAGTGCTGACAAAATGTGTTACAGTGGTCCCTCATATCTGCAGGGCATTGGTTCCAGGACCAACCCCATCCCCGATACCAAAATCAGCAGATGCTCAACTCCCTTCTATAAAATGGCACAGCCCAGTCAGAACCCATGGATATGGAGTGCCAATTATAGTACTTTGCTTTGGGCTTTTTTCCCTACAGTTGTATTAGTTCTATCTTTCTATCAGTTCTCTGATGCTTTCAGCTAGCCATTGTCTCAAGAAACATGTAGACACGTTCCTTAGTGTGGAGCCCTGCTAACGATGAGTACATCCATATTCTACCAACGGAACTGCTTCATCTGTGACGGTAAGTTAGAGGTTAAACATTACTCTGTGCTTGTTTCAGGAAATTATTAAAAAGTTACCTCCCGATGGAAAGGCTGATTAGAACACTGAGAAAAAATGAAGGACTAAAACATTGCAACTCTAGTAAAAGGTCCCTCATGCTAAAGGGCACACCCCACATTACATGAGCCTTATTGGAAAAGAATTACAAAACAGGATACATTTTATAAACTAAAGTCAAATGCTTTCATTCCTTAGGCTGATAGCATCCTTATTTTTTTGTAATTTAGCAAGCACTTAGCCATAATTATTGTACAGGGAAGAATTCTGCTCCCCTAAAATCCGTTTCTGTGATATGTTTCGGCAAGGCGGGTGTTTGGTTTTTTTCTGGGTGTGGGCTTCAAATCGAATTTTTTCATTCTGAAACTGTTTTACAGCTCAATATAGGCAGCCTTTCTATTGAATTTATTCAGATATGCAGTAGCTGAAATAATCACAGTGCGTCAAAGCAACTGCTATGAGCACAGCCTGTCTCCCATTATCCCCTCCCACATTTTCTACGTGGCACTATTCAGTTCCCTAGACAGGTCACTGCTATTCATTCTCTCTCTCTCTCTCTCTCTGTCTCTCTCTCTCTCTCTCTCTCTGTAACCAAGACTTTTCTGTGCTACGTATGCCTTTACCACCTTGTCCAAGCCTCCAAGGTGTTTTCCCTGATTTATTGAATCTCTTATCTTACCCTCACCCAAAATATAATGTCCTTTATCCCTTGCACCTAAGAGAGTGTTTGCAACATAGATGGTGATCAGTAGTTGTTAATGGAAAAAAATAGCTAAATGTTGAGGACTACTCACTGGCTACATAAACCCATAACATTTATTCATAATATCAAATCATTTGGTGGTTGAACTGAAACTGTATCCTGGCCTATTTTTTTGTCCTATCTTTTTTGGTAATGAATTGGCTTTGTAGTGAATAATGTGTGAACTTCTCTACTGCAGCTAATTCAACACCAAATTTTATCTTGTTATAAGATTAATGGATGCAACATAACAAATTATAAAAAGGAAGAACAAAATGTTTCTTCATCTGCTGATAAAAAGAACAAGTGTAGAGATAAGAAAGCAAAATGGAAACATTGCTATGATTTTTTTCCCTTTAAAAACAAAGTGTTTCTTTTCCCTTTAACATAATCTTCAAGAATTTTCACCAATAATCTTACAATAAGGTAATTCATACTGAAGAGTGGATAACTACTATAAGATGGATGCCAGTTTTTTAAATATCTGAAATGCCTCTAAGAAGGTGGCAGCTGTCACTCCTGATACAACTAACATCTATTTACATGATTATGCTGCACATTTATTGGCACTGGAATGTGTGTGTGTAAAAACACAGATATGCTTTACATTCTATGAACCAAACCTACTCAGCTCCCAAACTTATTCCCAGTAACCAATACACCTTCAACTCCCACGTGGTTCTCCATGGTACCCGATGTAATGCCTGATTATTCATATGAAAATGCTATTTGCTATTCTCCCATCGACCAAAAATTAAGAAACAAATGCAATACAACTCATTTTAGCTTAATATTTACCATATAACTAACAGTAAAAAAAAAAAAAAAAACTTCACTATTATAAATTATTATACTTATAAATTATCGTTTCAGTGAAGGGACTTGATTTCCTTTTAATGCTTTTGCTAAAATAATGTGTACAAGGGAGGTTATGCTGAGGACAATTTAAATTTCTGCAAATGTTTCTATTCATGCTTTGGCGTATATTAGTTAAAACCATATGAAACTGCATATTTATTGTCTAAAAATAGTCAAATATTGGCAATTTCATATGGCTCAACCTAAGAGTAAGCTTGGTTTTAGAAGGCACTTATCTGCCGAGTAAGAAAATAAATAATTCTTATAACTTAATGAAGCTGAAGAACAAATTTACCCAAGGGCAATATAATTTTCTTCTAACTTGTAATCTTGCCAGGTTGCCATTCTCCTTTGCAAAATGAGTATCATGGGATTTTTGCTACCTATGATTAGAATTTAAATTGTACGTCTCATATGATTCCCAGGTAGCAGAATTCAGCAGTTACTCATTTAGGTATTTTCAATGAAAATATTTGGCTGCAGTCAGTCTGCCACAGTGCAAACTAGTACACATCCTCAGGCTAGAATGCTTTGCAGAAGATTATTCTCCAGTTTTTATTTCATAGCAGGAGACCTGGTAAAGCAGCTCCTGGTATCTTTTTAAGTTTGCCTGTAAAGTACAATTATAACTATTCCACTCCTGAGTTACTTGTCTCAAGGACTTTTGATGATAGCTCTAGTATTGAAATAGTTTCCCCAAGGATCAGAAGCTTATTTTAATAGTTTTAAGATCCTTTGTTGTATTTTCAAGTATACTTCTGCAATAAAGATAATAGTATATTATCTTTCCTCTGTGAGACTGATTAACTGACACACCCTCAGGTCCTCAGGTTTTTCCCAGGAGAGATGGTGGATGGCATTTAAATACCACACAGTGTCACACAGCCCTTGTGACCAATGGTAAACGCACATTTAGACGATGGCTGATTGGACCTAAGGGTTCAGTTTATGAAGTAGAAATATTATGAGATTTGCCATCAGAAGATTTGAACTGGACCTGAACCAGAGATTAATGTTGAAAATTTACCATTATGTGACCACAAACAAGTTATTTAACCTCCATCAGTAAAATGAGAATGATAAATATTTTGGCTTCAAGTGTCTCCAAGGCTTTGATAAAGATCAGACGGAAGAGTGTATGACAAGTGATTTGTAATCAGTGAAGCACTATATCCAAAATGGTCATTGCCAACATTATTGATAACAATAACAACAGTACCCACAAATCCTCTTCCATGGGATTTACATTTTAACTGAAGACTTAGTCCCTACTTTGGTAACATGAAAAAAAAAAAATGCTGACACCATTAAGTATAGTATGACCTGCCATTCTCTCATGGAATGTTTGCTCAGGACTTCAGACTTGATTTTAAAAGCCACAAGGTGAGTTTCAATGGTCTCAAGTGCTTCTTATAATGTCCAGTGCATTTAATAGTTCTTTTTTTCCTCTTTCTGTACACAACAAATACAATTCTGTTTCATGATTTTCTAATTTCAACACGCTTTAAAGTTGGGTCTCAAAATACTGACAACACTTCCAGAGAATTTTAACATAAGTTTTTCTATTATAAGTTGCAATGAGTATAACAAATGGAACTTGGTTTACCCAGCTTTCTTGAAATTCCTCTACAAGGTGCTCACATAACTTAAAGCTTGTGCACTTGTCTCTACAATATTTATATGGAAGAATAGCATTATTGGATGTATAAGCTAAAGACTGCATATATAATATTAAATCTTATTTTATCCTTTGCAAATTTCCTTATATAATAGTGAGGCTAGCACTGACCAGTCATCTCACATTTAGAGGGGAGCTTAAGCCAATGTTACCTACTAAACTAGAGTATTTACTATCCTATTACATAGGTTACAAGGAGGCATTACCATAAATGACTTAATTTGATCTCTATTATATTTATGTGAATTGGCTGGGGCATGAATTGGGTTGTTACTCATCCGTCCAAGCCCCATGGTTAATCAGTTACACAGCTATACGTGAGAGTCATATCTAGCGAACACCCTAAAAGAGAGTAAGCTGTGCCTTTGTGCCCTCTACCACAACCCCAACAAAGCAACAAACAACATACAACAGAATCCCCATAAGGTTAACAGCTGATCTTTCAGCAGAAATTCTGCAAGCAAGAAGAGTGGCAGGACATTTTTAAAGAGATGAAAGGGAAAAACCTACAACCAAGATTACTCTACCCAGCAAGGATCTCATTCACATTTGACAGAGAAATTAAAACCTTTACAGATACACAGAAGTTAAGAGATTTCAACACCACCAAACCAGCTTTAAAACAAATGCTAAAAGAACTTCTCTAGGCAGGAAACACAAGAGAAGGAAAAAACCTACAATAACAAACCCAAAACAATTCAGAAAATGGTAATAGGAACACACATATCAATAATTACCTTAAATGTAAATGGATTAAATGCTCCAACCAAAAGACACAAGCTGGCTGAATGGATACAAAAACAAGACGCATACATATGTTGTCTACAAGAGACCCACTTCAGACCTCGGGACACATACAGATTGAAAGTGAGGGTATGGAAAAAGAAATTCCATGCAAATGGAAATCAAAAGAAAGCTGCAGTAGCAATTCTTATATCAGACAAAATAGACTTTAAAATAAAAACTATTATAAGACATAAAGAAGGACACTACATAATGATCAAGGGATCAATCCAAGAATATATAACAATTGTAAATATTTATGCACCCAACATAAGAGCACGTCAACACATAAGGCAAATGCTAATAGCCATAAAAGGGGAAATCGACAGTAACACAATAATAGTATGGGACTTTAACACCCCACTTTCACCAATGGACAGATCAACCAAAACAAAAATAAATAAGGAAGCACAAGCTTTAAATGACACATGAAACAAGATGGATGTAACTGATATTTATAGGACATTCCATCCAAAACAACAGAATACACTTTCCTCTCAAGTACTCATGGAACATTCCCTAGGACAGACAATATCTTGGGTCACAAATCAAGCGTTGGTATTTAAGAAAATTGAAATCGTATCAAGTATCTTTTCTGACCACAACGCTATGAGATTAGATATCGATTACAGGAAAAAAAACTGTAAAAACTATGAACACATGGAGGCTAAACAATGGACTACTGAATAACCAAGAGATCACGGAAGAAATCAAAGAAATCAAAAAATACCTAGAAACAAAACACAATGAAAACACGATGGCCCAAAACCTATGGGAGGCAGCAAAAGCAGTTCTAAGAGGGAAGTTTACAGCAATACAATCCTACCTGAAGAAACAAGGAACATCTCAAATAAACAACCTAACCTTATACCAAAAGCAATTAGAGAAAGAAGGAAAATAAATACCCAAAGTTAGCAGAAGGAAAGAAATCATAAAGATCAGATCAGAAATAAATGAAAAAGAAATGAAGGAAATAATAGCAAAGATCAATAAAACTAAAAGCTGGTTCTGTGAGAAAATAAACAAAATTGATAACCCATTAGCCAGACTCATCAAGAAAAAAAGGGAAAAGACTGAAATCAACAGACTTTGAAAGGAAAAAGGAGAAGTAACAACTGACACTGCAGAAATACAAAGGATCATGAGAGATTACTGTAAGCAACTATGTGCCAATAAAATGGACAACCTGGAAGAAATGGACAAATTCTTAGAAATGCACAACCTTCTGTGATTGAACCAGGAAGAAATAGAAAATATAAACAGGCCAATCACAAGCACTGAAAGTGAACCTGTGATTAAAAATCTTTCAAGAAACAAAAGCCCAGGACCACTTGGCTTGTAAGTGGTTTTGTAAGTTTTGTAAGTTTTAGCCACAGCAATCAGAGAAGAAAAAGAAATAAAAGAAATCCAGATCAGAAAAGAAGTAAAGCTGTCACTGTTTGCTGATGACATGATATTATACATAGAGAATCCTAAAGATGCTACCAGAAAACTACTTGAGATAATCAATGAATTTGGTAAAGTAGCAGGATACAAAATTAATGCACAGAAATCTCTTGCATTCTTATACACTAATGATGAAAAATCTGAAAGAGAAATTAAGGAAACACTCCCATTTACCATTGCAACAAAAAGAATAAAAGTCCTAGGAAAAAACCTACTTAAGGAGACAAAAGACCTGTATGCAGAAAACTATAAGAAACTGATGAAAGAAATTAAAGATGATAGAAACAGATGGAGAGATATACCATGTTCTTGGATTGGAAGAATCAACATTGTGAAAATGACTCTACTACCCAAAGCAATCTACAGATTCAATGCAATCCCTATCAAACTACCAATGGCATTTTTTACAGAACTGGAACAAAAATTTTACATTTTGTATGGAAAAACAAAAGACCCCTTATAGCCAAAGCAATCTTGAGAAATGGAGCTGGAGTAATCAGGCTCCCTGACTTCCCACTATTCTACAAAGCTACAGTTAGCAAGACAGTATAGTACTGGCATAAAAACAGAAATATAGATCAATGGAACAGATAGAAAGCCCAGAGATAAACCTAGGCACATATTGTAACCTTACCTTTGATATGGGAAGCAAGAATATACAATGGAGAAAAGACAGCCTCTTCAATAAGTGGTGCTGGGAAAACTGGATAGCTACATGTAGAAGAATGAAATTAGAACACTCCCTAACACCATACACAACAATAAACTCAAAATGGATTAAAGACCTAAATGTAAGACCAGGCACTATAAAACTCGTAGAGGAAAACCTAGGCAGAACACTCTGTGACATAAATCACAGCAAGATCCTTTTTGACCCACATCCTAGAGAAATGGAAATAAAAACAAAAATAAACAAATGGGACCTAATGGAACCTAAAAGCTTTTGCACAGCAAAGGAAACTATAAACAAGACGAAAAGACAACCCTCAGAATGGGAGAAAATATTTGCAAATGGAGCAACTGTCAAAGGATTAATCTCCAAAACATACAAGCAGCTCATGCAGTTCAACATCAAAAAAACAAACAACCCAATCCAGAAATGGGCGGTAGACCTAAATAGACATTTCTCCAAAGAAATGGAGAAACTGCCAACAGATTGCCAACAAACACGTGAAAGGATGCTCAACATCACTAATCATTAGAGAAAGGCAAATCAAAACTACAATGAGGTATCACCTCACAGCAATCAGAATGGCCATCATCAAAAAATCTACAAACAATAAATGCTGGAGAGGGTGTGGAGAAAAGGGAACCCTCTTGCACTGTTGGTGGGAATGTAAATTGATACAGCCACTATGGAGAACAGTATGGAGGTTCTTTAAAAAACTAAAAATGGAACGACCATATGACCCAGCAATCCCACTACTGGGCATATACCCTGAGACAACCATGATTCAAAAAGAGTCATGTACTACAATGTTCATTGCAGCACTATTTACAATAGCCAGGACATGGAAGCAACCTAAGTGTCCATCGACAGATGAATGGATAAAGAAGATATGGCACATATATTCAATGGAATATTACTCAGCCATAAAATGAAAAGAAATTGAGTTATTTGTAGTGAGGTGGATGGACCTAGAGTCTGTCATTCAGAGTGAAGTAAGTCAGAAAGCGAAAAACAAATACTGTATGCTAACACATATATATGGAATCTAAAAAAGAAAAAAAAGGTTCTGATGAACCCAGGGGCAGGACAGGAATAAAGACGCAGATATAGAGAATGGACTTGAGGATACGGGGTGGGGCAAGGGGAAGCTGGGACGAAGTACGAGAGTAGCACTGACATGTATACACTGCCAAATTTAAAACAGACAGCTAATGGGAAGCGGTTGCATGACACAGGGAGATCAGCTCTGTGACCGCCTAGAGGGGTGGGATAGAGAGGGTGGGAGGGAGATGCAAGAGGGGGGAGATATGGGGATATATGTATATGTATAGCTGATTCACTTTGTTATAAAGCAGAAACTAACACACCATTGTAAAACAATTGTACTCCAATAAAGATGTTAAAAAATGTGATCCAAATAAGGAAAAAAGTGAATTATGGATTTTATGTGTGTGTAATTCCAATACATTTCAAGTGCTCTGTATATTCCAACTGGAGTTGAAATAAGCTGGGGGTTTTTTTGGAGGAAGCCACATAAACCTCATTGTATTGAGGCACTTTCACCTTGTTGCTCCAGGTACTAACTGGCTGGATGTTGGTCAATGCAAGAACTATTTTTAGAGGAAGGAAATCTGAAACCCCCATAAATTATTTCCCTAAATCTCTATTCAAAACCAATACAAATTAGTGATACCCTGATGCTTCTCCTTAAGGGAGCAACTCCAAGGGTAATTGAGAAAGGCTCGTTCCTCATTTCCATCCCTGCATTTCCACACAAACTCACACATGCAATCATGCCATACCGTGAACAATATCACATCAAAGAAGGTTCTCAGAAACAGTTTTTTTTACACAGTGTTGGGTTTGTTTCTTCATTTTCAAGTATTTGCAATTCTAAGGATCATCATAATGTCAGGTGATATAAAGAGGGAGAAAAAATTCTGTCTGTATATGTAAAATTCTGTCACATAGGAAATGAAAATAATATCAAAGCTCCACACACAGTTTAAAGGAAAAAAAGGTGTCTTCAAGAATTAATGTTGGCTGTTCCAGGGAATTTATACAAGCCTGCCATGTTTCAAAAGCAGAATCAAAGTGAATCTAAGTTCCAACTGAGTTGCAGTCCTGAAGAGCTGGGAAGTGTTGTAGTAAAAAAAAGAGGAAATCATATGTGAATAACTTAAAGATCTCTGTATGAGGAAACTGAAGCAAAAATTAATATGGTAACTATGAATATTATTTAGCAGTCTAGTGACAATCCAAAGAAATTTAAAGCAATAATCCCAGTCACAGAAAGGGGAGAGTCTCATATAACAGAAACACATTTACTACAATTTTAATTCTAGGAGCCCTAAAGCAGTGCCATCCATACAGCCCCATTCTTGTCAATATCAATGTGATTCTCCTCTCCCAGCCGCTCCTTTAACCATCTATAACTTAGTGACAGCTCAAAGTTTATTTACTAAACTCAAACTCACCCACAGATTCGGTCCACCAAAGCCAATCATGTTTTCTGTCAGAAAAGTAAGCCTCTTTCTTCAGTTAGAAGGAGTTAGAATGTCTGATACGCTTTCCCTAAATAACTAATGATCTGTTCTTCTCCAGGGTTTGGGAAAGCTGGAAATATCTGAACAATGAGCCAAAAGGAGGGGTATCAAAATCACCAGGAGTACTTGTTTAACATATACATAGAGCTTCCTGAGCCGTTCCCAAACCTACTGAATTAAAAACCCTGGTCCCAGAAATAGCTATCTTTCAAATGTTCCCAGTGATTGCCAAGTAGAGCCAAGTTTGGGAGGAGCCATGGCTGCAATCCTAGTTCACAGTGGTGCCTCCAAGTGGTAGTTCTTGTTAGCAGTTCTAAATAGCATCCAGGGGCAAGTGCTTTCAGCAGAGGCAGCACTCGGGCTGATAGCAGCTCTGGTTGGAATTGGCTCCCTGTGGCACTGCTGGAGAAGTACATCTTTGCAGCTGTATCCACCAAAGTTTTTGTCTTTGGCTGCCCTCAAAGTAATGGAGGCCCCCTGCGGTCTGTTACTACATACTACACAACTATTCTGGAGCGTAGGATCATTCTCTCAAGGCAAGGCAAGCAGGGTTCCTGCTGAGCCCTCTCTTGGCACTGCTGATGCAAAATCACCTTTCTAAAATGAAACTCTTGGAAAGTTTTGCTCCAAGTCTCCTTCTGTTTACACCCTGGATAACAACATACTAGGCCATACTATTATGACCATTGCCTCCATTGCCCTCTATTATTTTTCCTCTGCCAGTCCTGAGACTTGATTATCTCATAGCTCAGTAAATTTCTCTTCTCCCTTTGGGTGCAAGCCCAGGATGCTAGCCTGCAGGACTACTCTCCTTCTTGGATGCAGTTGAACCCAGTCATCTAGGGGACTGGGTATGTGCCATTCTGGTGAATCCACATGACTAACATTTGTTGATCTCTTGCAGGCAATGTGAGGTGGAGGACAGAGAATGGACCAGGCTAGAGGGTGGAGGCCAAAAAGTGGCGGTGAATGTAGCAACAAATAAAACTGAAGAAATAAGCAGAGATGATGCTGTTAAGACTCAAGAGGTCAGAAGGAAAGGCTAAATGGTCTCCAGTGATAATATGGACAGAGGAGAGCGCTGAAGTTTGGATACAGATGTCAAAGTCAAGGCTATGATATCCTTGAATTCCTAAGGTATTCACCTAAGGTATCTTTCAGCTCTAAAATGATGTACTTTTCACCTGAAATATGATATCTTGGAATGTTCCAAAAGTTATGGCACATGTCTCTAAAACTCTACAGACAAGTAATAATGTAATAAACCTTAGACTCAATAGATTTGATGTTAGTCACAGAAGACTATTCTCTATTAATGTTCTATACCTATAACATAAACATTATTACTTAGTGTGTTATAATTGAGACATGTTTATTTCATAATGCCTTGCTGCACAGGTGAGTCTTAAAAATACTCTGCTCTTATTTTTCTTATTCTCTGACTTAAATTTATATTTAAAGGGTATTATGAAGATCTGGAAGCAAATGATCATTCAATGCTTAGTCAAAAATATACATTTCAAATCATGGTGAATATTTAGATATTGCTGTCTAAAATAAAATCCTATCTAGAAGACAGTAAAACTTATAAACCAATAAGGAGGACATAGGAGATGTGCATATAAAAATAAACATGAGTGATGCAATAAGAAAGTTGTTTCACCTCTGTGGTATTCTTCCCCCAAACCCAGTAGCCCAGTCTAATCATGACTCAAAATGACTAACATGTTACAAAAAACTTGACCAGTACTCTTAAAAGTGATTAAGGCCAAGGAAAACAAGAGACGATTAAGAAATTGTCATGGATTAGAAGAGACTAAGGGGACACAATGATGCAATAAACGCAGTGTAGTATCCCAACTTGGATCCCAGAAGAGAAAAAAAAAAAAGACATTAATGATAACATGAATTAAATCTGAATAAATCTGTGGTTTAGGTAATAAAGTATCAATATTAATTTCTTATTTTGACAAATGAATGGTAATTATGTAAGATATTATCCTTAGTGGGAGCTGGGTAAAAGGGACATGCAAATTCTCTGTCCTCTTCTTACATTTATGTAAATATAAAATGATTCCAGAATAAAAAGGCTTTAAACAGTGCATATGAGACTATGCTTCTGTTTATAGTAAATTATATAATTAGTGCTAACACTGTCAATGATAACAACTAGACCAACTGGACAAAATATATAAAAACATTTATGTAAAGCCATATGACAGCTATCAGGAAGATAAAAAATCAACTTCTCAATATCAAGGAGAAGACTGATGTCTATAGAGATAATTAGTGTATTGTGACAGCTTTTGTCCTGTGGACATTTCCCTGTTCAGAAGACATGGCTCAGAGACTGAGCAGTGCTTTGACAGTCTTACTGTACTAGGAGGACAAAAGTTGGATTCCGGAACTTGTATGGGTGAGACTTAGGTAAATTCCACACACTTTAGTTTGGACTTCAAAGACAGGAAGCCTAGAATGGGGATAAACTAGAATTAAATCAGCTGTCATGGGAGTTCAGCACAGCTCTGAGGCATCTAAGTATCCCAGAAATTGGATTAAGATGATCCATATTGCCATTGCCTGGCAGAAGCATCAGAAAATCCTCATAAGGTAAAGATAATTTCTTAGGCCTAAATTATTTCTACACACAGTTTTTCAAATACAACTTCTGATATGCAAAAATAATCAAGAATGTGAGGATACGATACAGCATAGGAAAGAATCGGCAAATGAAACAGAAATAAAATATATTCACAAAGGCCAGATATTAGAATTATAAAATGAGAACTCAAATAATTGTTACTTTATGCTCAAGGAGATAAAAATAGAATATTGAAAATTTGAATATAATTTTATTATTAAAAATTCAATAGGTATATAAAAATTTGATATAAAACTAGATACCAAACTATTTTAAATGAACCAAAGATAAATTCTAGAACTGAAAAATATAATAAATGAAATTAAGAATCTTATGATTGGTTTCAATAGTAGTTTTTACATAGCTGAAGAGAGACATCGTGAACTCAAAGTAAGCAAGAAGAAAATATCTAGAATGAAGGACAGAAAGCCAAAAGGATGACTATAAATAAAAGAGAGTGTAAGATGCATAGTGTATACTGTGAGAAGTTCTAAATTATTCTAAATCATATTTATAGAAGAGAGATAATGGGGAAGAAGCAATATTTGGAGAGTTAGTGGCTGAATTAGTTCTTGAACTGATGAAAGACATCACTCTGCAGATATACCAACCAAATAAATCCCAATCTAGAAAATAGAAAGCTATCATCTACAGCAACACTGCCCAATAGAAGTTTAGGCAATGATAGAAATGATCTATTCTGTGCAATCCAGTGTGGTAGCTGCTAGTCACATGTGGCTATTGAGCAGTTGAAGTGTGGCTGTGCAACTGAGAAACTGAATTTTAATTTCATTTGAATTAATTGAAATATAAATTTAATAACCACATATGTCTAATAAAGATTGTAATGGGCAGTGCAGATCTGGAGCATCATAGTAAAACTAGTGAAAAACAAAGATAAAAATCTTTAAAGAAATAAAAGACTTTACAAAGGACAATTATTAAATAGTTACCTTTTCCACATAAACAATGGAAACCAGAAGACAATAAAATATGCCAAAAAACAATAAGAAACCTACAATTCTATACCCAATAAAAATATCCTTCAACAATGGAGGTGAAGTCTTGTTATATGTCTAGTTTAAGTCATAGGGCATTTTAGAGATGAATTTGCATATTGCCTTTGAAACTTTTGAGATACTAAGAAGCTTTTGTTTCTGTTTCCCTGTACTCTGAGAATTCATCTTCTCAATGTGGCTCCTTTGGCTCACCCAGATGGACGTTACCACTTTCTGTACACACTTCTGCTGTGGCATTTATACTATCATTTTGCATTTACTGGTTTACATATTTGGTTTTTACTTGAATGTCACTTCTCTGGGAAGTTCTGAACATACGCACCTAGTAATTAGATTTCAGATGGTACTCAAAAGTGAATCATTTTAAAACTGAAATTTAATAAGATTTATTTCATAGTCACTTGTCTGGGAAATATTGGAGACAAGCATCCAAAAATTATTCCCACATGTTATATTGTAGTTGATATCCAAAACTATTACTTTAGAACTGAAAGATGCCTTAGGACAATTTATATATAAAACTAATTCATGTATTAAAGAAATTCAAACTCAGAGATTAAGTGACCTGCCCAACATCCCACAAAAACAAGAGCCAGAAGCAGAGCCCAGTCTTCCAGTCCCATGTACATTCTTCTATATCATGATATCTCAGGATTAAGAATCTTTCTACTTTAATGGATCCAGCATATCTATCTCTGTATCTCTTCTAAACCATTATTTGAGTTTAGCTATTACCAACTTTTTAAAAAAAATCGACTTCCAGTCTTCAGTCTGAAAGAAACACTAACCTAGGAGTCAGGGGACCTGGATTCTTATCTCAGCTTTGTCACCAGTGGATCTGGGAGTCTTGGGAGATTATCACCTACCTTTGCTGGACCTGTTCATTCCAAAAAGTAATACGTTTCACAGCATAATATATAAAATGAAGCAGATATTCTAGGAGAGGTCTGAATTTAATTCATATTCTTAAATATTATCATTCTACATCAAATATTTTGAATTTACTTTCTGTTCCTCACCTCATCCACTTTGCAATGAGAGAAAAATAGACTTAAAAAAGCATGTCACAGAGAAAGTTGAATAAGTTGTTCTTAAAAGTCACCATCAATGATTAGTTTTTAGTGAATGTCTAATACAGCATAGCCAGTTAAACACAAACAAATAGAATGTGTGTTTGTTCCATGTTGGCAAGTTGACACGGTCTAAAGGATGGAGAACCACCATCATTGTAGGGAGAGCATGCTTCAGGGATATACATGTAACTTGTATGTTACACATCTATCTGGGTACATTTTACATTGTTCAACAAATTTCTGAATTAGACCATTTTTTTAAAGGTAAAGAATAGCTTTATAAATATTAGATAATTATTGGTTCTGGGTAAACACTGTATCCAGGAGAAAAATAATACAAATTCAACTCAAATACAGTCTCTCTGCACTCCTCCGTACTCCCATATCCTCAGGCCAATCTGGCCAGGACTTTGGATGCCTCTGGGCACAAAGCAGGTTGAACAGCTGTTTGACTCACTGCTTTTGACTCCTTGTCATTTGGCAGATTGGAATCTCTGCTGAGAGCACCATTTGGATTTCTTTTCGCCCAAAACTGATATTTTTGAACATGAAATTGAAATATAGTGAGGCACTGGTATACATTCATAGAATAATAGTGCCAAAAGAGAGTGTGATAGATATATGTCAAAACTCTAACTTGCCCCCAGAAGTGTTTAAAGAGATAACCCTAGATTGGTGGAGGTGGGCATGATAGTGTATGAATATGGATTTTCTGAAACTGTGAATATAAAAAATGATACCAGCTTTAGGTGTGTGAACTGGTGAGGAGGGAATATCAGACATGAATATAAATAGAGATGTATACAAACAGGTAGGAAAAAAAGAGCTAGGCCGTATATACTGAAGGGAGACTGATTAGGGAAATATAACTACAGAATCCAAAAAAAGTCACTAAGTCTAGGTTTGGGTATTTGAGAGAAGGCTACTAATACTACGACTACGACTACCAACAAAAACAACAATCTCAAATAGTTGTTATTATTATTATAACAAGAGCAACAAAAATAGTTAATGCTTACAAAGCAATAGTGTATATGTCTGTCAGCACTGTTCTAACGTTTTAAACATAATAATTCATTTAATCTTCTTGACAATCATAAGAAATAAGAACTATTGTTATTGTTTCCAATTTATGGGAGATGAAACTAAGGCACAGAGAATTTAAGTCACTGATTCAAGATCACACAGCTGGTAGAGGTGAAGTCATGGTTTGACTCTGTGGCTGAAAAGCAATGAATGAATCTAAAATCTTACCCATGCAAAAAAAAATGCTACGGAGAAATTGAACGCTTTTGAATTAAGCATATAATAAGCAAAGCCTGAGCAAAGGAAAGGAACCCCACTGCAGCACTATGTGGTGACAGCAGAAAAACATACAAAAACTGACAAAATTTCCTTCTCTTTAGGTCCTTCAGGTGAATTATATTTCTTCCCAAATTTACCTCTTTTGTCCCCACCTTCAGACCAGAGTACACACAGATCTAGGCCTTCTTTTAAGGTCTCAATCCTCCTCCAATTATTAGCAAACCACAGTGTTAGAAAAGTCTCTTTATATTTAAAATTAAAGTCTCTTTATATTTAAAATTAATCACTGACTTTCCAACTTAAGCCCATTTCCTCTTCTCTGATCTTTATTGGAAATGGGAGATAACACACTAGAGGAAGGCAGTTAAAATTCTAATCACTTTCAGTTTTTCCCTTTTATTTAATAAGTTATTTAAAATGTACTTCTGCTAAATCCTATTCTAAAATCTCCCTGACATTATGACTGATATATTCTAGTTTTTATGACAGGCCTATTTTGGCACCTTAAATGTACTGAGGGTGAGTTTTCTCATCTTACCTCTCCGTTTTCTAAGGGGTGTATCTTGGAATAAAATGAAGTGCAGATGACCTCATCGTCTTTGGCGTATGATGGTGGTCCAGTGCGGGGATGAATATTGTAGAGTGTTAGGCACTCTGTGTCCGTCACAGCATGATACTGCCAGGGCTTATAATCAACATCATCAAGTGAGCGTTCCAAAATCCAGTTTCCAGGCCGAGGGGAATTAGCTGCTTTCACAATCACATACGCAATCTGGAACACCTGGGGAAGAGTGACAACAACAACATGTAACTCTGAATTCCAAAGTGTTCTCACTATTACATATCAAATATAAGGCCTACCTAAGGCTACAATAGATTTTATTCAGATATTATTCCATAACCCTATGATATTCTCTAAAAATATTTTTACTGTTACATATTCATATTTCATACCTTATGGCTAAGATGAGATGTTCCATTTTGTGGATTTTAGTTCTCTAATAACTCATTAACATCATTTCACGTAATTTTTGAAGTTCTATTATAATCACAATCAGTTAAAACATTTATTACGTACCAATTTACTCACCTTACTCTGTTGGAAATTATAATATATGAGTTAGAAATTCCATGTGTGGATAGTGCTTGATAGATTAGAAAACAGTTACTTATGTCACCTAATCCTCAGACAAGTACCATCCGTTACTGTGGTATAGCAAAAACAACATAGTGATTCAGAGGCACAATCCTGTATTCAAATTGTGGTCCCAGCATTTCTGTGACCTCGGGCAGATTATTTTACTTTGTCAACTCCTAGCTCCCTTATCTGCAAATTAGGGTCAATAATAAGTACATTAAGTACACTACTGAGAGACAATTTAGATTAAATGAGATAATGTATGCAAAATACCTAGCAAAAGGCTTGGCTATAAATACTCAATAAATGTCATTTCCTTTACATCCCTAAATAGAAAATAACGGGGAGGAAATTCTAGTACATGCAGACAACTGTTGGAAACTGGAACATATTCAATGAAGGGTTTCTGTACCTTCTGTATAAGAGGTAAACATGTGTTAAAGAAAAGGAAAATAAAGGCATCAAGTGACCGTAAATCAACAGAGTGACAATTGAGGGAAATATGGCAATCCTCTACGTTCAAATCTACATAATATTTGAAGAGGTAAAAAATAAATATTCTGGATATTTTGCGATGGTCCATATGTGTCTTTACCGATTCAATCCAAAAGAACAATGCACAAACATTACCGAATGACATTTATTTGCAATGTCCTGGGTAGAAAGGTAGATACAAACTAGTTTAAGTTATTGTCCCACCATCTATGAATTGATAATATATTGTAATAATGAGATATATAATGAGTACACTAATAATAAAGCAGTGGTATATCTTCTTTTTAGTAAATTCAGTGAGGTACAAGGAGCTTGTCAACCCTAAGCTCTGGGTGATTGGGGTCATTGAAAGGATACAACTGGAGGACAAATCTGCTAAAAGTGATTAAGGGTCTGCTTAGAAGGGAGCTTGAAAGGAATGTTCTGAAAATAAACCTTACTTGCTACATAGTTTTGATATGAGGCTTTCAGGAATACATCTACACTGTCTATGGTACACTTTAAGGGACTTAATTTAAAAATATGAAAGGTTGATATATAAGACGTAAGACAGGAGACCTTCAATATGGCAGAGGAGTAAGACGTGAAGATCACCTTCCTCCCCACAAATACATCAGAAATACGTCTACATGTGGAACAACTCCTACAGAACACCTACTGAACGCTGGCAGAAGACCTCAGACTTCCCAAAAGGCAAGAAACTCCCCACGTACCTGGGTAGGGCAAAAGAGAAAAGAAAAAAAAGAGACAAAAGAATAGAGATGGGACCTGAACCTCAGGGAGGGAGCTGTGAAGGAGGAAAAGTTTCCACACACTAGGAAACCCCTTCACTGGCAGAGATGGTGGGTGGCGGGGCGGGGTGGGTAGCTTCGGAGCCACAATGGAGAGCGCAGCTACAGGGGTGCAGAGGGCAAAGCGGAGAGATTCCCGCACAGAGGATCAGTGGCGACCAGCACTCACCAGCCTGAGAGGCTCGTCTGCTCACCCGCCAGGATGGATGGGGGCTGGGAGCTGAGGCTCGGGCTTCGGAGGTCAGATCCCAGGAGAGGACTGGGGTTGGCTGCGTGAACACAGCCTGAAGGGGGCTAGTGCGCCACAGCTAGCTGGGACAGAGTCCAGGAAAAAGTCTGGAACTGCCTAAGAGACCTTTGTTTCGGGGTGCACGAGGAGACTGGATTGAGAGTACCGCCAAAACGAGCTCGAGACGGGCGCGAGCCACGGCTATCAGCACAGACACCAGAGCTGGGAATGAAATGCTAAGGCTGCTGCTGCAGCCACCAAGAAGCCTGTGTGCAAGTACAAGTCACTATCCACCCTCCCCTCCTGGGAGCCTGTGCAGCCCGCCACTGCCAGGGTCCCAGGATCCAGGGACAACTTCCCCGGGAGAACACACGGCATGCCTCACGCTGTTGCAACGTCATGCCGACATCTGCTACCGTAGGCTCACCCCGCACTCTGCACCCTTCCCTCCCCCCAGCCTGAGTGAGCTAGAGCCCCCGAATCAGCTGCTCTTTTAACCCCCTCCTGTCTGGGCGGAAACAGATGCCCTCAGGTGATCTACATGCAGAGGTGGGGCCAAATCCAAAGCTGAACCCCAGGAGCTGTGCAAACAAAGAAGAGAAAGGGAAATTTCTCCCAGCAGCCTCAGGAGCAGCTGATTAAATCTCCACAATCAACTTGATGTACCCTGCAACTGTGGAATACCTGAACAGACAACGAATCATCCCAAAATTGAGGCAGTTGCCTTTGAGAGCAACTGTAGACTTGGGGCTTGCTATATGCGACAGACTGGTTTCTGGTTTTATGTTTTTCTTAGTTTAGTATTTAGAGTTTATTATCACTGGTAGATTTGTTTATTGATTTGGTTGCTCTCTTCCTTTTGTTTTTTAATGTATAGATATATATATTTATATATATTTTCCTTTTTCTCTTTTTGTGAATGTGTATGTGTATGCTTCTTTGTGTGATTTTGTCTGTATAATTTGCTTTTACCATTTGTCCTAGGGTTCTGCCTGTCCTTTTTTTTGTTTTGTTTTGTTTTGTTTTGTATAGTTTTTAGCGCTTGTTATCATTGGTGGATTTGCTTTTTGGTTTGGTTGCTCTCTACTTTCTTTTTTTTTTTAATTACATTTTAATTTTTAATAATTAAAAAAATCCTTTTAATTCTTTTTCTTTTATTTTCTCCCTTCCTTCCTTCCTTCCTCGCTCCTTCCCTCCATCTCTCTCTCTCTCTCTCTTTCTTTCTTTCTTCTCCCTTTTCTTCTGTGCCATGTGGCTGACAGGGTCCTGGTGCTCCGGCCAGGTGTCTCTGAGGTGGGAGAGCTGAGCTCAGGACATGAGTCCACCTGAGACCTCCCAGCTCCATGTAATATCAAACGGCAAAAGCGCTCCCAGAGATCTCCATCTCAACGCTAAGACCCAGCTCTGGGCTTCCCTGGTGGTGCAGTGGTTAAGAATCCACCTGCCAATGCAGGGGACACGGGTTCGAGATCTGGTCCGGGAAGATCCCCCATGCTGAGGAGCAACTAAGCCGATGTGCCACAACTAATGAGCCTGCGCTCTAGAGCCCGCAAGCCACAACTACTGAGCCTGCGTGCCAAAACTACTGGAGCCCGTGTGCCTAGAGTCCATGCTCTGCAACAAGAGAAGCCACCACAATGAGAAGACCGTGCACTACAATGAAGAGTAGCCCCCGCTCTCCACAACTAGAGAAAGCCCGAACGTAGCAATGAAGACCCAATGTAGCCAAAAACAAATAAAATAAAAATAAATTAAAAACAAAAAAGACCCAGCTCCACTCAATGACCCGTAAGTGACAGTGCTGGACACCCTATGCCAAACAACTAGAAAGGCAGGAACACAACCCCACCCATTGGCAGAGAGGCTGCTAAAATCATAATAAGATCACAAACACCCCAAAACAAAACACTGGGCGCAGTCCTGCCCACCAGAAAGACAAGACACAGCTGCATCCACAAGAACAAAGACACTAGTCCCCTCTACTAGGAAGCCTACAAACCCACTGAACCAACCTTAGCCACTGAGGGCAGACACCAAAAACAATGGGAACTACAGACCTGCATTCTGCAAAAAGGAGACATCAAACATAGTAAGTTAAGCAAAATGAGAAACAAACAGAAGAAGGAGCAAGGTAAAAACCCACCAGACCAAACTAATGAAAAGGAAATAGGCAGTCTACCTGAAAAAGAATTCAGAATAATGATAGTAAACATGATCCAAAATATTGGAAATAGAAAGGAGAAAATACAAGAAACGTTTAACAAGGATCTAGAAGAACTAAAGAGCAAACAAACAATGATGAACAACATAATAAATGAAATTTAAAATGCTCTAGAAGGAATCAATAGCAGAATAACTGAGGCAAAAGAACGGATAAGTGACCTGGAAGACAAAATAGTGGAAGTAACTACTGCAGAGCAGAATAAGCAAAAAGAATGAAAAGAATTGGGGACAGTGGTAGAGACCTCTGGGACAACACTAAACCCACCAACATTCGAATTATAGGGGTCCCAGAAGAAGAAGAGAAAAAGAAAGGGACTGAGAAATATCTGAAGAGACTGTAGTTGAAAACATCCCTAATATGGAAAAGGAAATAGTCAATCAAGTCCAGGAAGCACAGAGACCCCATACAGGATAAATCCAAGGAGAAACACGCCAATACACATAGTAATCAACCTATTAAAAATTAAATACAAAGAAAAAATATTAAAAGCAGCAAGGGAAAAGCAACAAATAACATACAACGGAATCCCTATAAGGTTAACAGCTGATCATTCAACAGAAACTCTGCAAGCCAGAAGGGAGTGGCAGGACATATTTAAAGTGATGAAAGGGAAAAGCCTACAACCAAGATTACTCTACCCAGCAAGGATCTCATTCAGATTCGACGGAGAAATTAAAACCTTTACAGACAAGAAAAAGCTAAGAGAATTCAGTACCACCAAACCAGCTTTATAACCAATGCTAAAGGAACTACTCTAGGCAGGAAAGCACAAGAAAAGAAAAAGACCTACAAAAACAAACTTAAAACAATACAATTCAACACTCAAATCAATAGAATTAAAAATAAAAAAGAAGTAACAACTGACACTGCAGAAATACAAAGGATCATGAGAGATTACTACAAGCAACTATATGCCAATAAAATGGACAACCTGGAACAAATGGACAAATTCTTAGAAAAGCACAACCTTCCAAAACTGAACCAGGAAGAAATAGAAAATATCAACAGACCAATCACAAACACTGAAATTGACACTGTGATTAAAAATCCTCCCAGAAACAAAAGCCCAGGACCAGATGGCTTCACAGGTGAATTCTATCAAACATTTAAAGAAGAGCTAACATCTATCTATCTGAAACTCTTCCACAATATAGCAGATGGAGGAACACTCCCAAACTCATTCTATGAGGCCACCATCACCCTTATACCAAAACCAGGCAAAGATGTCACAAAGAAAGAAAACTACACCCCAATATCACTGATGATCATAGATGCAAAAATCCTCAACAAAATACTAGCAAACAGAATCCAACAGCACAATAAAAGAATCAAGCGCCACGATCAAGTAGGGTTTATCCCAGGAATGCAAGGATTCTTCAATATACGCAAATCAATCAATGTGATACATCATATTAATAAATTGAAGGAGAAAAACCATATGATCATCTCAATAGATGCAGAAAAAGCTTTTGACAAAATTCAACACCCATTTATGATAAAAAACCTGCAGAAAGTAGGCATAGAGGGAACTTACCTCAAAAAAATAAAGGCCACATATGACAAACCCACAGCCAACATCGTTCTCTATGGTGAAAAACTGAAGCCATTTCCTCAAAGATAGGCACAAAATAAGGTTGTCCACTCTCACCACTATTATTCACCATAGTTTTGGAAATTTTAGCCACAGCACTCAGAGAAGAAAAAGAAATAAAAGGAATCCAAATCAGAAAAGAAGAAGTAAAGCTGTCACTGTTTGCAGATGACATGATACTACACATAGAGAATCCTAAAGATGCTACAAGAAAACTACTTGAGCTAATCAATGAATTTGGTAAAGTAGCAGGATAAAAAACTAATGCACAGAAATCTCTTGTATTCCTATACACTAATGACAAAAAATCTGAAAGAGAAATTAAGTAAACACTCCATTTTACCATTGAAACACAAAGAATAAAATATGTAGGAATAAACCTACCTAAGGAGATAAAAGACCTGTATGCAGAAAACTATAAGACACTGATGAAAGTAATTAAAGATGATAGAAAGAGATGGAGAGATATACCATGTTCTTTGATTGGAAGAATCAACACTGTGAAAATGACTATACTACCCAAAGCAATCTACAGATTCAATGCAATCCTTATCAAACTACCAATGGCATTTTTCACAGAACCAGAACAAAAAATTTCACAATTTGTATGGAAACACAAAAGCCCCTAATAGCCAAAGAAATCTTGAGAGAAGAAATAGAGCTGGAGGAATCAGGTTCCCGGACTTCAGACTATACTACAAAGCTACAGTAATCAAGTCAGTATGGTACTGGCACAAAAACAGAAATATAGATAAATGGAACAGGATAGAAATCTCAGAGATAAACCCACACACATATGGTCACCTTACTTTTGATGAAGGAGGCAAGAAGATACAATGGAGAAAAGACAGCCTCTTCAATAAGTGGTGCTGGGAAAACTGGACAGTTACATGTAGAAGAATGAAATTAGAACACTTCCTAACACCATACACAAAAGCAAACTCAAAATGGATTAAAGACCTAAATGTAAGGCCAGACACTATAAAAGTCTTAGAGGAAAACATAGGCAGAACATTCTATGACATAAATCACAGCAAGATCTTTTTTGACCCACCTCCTAGAGAAATGGAAATAAACAAAAATAAACAAATGGGACCTAATGAAATTTAAAAACTTCTGCACAGCAAAGGACACCATAAACAAGACAAAAAGACAACCCTCAGAATGGGAGAAAATATTTGCAAATGAAGCAACTGACAAAGGATTAATCTCCAAAATTTATAAGCAGCTCATGCAGCTCAATATCAAAAAAACAAACAACCCAATCCAAAAATGGGCAGAAGACCTAAATAGACATTTCTCCAAAAAAGATATACAGACTGCCAACAAACACATGAAAGAATGCTCAACATCACTAATCATTAGAGAAATGCAAATCAAAACTACAAGGAGGTTATCACCTCACACCAGTCAGCATGGCCATCATCAAAAAATCTACAAACAATAAATGCTGGAAAGGGTGTGGAGAAAAGGGGACCCTCTTGCACTGTTGGTGGGAATGTAAAGTGATACAGCCACTATGGAGAACAGTACGGAGGTTCCTTAAAAAACTAAAAACAGAACTACCATATGACCCAGTAATCCCACTACTGGGGATATATCCTGAGAAAACCGTAATTCAAAAAGAGTCATGTACCACAATGTTCATTGGGGCTCTATTTACAATAGCCAGGACATGGAAGCAACCTAAGTGTCCATCGACAGATGAATGGATAAAGAAGATGTGGCACATATATACAATGGAATATTACTCAGCCATAAAAAAATGAAACTGAGTTATTTGTAGTCAGGTGGATGGACCTGGAGACTGTCATACAGAGTGAAGTAAGTCAGAAAGAGAAAAATAAATACCATATGGAATCTAAAAAAAAAAAATAGTTATGAAGAACCTAGTGGCAGAACAGAAATAAAACTGCAGACGTAGAGAATGGACTTGAGAACACAGGGAGGGGGAAGGGTAAGCTGGGATGAAGTGAGAGAGTGGCATGGACATATATATACTACCAAATGTAAAATAGATAGCTAGTGGGAAGTAGCCACCTAGCACATGGAGATCAGGTCACTGCTTTGTGACCACCTAGAGGGGTGAGATGGGGGAGTGGGAGGGAGATACAAGAGGGAGGAGATATGGGGATATATGTATATGTATAGCTGATCACTTTGTTATAAAGCAGAAACTAACACACCATTGTAAGGCAATTATATTCCAATAAAGATGTTTAAAAAAAACGTAAGACAGGTGGCTCTGATGCTGGTCTTTTGAGATCTTTAGTAGGATGTGAGCATTTCTATCTGTGTGCACTAAGGGGAGAATCACGAGCCATCATATGACTGAAAGTATGGATGGTATTTGCATCTTAGGCACAGTTGTGGAAATACTGGTAATTAAAATACTGAAATACTTCTGTAGTTGGTAAATCACTGCTGCCCAAGCCTTCCAAATGCCTCCTCTCTCCTGAGATCATCTGGTTAACCTTGGAATAGCAAGGAATAGCCAAGACATCGTCTCTGATTAGTCTGGGCTTTGACCAATTCTAGTTTATTGACTAACACTCCAGGTGGGAAATATTATGAATTTATATTTCCAAAGGTATATAGATAAGTGTAATTGCAGATATACACACATATATGCCTATGTGTCTATAATTATTGGAATACACTTAGACATTTTGGGGAAGGGTAGATATGGACATCTTAAAGCTGTGACCAATGGGGTTTGGCAATCAAGAGTCAAAGAGATAAGAAGAGCTTTTAAATTTCATCTAATAACCTGCTATATTAATTGCATTAATATAAATGTCTTGGTTTTTAATAGAATTATTTTTAAAATAAAGAAGTATTTTTAAAAGTATTGAAGAAAGGACAAGAGTAGGAGTAAAATGGAATATACTCTAGCAATCATAATCTAAATTATTTGCTACTTCTGCATTTTTTAGGTGTTATTCAAAAGAAACTATTTCTCTTAGACACTCTGTATTCAATAACTCATACACATGGAACCTCTTTAAAAAGGAATTCACTGAAGGTCAAACCTATTGACTAATCTGATAGAACAGAGAGATATTTGATCCTATTAAAAATCTGAAATACCCTGTTCCTAATTTCTGGTAATCCTAAATTATTCGTGACAGTCTATAAAATGATAAAGAATATGAATAAATAAATTGTGAGCTCCTAAAGGGCAGAGATGCTACAATCCTTATTATACCTTATTATAATTCTTTTGAAATAGTGTGCATTCAATATTTATTAGTTTTAACTGAATAACCAAAATCATTGCAACATGCTTCCATTTTACTTCTACTAGCTTAACACTTTCTTTTCTGTTTGTTAGAGCCTGAATTTCAGTCAACCAGCATATTTTGTCACTTGTAGGAACTAAGACATACATTGCTTGTAATGTTCGTCCTATTACAGCTCTATGAGTTGAAAAAATTTCTTAAACTCTTTTACCCTCTGTTTCCCAGTGTTTCTTTTCCAAAGTCAAAACCATGGAAAGATAACGAATATAAAATACTGCGTGGTCTTTGGAAAAAACAATCTATATAAATATTGTAAATTAGCAAATTTCTATCCAGAAAAAAGAATGCACAGATATTTTCTTAGTGGAAAACCAAAAGAGAAATATCAAAGCATAATTAGAGATCACAAGTACAAATAAGAAAAATAAAGATATACTGATGTATGGATAAAGTACTTTGTTTAGAAACAACTCAGCAAGGAAATATAGGAAAAGGCCAAATTGTCTTGGAGCTACAACATGGATTTATGACTTAGGAGCTTCTGTGCTGGCTCTGGAATAATAGATGAAATCCATGAAAAGAAGTTATACTAGAAACCACACAGACTCTTTCTATAATTCAACATAACAGCCTACATTAAGTGACATGGAAAAGCAGTCATTGCCTTCGAGAATATGTCACCCCATTTCAAAACAATATCCTTCTTTCATTTATCTTCTATGGATTCTTTCACATTTCATGCAAAATTAATTAAATTAGTTAGCATGTAGTATTTTGAATAAACTTTTAAAAATGTGGTAGACAGCATATTGGAAAACACAATGAATAGAAGTATTCTTTGAAGGCGTCAGGCAAAGACTGTGAAAATTCTAATAGTGATTTTCTAAGTATGCCAAAATTTTAATGACTTGAATAGAATAATTCTCTAACGTACTCATGCTACTTTTATTAACTCTGTCTTGTGTTTTCAGTAAAAAGGCTCTTCAAAATCAGTAGTTATAAAACCTTATTTCCAGATAGAAAAAAACTCAATCTGTATGGGGTGCAACAAGGAAAGCAAACACCTCATTATAAGTACAAAAATGCTATGATGGCTAGGCTTTTATAAACCGCAGATATCAATACACAATACCCAAATTTTTGGAGGGCACGTTTTACAAACTTGGTAACTAAAAAAAAATCCCAAATAATTTTTGAAATAATACCAAATGTTTGACATTTTACTGTAACAAAGAGAACTTTCTATTTCATATTCCATTTGTGCATCACCTAATAAAATATCATGTAATTATAATCATATGTCACTGATGTAGCATTAAATTAGATGTTCCTAGAGTATTAAGAACCTGATCTCACTTAGGGTGGAAATGGAGAATACAGTCTTTCTGAAGAATCCTTGTCCCAAAGTAACAAGTAACATGCAATGACCATCATACGCACTGATGCTTTCTCATCTTTTTCACACTATAGGAGGAGACCTCACAGCCTGAAGTGAACAGCCTAGGAACTTTGGCCACTGTCCTAGGACAGGATATACATTAGCTCACCTGTAACCCATGTGGGTAAGTCTGACCTCCAGAACCAATTTCTAGCACATGCATTGCTGGGTCTGAATTTTTGAAAAATATTCTCTGCTATGACTCTCAGGAACCTACTTTATCCCAGTTCTTTTGTCCTCAGAAGAATCATGGATCTAGGAAAATGCTACCAAAGAGTATTGTGTTTTGGAGATTTTAGTGAGACTTTTGAGTGTCACTGGCACACAGTTAAGAGAGCCAGGCCAAAGTAGGACTCCTTAATGATGTAACAAGGACAGAGGACCTCGGTTTCCTATAGGCTGATCCCCCATGACAGCCATAAAACTATTAATGAAGGCCACTCCCTGTGGAAGATGGTACTTCAACTTTCTCATAGAGAAAGTTTGTCAAGAGAAAAACACATGGCCATCTAATTTCTGCCCACTGATATGCTCTGCCTCCCTCCCCCCATTGCTATCTGTCTGTGAACTTCCTATAGCAAATAGTTGTCCACATAACAAAATTGCTTAGTTGTGAAAGAGGCTTTGCAATATTCTACTACCTGCTCTTGCCAATGTTATGGATTTAAACATTTCCACAAGCTGTGATGTCATCTCTAATATGTTTTGAACACTCCTGTGTATTCTTAGTTCTAGTATACGTTTGTCAAATACTCTTATTTATTCATATAGGTATGTTGGCTTTCAGAAAGCAATGAGAGTTATACAATATCAGAACCTGAAAGTATCCTTGGAATCATGAGTTTCAAGCTTAGTACCCACTAGAATAATCGGGGAAGCCTTACAGAAATGTGTGCCTGTCTCTGTGTTTGAGTTGATAGATGGAGTTCATGTGTTACCTAATCTTTCACCTGAGACCTAAAAAGAGGATAAATAAATAAATAAGAAACCAATAACAACAAAGATAAGAGCATGAGGAGGGTTCAGTATTTTCCTGGAAGGTCAATGAGAGTCAGCTGAGGAGGGAGAGCAGAGATCATGGCCTAAAGTACTCAGTACTTGCCCTGGGTCAAGTCCAGCAGAAACTCACAAAGGCAAGTCTGACCAGAAGCAGGGATGAGAAGCGGGGCTGAATGTACGAAATTCATCGAAATTCTGAGTTTAATAGAGGCTTCACTCAAAGATGCGCCCACCCAACCACATGTAACCAAATTCTTACTCCCCAGCAAAAAATTTCTGAGCAATCACAGAAAACAAGTGGCTCATTATAATCTTAAAACTTATCTGAATAGATTATTATACAGATTTTGAAAATATTATTACTGGACTTATTGGATCAAGTTCCAACAACAGAAGCTTTTAAATGATGCTTTAAACTTAAAAAAATTAACCTACAAATAACTCTAATCATTACTTTTTGAGTCAGTTTTATGTCCCTTGTAAATTTACACTTACTTCAATAAACCTAGAATAATGTGGTGGCGGGTCCAGAAGGATAGCTCCTTGCCTGCCTGTGCTTTCAGACAAATTCATTTACAATGATTTCAAAGACGGAAATGATTTGAGATTGTCACTCAGTTATAATGTGCAGCCCATTTATTCTCCTCCCCCCAAGTGTACACTACAACTGCTGAGTGTGAATTTAGTGAGTTGCAGGTAAGCAAATGTGCCATTTCACCTCAGGGTAAGTGGCTCCCGAGCCGCCAGAGGAACAGAAACACTCTGCCCTCAATTAAAACAGATTTTTTATACTCACATTAAACTCATGTAAAGTTTATACATTTGAAAATGAATTAATCTACCACTCCAGAATTTCTAAGAAATAATAATCTACCTGGATGACTAATAATCCTTTGAAGATAAAACGTTCAATTATTTGTTGAAAGTTTTTTTTTAAGGGTTTTTATCAATGTCTAACTACTCATGGGCAAGTATTTGAAGGACTGCTCCACCTCACTATGCAAGGAAGAAAATCTCAACTTCTAGTTCTGAAAAGTAACAAGGGTTACTTTTTCTGCTCTCTCTAAGTTAATACATAAATTTAAAGCAATTTAATTTCTTATTAAAATGTTAGGTTTATTTTCCCCCTAAAGCTGCACAAGTTGATTATAAAGTTGATTTGGAAAAATTAATGAGAAAGAATAGCCAAGAGAACCTGAAATGAAAGAACAACAGATGCAGGGATGTATTATTAAATGAAAAATAATCAACGTCGAGAATATTCAGCTATACTGGATGCTGCTGTTTACTAAGAGGGCCTTTTTTGAAATGATGGATCTGTGGTGGGACTAATGGTCATCATGGCCACTAACGTCCCCAAAAGAGAGAACACAGCACCATCTATAAACACAGCACCACCTATGATTAATCGTGCCAGAAAAGTGAACCCAAATCAGAGTGGATCTCTACATTTTTAACTATCAGTTTACAGGAAATGAGGTATCCAAGGAGCATGAAAACAGCACCACAGGAATACAATTAGCAAAATCCAGAATGTGAGAACCTTTACTAGACAAACCATATCGCTTCTTCCAAAATAAACTGCAAGAAAATAAAAAATAATGAGGTTATAGATTAAGAAAGCTTAAGAGATATCAAATAAATGCAGTATGTAACTTCAGCTGTTCAAAAAATTCAATCAGCTGTTTAAAAAATTTGGAGGTAAATGTGATGAATTTTGATACTGACTGAATATTTGCTAGTATTAAAGAAGTAGTAGTAATAGTATTAATTTTTAGGTGTGACAATGCTTTTGTTTACAAAAGAGCTGTATCCTTCAGAGATACATACTGAATTACAGAGGAAGTAATATGCATGGAATTTGCCTCCAAATAATTTGGTGGGTGGGGTGGGGTACGATAAATGTAGAATTGAAACAAGAAGGGACACAAGTTAATTCTTACAGGTGGGTGTTGGTTACATGTGGGTCTAGGGTATTCTTCTCCATACTTCTGTGTATGTTGGGAAATTTTCATAATGAGAATTTTTAGAAAGATTACTAATACATCTCATTTTGATAAACAAATGATTCTCTTTTACATAATGATTTTTTTTTTTTTTCTTTTTTGCGGTACGCGGGCCTCTCACCGCTGTGGCCTCTCCCGTTGCAGACCACAGGCTCCGGACGCGCAGGCTCAGCGGCCACGGCTCACGGGACCAGCCGCTCCGCGGCATGTGGGATCCTCCCGGACCGGGGCACGAACCCGTGTCCCCTGCATCTGCAGGCGGACTCTCAACCACTGCGCCACCAGGGAAGCCCTACATAATGATTTTAACACTATTGGTAATTCAGTGCTTGCTCTTAAAAAGCAAATATTTAATGCATTTTCTTTATTATCTTGATACATGGTTAACTCTGCTTCATGCTGCGAAGACATTGCATTCTGAGCTCAAGAAATATATCTTAATTCTTTCAAATTAATTATCAACTCTAAAGGGCATTGCTTGTCCAAAATTTTAGTCCCATCTTAAGAAAACTAGGAACACGAATAAATGGAATCCAAAATGCAATGAGTAAGGTCCTCCCTCAGCTTATTAATGCATTTAGTACTCTATGCTTCATTAAATTGCTATCATTTTTAACAATGTTAGCTGCAGGTAAAATTCAGACAAGCATTTTCCTTTTCTTTAGCACTGCCCTTGACATCTGTTCTCTCCTCACATATTTCTCTCTTATCTGAAACAATCTATGGTTTCAAAACATTGACCTGCCTCCTGTGAATGAGCCATTGGCACAGCATGGCTTTCACACCAGCTACTGTTAAAAGAGCAGGTAGGCTGAGTCCCCCACAGAACATGACAGTCCTTTCAATGAAGCCATCACAGAGGACAATATTGGTGTGAATCACAGACAATCAGAAATGTGACGGTTTAAAGCTTGCGTTCTAAAAATTATCCACCCTGGAGAAATACCCAGGATTGCCTTTGTTTTTGTGCTTCTATAGTGATCAGGGTAAGAAGAACCTATACCTTCTCAAATTTATGACATTGCAGACATGAATGAATCACTCTAGTTCAAAGCATTTGGGGAATAATAGCAAAGATTTGTAGTGATGAGAAGAGTTAGAAATATAATGTTAACAGTGGAGAATAACAAATCAAAGACAGATGAAACTTTCTGATCTTGGTTCATGAATTCTTTCAACAGATCAGAGCCACTTAACACTTATTCAATTTTAGCCATTACAAATGAAATAGCATCAGCTATTTTCATGCTTATATGTTGCCCCACTTCCTTGTCCGTCTCTAGGGACTTTCTTAAGAGTAGTTTGTATCCTCTTTTGTTTATTACCTTAATACCTCCTCTCTACTTAACCCTCTGCAGTGCATGCAACACTCACCACCCTACCTGAATCACTTTCAGAAGAGTTACAGCAACCCATTTGGAAAATTCATGGTTTTTTCCTCCATCCTCATCTTCTTTGAGATCTCCGCAGCTTTTGACTATACTGTTCCCCCCGCCCCCATCTGAAACTCTCTTTATCTTTGGAAAAATGATATTTATTTATAATTCAGGGATTTTTTTTAAAAAAGAGAAACATGTTTTCCTAATATGGCTTTTTACTTAAAATGGAAGGTAAACAATAGGAGAGAAGGGAGTGAAGACAAAAGGAATATTCAGAAGAGAGCACTGTGTGGGGTACGCCTGCTGTGGGTCTTTTTAATTCGAATTTCTTTAACAAAGGTGTGTCCCAATGTTCTATGTCCTAATAATCTTTTCTTGGGGAAAGCAGCATTTTATTTAGTGCTTAGTTTTTGCCAGGCACTTCAGCATGAGAAGTTTGTTTCTGTTAACAAGAACCCTATGAGATAGGTAGGTAGGAACTGATTAGAAATTGAAATGAGAGAGTTACCCTAATTTGTGTAGTAGAAAGAATAATAGCTCCTCAAAAATGTCTATATCTTAATCCTTGGAACCTTTGAATACATTCTCTTATATGTCAAAAGGGATTTTGCAGATATGATTTAGTTAAAGACCTTGAGATGGAATGATAATTCTGGATTGTATGAAGGGGTCCAATATAATCACAAGGATCCTTAAAAATAGAAGAGGGAAGCAAAAGAGGAGGCCAGAGAGATGGAACATGAGAAAGCTTCAACCCATTTCTGGCTTTGAAGATGGAAGAAAAGGCCACAAGCCAAGGAACACAGGTAATCTCCAGAAGTTGGAAAAATCAAGGAAATGAATTCCCCTCAAGAAACTTCAGAAGGGAATGCAACCTTGCCCACACCTGGATTTAGGCCAGTGAGGCTCATGTCAGACTTCTAACCTATTAAAATGTAAGATAATAAATTTGTGTTGCTTTAAGCCACTAAATCTGTGGTAATCTGTTACGATAGCAATGGAAAACTAGCACACTAGGTAACCTGTTCCACTTCACATGACTAGTAAATTATGGAGCAAGTCTATAGATCCAGTTTTGTTTAATTTTGCTTTCTGCATAATACCTTCCATGTCTATGACTATTTCAACTAACTCCTTTATACAGATATGTCCCATATCTCAATTTCTAACCTAACCACATTCTCACGTCCCATTTTATATTTCAAACTAACAACTGAACATCTCTATGAAAATTTAATTTTGCTTTGTAAAAAATTAATTTTGCCCTCGTTTTACCACCAAAACTGATACAAGTTACTAGCAGTAGAAACTGTAGAATACCCTATAGATGTTTTTTAATGTCTTACACATAATTATCAATTATTTTTTAAAATTCAATGGAATAGGTGATCAAAAATGGAATGCCACCTCTGAAACAATTTAAGGAACCTCAGAAGTAATTTCTATAAGCCCCTAAAGTGTGAACCTACCTAGCCACCATTCAACATTAATAAATACAGGTGACACATCCCTCATCATTTCTAATCTCCTTGGGAATTTCTACCAAGGTAACAATCTTAAATATGTCTAAATCACATATTCTTCCTCTGAAATGAAAATCTGCAAAAAAGAGAATTCTGACAAGGTTTGTCAAGCTGGCCTTTACCCCAAATTTTAAAGAGGTGACTTCACTTGCCAGTGAAGTGTGAAGAGTGTAAATGAAATGAAAAATGAGAAAACTGCAGAGCCTGATATCATTCTGGCTAAGATTTTAAAATAAGGATAGGAGATGGCACTCATGTAACTGTATAGACATTTTCTAAAGACTGAGTGCCAACAGTTATGACAAATATGCCTGAAAGGTGACCATTTCAAGAGGACATAGGATAAAGTTCTTACAAAACCACCCTACAAGTTCTTTGTTCTTTGTATTCTGCCTAGATTTCTCCTGATTTTTTTATGAGTTCAAAACACACCAAATCATCATAGAACTTTGGTGATGTCAAGTCAAAAATGATTTATGAAGCGCTGAGCTGGATTTCTGAAGCTCCAAAAGAATCCATGGCACACAGACAACACTTAGGGAATTTTACTGTCTCCTTTATGCTGCCTTCACAAAATTGTGTTTTACTCTGTCAGCAAGTTTGACTGCTCGTGGATTTTCCAAACCTCTCCATGCAGGACTAATTAATTGGTTGCACCAAAGCAAAAGTTTTTTTTTAAACCCTCACCCTTAGAGGAAAATCAAGGCTAATCAAATTAGGACTCAGCACAGGAAAGGGGGAGAAAAGCTTAAAAACTGACTTAGAAAACAATTTTCTGACACTGAAATTCATCCAGTTAAGCAGGTTATGAACGTCATGAAAAGTCATGGTTATAGTTGTCCTGAAAAAGAGCAAATAAATGTTTTTGGACATTTTCTGTAGTACTACATGTCCTGCTGTGAACATTCTATCAGCCCTGAACATAATTAACTTATGTAAAAGCCTTCACTAGAAAAACCCTACACACGTTTCCATTTAAATTATTACAAAATGTCATTGTACTCTGATTCTGAAATTGCTATCCAAGAGAACATTTGATCACAATGTCTAGAAACAAACTGTAAAGAACAATATACCTTTGGGAAACATAAGTAGTATTTCATCAATATGGAATCAAGCTCCAACTCATTTATGATACCCAAGGCATAAAACAGAATCCATAGGGCTTCTTGAACAGTGTAATTGACTACAATTACTCAACATCAAATAATAAAGCTGCAAAATCATCAAGAGTAAAATCCGACACTATAAACTGAATCTGTCTAAACAGCAGAGAATGGATGACAGCAGAACATCCACACAACTCTACCATAAGCATATATGGAGGGATAGTTGTGAATAGAAACACTATAAACAACACTTTAATGCCGTGCTTCATTACTAAGCCAAGATTCTGTTAAACCTAAACATACGGTGGATTGTTGCAAAATAACTGCAGCTATTAGTAAAGCGCTATGAAAGGTATGAAGGATGAAAGCTTAACTTTTTCTTATTCCAGGCGTCATGTCTGCAGTGGGCATAAATATCGTATTACAAATAGTGACCATGAAAAGCAAGTAGTAAATAAAGTCACTTATTGAAAGCAGACTTTACCACATTTTGTGTGAAGGAGACCTTTTTTCCATTGCTTGCCTGTTCAGTAAAATACATTACCAAGTATCATCACAGACAGGAGTGAAGAATAGCCGTATGACTATTAACATTTTTTAGTCTAATCCTTTTTGTGTCTATGTCACTTTAAAATTATAGTACAAACCAAAAGAAGGTCATGATTTGAATTGTAGATGTTCTTGACATGAACAACATTTTAGACATATATCAAGTGCTTAAAGAACACAACATACTGGAATAACTTCAGATTCATTTTTCCAGACCAAACATAAATGAAATTATTTAAATATGAACAGAATAAATTTAAATGTCTATATTCTCGGTAATCTATTTAGGGAGGTTTAAAAGAATATATTCTAATGGGAATTGGAACAACTCCTTGATTAAGAAGGATGGGAAAGACAGTTATACCTGCAGTCAAATTCGCTTGAGCTAGTGTTACTGTCACCCTTTTGTTCCAAGATTCCTATTATGGATTCTAAAATTCTGTACTTCTGTACGTATTTTAAAGGCTCACATAGTAATATATTAATTAGTTCATTTATTCTCCAAATATTATTGAACAGATTGTTTATTGTGCCAGTCCTTAACATAAGTGTTGAAATATAGCAGTGAGGATAATAAAATTGCTCTTTCATGGAGATTATATTCTAGAAAAACAGACGATACACCAGTAGTCTGCTGGAGCCAGCTTGCGCTGACTTTCAAAAGCCAGTTTTTGCAAGGATGTGGAGAAAAGAGAATACTTGTACTCTGTTGGTGGAAATGTAAATTGGCAGAGCCATTAAGAAAAACAACATGGAGGTTCCTCAGAAAATTAAAAATAGATCTAGCATATGATCTAGCAATTCCACTTCTGGGTGTACACCCAAAGGAACTGAAAATAGGATATCGAAGAGATATATACTCTCCCATGTTTATTGCAGAATTATTCACAATAGTCAAGACACAGAAACAACCTAAGTGCCCATCAATGGATAAATGCATAAAAAAGAGGTGATGTGTATATATATATATATATATATATATATATATATATATATATATAAAAATACATACAATGGAATATTATTTCACCATGAGAAAGAAGGACGTCCTGCCATTTGCAACAACATGGATGACCTTGAGCACATATATTATGCTAAGTTAGAAAAGTCATACAGAGAAAGACAAGTACTATATGATATCACTTATATGTAGAACCTAAAAAAGCCAAACTGGTTACAACAGAGAGTAAAATGGTGGTTACTAGGGGATGGGGAGGAAGGGAATAGGACAGATGTGGTTTCAGGGTACAAAATTGCAACGAGTGGCAAATATGACCTAGAGATCTAATGCACAGTATAGTGAACACAGACAATATAGTATTATAATCATAAAACTTGCAAAGAGACTAGAACTAATTATTACAACCATTAAAAATAAATGATAGCCTCAAGTCCATTCTCTAGTAAGTCTGTGTCTTTATTCCTGTTTCACCCCTACGTTTTTCATGACATTTTTTTTTCTTAAATTCCATATATATGTGTTAGCATACGGGACTTGAGGCTATGGGGAGGGGGAAGGGTAAACGGCGACAAAGCGATAAAGAGGCATGGACATATATACACTACCAAACGTAAGGTAGATAGCTAGTGGGAAGCAGCCGCATAGCACAGGGAGATCAGCTCGGTGCTTTGTGACCGCCTGGAGGGGTGGGATAGGGAGGGTGGGAGGGAGGGAGACGCAAGCGGGAAGAGATATGGGAATGTATGTATATATATAACTGATTCATTTTGTTGTGAAGCTGAAACTGACATACCATTGTAAAGCAATTATACTCCAATAAAGATGTTAAAAAAATAATAAAATAAATGACAGCTATTAATATGATATAGGTATTAATTATTGCTATAACGGCAATCATATTACATTATATAAATGTATCAAATTAACACGTACATATCAAATTTATACAATGTTGTATATCAAATATATTTCAATTTTTTAAAAATCCAATTGTGTTTATCTCTTCCCAATTCCTTGTTCAGTGACATCATGTTGGTAGCTTGAAATCAGTCCTGATAACGAATATTTACACCACGGAAATTGGCTAACACTATAAATCAGGACTTTTCTTTCACCCACAGAGAATCAACTGTTAAACATCTGTCAGGACTCCACTGCAACAGACAAGACAAATGAATAAATAATGCAATTTTAGGTAGGGGTTTCTATAATAGATGGTAATCAGGGAAGAATTTTTATTTGAGCAGAGACTTCAGTGACATGACAGAGGAAGCCACGTCAAGATCTGGGGAAAGAACATTTAAGTCAAAGGAAATAGCAAATGTAAAGGGCCTGTTGTAGGAATGAACTTGGTTCATCTCAAGAAGGCCAATGTGGCTAGAATAAAACAGCAGCTACAGATTGTTGTCAGCTATGATTTTGGAGAAGCACACAACGGCCTGGTCTTGCAGGTTCTACAGGATGTGGCAAGAAGTGTGGATTTTGGCTTCTGTATGTTAGGAAATCATTGTAGAATTTTGAGCAATGAGGTGATAGATCCAACATATATTTTTTAAAGAGTACTGTGGCTGCTGTTTGGCGAGTAGGTTATGAATAGGGGATGGGAAATCAGAGAGACTAGACAGGGAGCTATGCTAGTAATCTAGATGAGAGATGGTGGCTTAGATTAGGGTTGTAATGGAGCAGATAAGAAGTTGCCAAATTCAGGATACATTTTGTAGGTCGAGTTTTCAGAACTTGGATAAGGGGTATGAAGGGAAAAGAATAATCAAATATAATTCCCAAGGTTTTTGTTTGTGTTTATCTATTTGCCTGGAAAACTGAATTAAGAGTAGTACTGTTACTGAGAAGGTACATGTTTGGATAAAGTAAATCATCAAGACCTCTCTTTTGAACTATAAAATATGTGATGCTTCATTAGACATTCAAGTGGAGTTGCTGGTTGAGAGACAGAGGCAGGGTAGTGTTAAATGGGCTATTGCCACTTGGGAAAGTTTCATAACCTTTCAGTGCCTCATTTTTTTCCATCTGGACAATGGGAATAATAGTACATTTCCATCATAAAGTTGTGAGGATTATAAAACATAATACACATAAAGTGCTACAGCACTGTCCAGCCCATATTATACACTCATTAAATATTAGTTAGCAATGCTTTCATCCATTTCCTAGCTGATACATAGGCTCTAAATTGTTATACTTTTTAGATAACCTTGAAAGGCAAAGAAACTTGCATATAGAGTTGGCAAAAAAAATCTAGATCTATTTTAAAACTTTTAACTGAGACAGAGACACAGAGCCAAAGAGAAATTAGATTAGTCAATAAATATCTTCAAAGTGGAAGCCAAGTCTACCTTAGCCTTTACTCCTATCTATCGTTATAATTCACATGCCAATAGGCATTTGGGTTTTGGTTGTTTCTGTTTCGTTTTGTCTTGCTTTGGTTTTACTATCGTAATGAACAGAAAATGAAGAAAAGGGGTTGTAAATAATGCAATGGCAAAATACATTTTAAATTTTATTTTATTATTGAGATTTATTACTTGTTTTGAAAGGTCATATTATTTGCTCCAATGATATTGCAGGTAGCATAAAGTTTATGGTTTTCCTAAGATCTGGCTAGGTGTTCTGTCTTACTTACATCACCCTTGCATTCCAGGGAGTCCACAACTTCTAGGAGGTCTGGAAGCAGGAACATAGTCTATGAGATCATATATTTGCAATTTAATTTTTAAATAGCTAAATTTCAAAGACTACGTAATTATATGAGGAAGATGTTCATAATATAATATCCATTTGACAAAACACAGTTGAAAAGAAGATAAAACTTTATGTACAGTATGCTACCAATTTAAAATTCATATGTATTTGTGTGTGCACATATGCATTGGTGTGTGTGTGTAGAAGTAAAAGAAAATAAAACCAAATGTTATTGCTATTAACTAATTTTTATAATTCAATAGAGCAGAATATATATCAAAAAGTTAGTTCATGAGGAAAAAAAATCTGTAAATATAGCTATGCTTCCTGTAAATATAGCTATGTTTCCTACAAATATAGCTATGCTACCTACGAAACCTAGGTAAAAAAAATCCCAAGATGTATAAGGGAGAAACAATCAATAGGAAAGTACCCATGGAAAAAGAAAATGTTTCAAGAATAAAAGTTTAAAGTACTAATTTTAAACCATACCAGATTGAGAGACTGGGACTGACAATATACACACTACTGTATATAAAATATATAACTAAAAAGAACCTACTGTACAGCACAGGGAATTCTACTCAATACTCTGTAATGGCCTATCTGGAAAAGAATCTAAAAAAAGAGTAGATATATGTCTATGTATAACTGATTCACTTTGCTGTACACCTGAAACTAACACAACATTGTAAATCAACTATACTCCAATAAAAATTAAAAATATATATACTGGAAATAGTAAAATGAAATGATTTTAAAGATATAAAGGAAAAGATGTTTGATGAAGTGTACTTTTATATGAGCATGTAGTTCACAAATTAATTAGGAATTCAAAGTTTTAATGAAAATCAAAAGAATTAAAGATAGTCAATACAGTCAGTATTCAGATAGGGAATAAGAATTATTCCTAGGAAATTGACAATATAGCCTAAATTAGAAAGGACTGTATATGAGTCCTATTTTTTACAATTTACAGTATCATCTACTTCAAGTTTGTTCCCAAAACAGAATCCCCACATTACATAATCAATAGATACAAGTGTTTCTTGTTGAAACTGAACTCTTTTGGAAACTTGAAAGTAGGCATCTACTAGGGAAGTCACATTATATCCTAACTTTATTGGGTGTTTAAAAGACTTAGATTACTGAAAACATGTGTTAAGACTAAGAGACTGGATTAGCAATTTATGTTATTCTGGAGCAAGGAATAATTTATATAATCATATTATAAAGGAGTGATATAATATAATTAGAAAGTAATGTCATAGCAACACAAAGAAGAAAGTTCAGAGACAAGAAGATTCAGCAAAGCTATCCATTTATTCAACAGCTATTTATTGGGCACCTATTATGTCAGTCACCAGAATCCACTGATGCTAGAAAAGTAATGAAAATCTGTAAAGGAATTACCAAGAACTCTTACATATTTCTACATCTAAATAGTATCATATGCAATTACAGCTTTTAATTCAATCATACAGTATAAATTTTATTTCAAGTATAAAATATTATTTTGTCAAAGGTATCATCATGTTTTTAGAAATATTTTGATTGAGATATATGACTTTAAAAAACCCCAGCTATTTGACATACAGATTCAGCAAGTTTATAATAAATCATTGTTTCCTATCAAGTTGTTTTAGCACCTTAACCTTCATTTTCTACATTTGATAATGATATTAAAAAGCATGTAATTTTTTGTGTTTAAAAAAAATCTACTTATTTTCTATATGTTCAGAAATGCTTCTTTTGTAAAATTTAGAGTATGGAACTCTACTTAATGTCTATAAGTACTAAGAACTTTAAAAGCTATGTTGATATGTAAATATTCAGGCAGGCTTTCATTGTGATTACTGGAGAGAAGTTTAAAAGCCCTTCCTTAGGAAAATCAATGAATAACACTAAAAATGAAGAAATAAGGATTTAAACTTCTGGAAATCATTTTAACCAAATTGGATTAATGATAATTTTTCTCAAATCTTCTAGCACAGTGTTTAGTTTATTGCAATTGTAACTGCCCGAAGAATTTTCTTATAGAGGCCCACAAATTCTGCATGATTCCTTAAAAGAAACATACTTAAACTGAGCAATGAATAGCATTTATTAATGCAATAACTGTCTTCAAAACATTTTGAAAAGACCAAGGACACAGAATATGCACTTAAATAGCCAACTGCATATTTCAAGTTATATCTATACATATATTACATGTTAGAGGTTAGTAGTATTCCTGGTAAATCTTAAATTTGAGGTAGAGTTTTAAAATTTAATACTCTTTTATATTCATCTATTCTTGTTTTTAGTGAGATGATCACAATTATTGGCATGTACACAAGCCATTATACATGCAAATGTATATGGTATACAGAGAAGTCCTATGCTCTTAATTACTCTAAGATTCAAGTAAGGAATTATACATTGCATGAATGTCTATTGGGAGTAGAGAGGGCAGGCTGTGAAATCAGAGAGAACTGGGTTTGGACTCTGGCTCTATTGCTTGCCAGTTGTGAAATTTTGATCAAGTTGCTAAATCTCTCATCTTTCTAATAGAGTTGAAAAAACTCCGTAAGGTGATTCATGTAAAACATTTTGCCCCATGTCTAGGAAAAAACAGGTTTACAAAAAGTGCCAGTTAAAACTCCCTAGAGATAAAAGTACCTCTGCTGTATTTCTCAACACAAGTACTCTACATATTATATTTATATTATCAAATTATTTATACTGTAAAAAACATAATTTACACAAATAAATTATGATAAGCAAAATGGTTGATTTCCACTTTGATGACTTAAAGTTATCACAGGCCTCTTTTTGATGACACATTTCCGCAAGTTGAGCAAAACTGCCCAGGATTTAACTTCCTTTCATATAATTCTTTTATCTGCCATGCTTCAAGATTCTCACATTTTACATGGGCACTCTTTACTGCTATTCTTTCCAACAGCATATGGTCTAAAAGTTATTATATATCTCTCTGAATGATTTATCCCAAGTTATCTCAAGAAAGATTAAAAACTGTGAAAGAAAATCTGAACCACTATCACTTCACACCCTTTAGGATGGCAACTATCAAAAAAAAATGCAGAAAATAACAAGGGTGGGCAAGGGTATGCAAACTGGGAAACTTCATGCACTGTTGGTGGGAATGTAATATGGTGTAGCTGCTACAAAAAATTATGATAGCTCCCCAGAAAGTTAAAAAATAGAATTAGCATATGATCTAGCAATTCCACTTCTGGGTATATACCCAAAAAAGAAACAAAAGCAGGAATTCAGAAAGATTTTTGTACATCTATGTTTTATAAGCATTATTAGTAATAGCCAAAAGATGGAAGCAACAAAAGCCATACTTCCAGAATCATTAATTAGTTAAAGAAATTTTTCTCAGCACTGATGGATGGAAAAGCTTATCATTTGAAATGAATTAATTGAGGGAGGTGGCAGTAAGGATAATAATGAAGCAAACATGGAAACTGTATTTAAATATTATTACTGATAAGATGACATATTCCAGCCCACTACTGCAAGATTTTATCACAGAAATAGTAAATACTATGATGGCAGACTGTTAAATTAAGTATTTACTCTGCATTTGCAAGAGTATTCATCTGTGCTTCCCAACCTGGCTTGTTAAATTAATATAATCATAATGACCCAATGCAGAGAGGCAACCGCTCATTAGGGTTTGGGCTGCTTTCCTTGGTTATACTATATTATGATGCTGATTTTTCTTTTAGTTGAGTTCATTGTTTCAGCTAATTTGAGATTAATCTACCATGACCTTCAACAGCAAACCTGGCTGAAATACCACATTAAAATATTTGTAAAAACAAACAGAACTGAGTATTTTGACAGGAAACATATTACTTTTAATATGTAGACCCAACCTGGCTAATAAGTAAAGGATGCTAAAATCTATCTTTTTTTCTGTACTGTTTTATTAGCTATCACCTTAATTTGAAAATTATACAATCAACACGTGCATGTTTAAATAAACAGACTGAACACTGATAGGTGTTGCTGTGGTGAAAGCTTCCAAATTAAATCTTGGTGTTTGGAGCCATTCACCCTGTATTAAAGTTTCTCTAATAAATAAATATTGTCACTCACTGAAATTTAATATGGTGCTTTTTCTGTATATTCTGATATTTCCACTACCTGAGTGGTTTAACTCGTCCCTCTTAGCAGCTACATTACCACAGTTTATCGTTCCCTCTTTCTTGATATATTTTATCTTGGCTTCTCTGATTTTACCTTTCTCTCCTTACTCCACTCACCACTAAATTTGAAGTGCCTAGGATTCAATTTCAGGACCTCCTTTTAACTCTATACTTTCTTTCTAGGTGATCTTAAACAGGGCCTTTGTATTAAATACAGTGTTCAAAAATCCAATCATATCTTTTATGTTTCCACTTGGATGGTTACTGTGTTTTTCAAACATAACATGTTAAAACAGAGGCCTTATTTACCACCTAGTATCCCCAACCTGGTCTTTCTGGAGTCTATAACTGTCTCAGTAAAATAAATTTCTTCAGGCCAAAATCCTAGGAGTCAACATCTTTGCCTCACTCTTTCTCCATTCCACGATCAGATCTAGTCACATCATCCTCCACAGTAAATCCCAACCTACCACTTCTGTCCATCTGTGCTCCTACCACCACAGTCCAAGTTAACATCATCTCTTGGCTAGAGTATTTCAATGGTTTCCTAACTGCCACCTCGTTTTTAACTCTTGTTTCACTACAATCATTCTCCATTTAGCAGGCACAATAAAATTTCTAACAAAATAAATGAAATCACATTATTCCTTTCTTAAATCCCACCGTAGGTCTCTCATTACACTCAGAATTAAATCTAGCTCCTTATGGTGATTGACAACTCCCTCCTACTCTAAGTAGACCTGGATATGTCCCAGACATCATCTCATAAAACCTTTGCTCTTCATCACTATGCTCTAGCCACACTGACCTTCTTTTAATTCCTCAGCCTACCAAGTTTATTCCTGCCTGGTATAAAATTTACTTAGCATTTTTCATGACTGGCACTTTCTGTTATTCAATTCTCAGCCCAAATATCACTTTCTTAAAAATACATAGAGACTTCCCTTGTGGTCCAGTGGTTAAGAATCCGCCTTGCAATGCAGGCGATGCGGGTTCAATCCCTGGTCAGGGAACTAAGATCCCACATGCTGTAGGGCAACTAAGCCCATGCACCACAACTAAGGAGGAGCCCAAGCACCACAGTGAAAGATCCTGCATGCTGCAACTAAGACCCAACACAGCCAAAAGTAAATAAATAAATATTTTTTAAAAACAAACCATACAAAAATAAAGTAGCACCTTTTATTACTCTCTATCATATTATCCTGTTTTGTTTTTTCCATGACATTTTCACTATTTTACATTATTTATTTGATTTTCCATGTCCCTTCTCTCTCTGTAGCAACCCTCTCTATCCCTGCAATTACAATGTAAAATCTTGGAAAACAAGGACTTCTGTCTCCTTCATGGCCAGACTTTCAGGCTTAGAACAGTGCCCATCAAGTAGTTGTTACTCAATAAATATTTTTCAAGTGTATTATTGTTAAATGATTTTCTTTATGTATTATTCAGGGCATATACCATAAGGGGCATGGTGCTTCCTACTGAGGATCATGTCCCTACTTTGATTAGTATTGCTTTAGATGACAATTTCATGCATCTCAGATTTTTCAGGATGATCCCAGTTTTAAATATGCTTTCTTGCTTTCTTCATAACCCATCAAAATATTCCAATATTTAGTATATTTTAATATTGAAGCAATAATTGAAACTGTTCCTTAAATTCACCAAAAGAACCCCCCCAAATTCTTATCAGATAATATTCTCATTTTTTAACTATAAACAAAACAAATACACATTTTCTTTCAAGTAGAAGAACTATAAAAGATGAATAAAATACTAAAAACAGCTGTTTGAAGGCATCAGAGAGCAAGCAAAGCAGCCAGACTTGATTAAAGAGATACAAATAAAGATGAGCTGGCCATTTTCCTCTCAGGGTATTCTTACAGGAAGCTACATCCTAGAGCTTTCATCACTCTCTCAGGATGAGATGATGAACACTGAAGTTCATGGCTATGAAGTCAGCTAGGATGTGAAGGGCCATGAGCCACAGAGAAATGAATCCTACGTTCTGCTCAGCTTTTGACTTCGAGAGATTTGCCAAATTAAGTGGTGAAGGAGCCAGAAGATAAACACCATGCAAAAATTAACTCATAAGAAGTGAAAAGCTAAGCAGATCTTTCGTAAGTCTCACAGAGCTGAGAAGACAAAATTGAAAGTTCAGAGTCTGCCAAGAAAGAAAGAAAAGGCTTTCAATTATGAACCCTGAAGGTCTACCCCTAGAAATAAGGGCAAACCAGAAATAGCCATCAGAATCCCTGATCAAGCCACAAAAATCTAAATAGCTGATTTAATCAAGGCAATCTGGTCCTACTCTAACTCTTGCCAGAATGAAAATAAATTCATTTAAGAGAATTTTTACAAATTTTCAGATACAATGTATATTATTTTATTAAAAAAAAAACAAAAACAAAACTACCAAGCCTTCCATGAATCAGTAAACCAAGAAGGGGGAAAAAGAAAATAGAAAAAGACTCACAGGTGTTTCAAATGTTAGTTATCAGGCATATAATTAAAAGAAACTGTGATTAATGTGTTCCAGATGACTAAATAAAGAAGTAGTCTGGAATCTATTTTTTAAAAGAATCAAATGGAAATTCTAGAACTGAAAAATAGAATTATTGAAACTAAGAGTTGAGTAAATGTGTTTAATAGAAGATTAGATCCAACAAAAGAAAGCATTAATATACTGAAAAATAGGTCACCTGAAAATGTATAGGCTAAAGAAGCCTTGAGAGAGAGAGAGAGAAAAGAAGAAAATAAGGAAAAGCATAAAATATGTAACTGGAATCCCACAAATAGAAGAGAGAATGTAGATAGGAACATTTGAGGAAATACTGGCTGGGAATTTTCCAAAACCAGTGAAATACATCAACCCATAGAATACAGAAGCTTTTGAGTCCCAACCAGTATTTATACAAATAAAATCACTCCTAGACACAGGTGTCTCTGAACACCAAAGACAAAGAAATAAAATCTTCAAAGGCAAAAAAGACACCTTACTTTCAAAGGAGAAGCAATGTCTTTCACTGACCTCACATAAATTATGAAAGCCAGGCAATAATGATATAAAATTGTTAAAGTGTTGGAAAAACTTCCAAATTAGAATTTTATTCCTAATGAAATACATAAGTCAAAAAATAAAGGAAGAATAAACACTTTCAGGAAAAAATTGAGAGAATTTTTCACCAGCAAACTGTCATTGAAAAATAAGTCAGAAGGGAAATGACCTTATATGGAAGTAACTAATAAAAGAATAAACAAAAAGCAACAGAAAAAGTAAAACATGTGTTTAAAATTAAACGAATATGGCCTCTTTATGATGGTAATAGTTACTTCTTATGGAGCTTAATATATACATAGAATTAAACACATCAGAACTATGGGTGAAAATCTGACTGGGACAGGGGAGAGCTGGGGGTGGGTGGAGAGTGTAGTTAAAATGTTATAAGGTCTTTTGCCTTGTCTGGGAAGTGATGAAAGTACCAATTTATAGCAAGTTCTGAAATCAAAAATACATGCTATAATATTTATGCTGTAATATTATAATTAATACAAGTAATAAAAGACTGCCCAGAACACATGTTAATGAAAGGAGAAATAGAATAATTAAATGGGGGAAAATCTTTAATATCCAAAAGAACTAAAGTCAGAGGAAAAAATATAAAATAAGACAAATAGAAAACAAATGGGAATATGTCACTTTGAACCCAAATATTAATAATGATATTAAACGCAAATAATTAAATATCCAATTTAAAGACAAAGATCAGCAGACTGGTTAAATAAACAATTCAACTACATACTGCTCAAAACAGGTACCCCTTAAATATAAAGACCCCAAAATAAACAGAAAAAGCAATATTATGTAAACACTAACAAAAAGGAAGCTCGTGAAGCTACAAAAGTAAATCTTAAAGATAGAATTACTGCTAGCAATGGTACTATTAAAAAGAAGGGTTAATACAGCTCAAATCCTAAATTTGTATGCCCTAATAAAATAGCTTCAATATATATAAACAAAAACTTACTCACTGATATATTCATAAAACTGCAGCCAATGACTACAGAATCCACATTCTTCCTAAGTGCACAAATGTCAGTGACCAAATGTTAAATGAAAATGAGTTTCAAAAATTTGAATTTCAAAGAATTGAAAATATAATGATCACAGTGAAGTTAAGTAAGAAAAAATAACAACAGCAAAGAGATGAGAAAAACACTCAATAGTTCAGGAATGAAGTACTTCACTTCCAAATAATCCATATATTATGGGAAATTATAATGGAAATTAGAAAATACTTTTAAATAAATGATAATGCAAAATTTCAAATTTATAATATGCACCCAAAGCCATGTATAGAGACAAATATGTACCCTTAAATAAATACATTTGGAGAAAAGAAAGGCTGAAATATTAATAATTTAAGTATCCATTCAAGAAGATAGAAAAAAAAAGTAAACTAAAATTTAAAAAATTAGAAAGGAAGAAACAAGACACATAAACACAGAATTCAATGCAATGCAGTAATCTAAAAAGAGAGAAAAACAACCAAGCCAAATACTGACTATTCAAAAAGTAATAAAATTATTAAAAAACCTGTTAAAGCTTTAAAAACAGGTTGCACAAACAGTATTTGGAATGAAAAAAAAAAAAAAAGAGGCATCACCACAGATCACTTATATATTAAAAAGTTAATACTGGTATATCATTAACAACTTCATGCCAGTATATTTGAAAATGGAGAGGAAATGGATGAATTTTTTGAAAAGTCTGACTCAACTAACCAGACAAAATAAGAAATAAAAACTCTGAAGAGTCCCACATTTATTATAGATATTGATCTATAATTAAAACTCTATCCACAGAGAAAATGCCTGAGGCCAAAGGCTTTCAGCATTGAAAAGAAGTTAGTTAGAATACTGATTATCTTTACAGGGAGAGGGACAGAATGGCTCCAAGAGGGTCCTAGGTTAGTTTCTGGGTTGCTGGTTATCTTGATCTGGGTATTGGTTACTTAGGTAGGTTCAATTTATGAAAATTCATCAAGCTTTTCACTTATGATTTGTCAACTTTTTCATACACATGCTTCCCTTCAATAAAAATGTTAGAAATACACATATACATGGAAAATAAATGCTTCCTTCTAAAATAAAAACATTATCACTCTAGTTAAAACATCAAAATTCAGCTCTATGCTGTCTATAAGAAACATATTTCAAATGGAAGGTGGCAGAAAAGTTGAAATTAATAAAAAGAAAAAAATAAACATGCAAATGATAACAAAATAAAGGGGATGTAAATGAAATAATACCAGGAGGAAAAAGTTTTTAAGAACATACTAGTAATGAATACGTTTACTTCTTAATGATTAAAAATTCAAGTAATCAGGAGGATATAAGAACAACAACAAAATAGTACAGAAGGTGTTAAAATAAGTTTCATCGCCCAAGTGACCCTTTTGGGGCTTTCTCTATATAAATATTAATTTTCATAAAAACTGAATATTTATTGAATCAATACTTTATTTAAGTTATAGGCCAAGTGAAACTTATAGGTAACCTTCAAATATGTCAGTAATTAAGCTGTTTTAGAACTATTAAACCAGCTTTAGTTTTGCTTCTTTTTCGGAGATTTTTTTGACGTGGACCATTTTTTTACTCTTTATTTATTTGTTTTTTTAACATCTTTATTGGACTATAACTGCTTTACAATGTTGTGTTAGTTTCTGCTGTAAAACAGAAAGTTATTAAACAAAGTGAATCAGCTATACATATACATATACAGCCATATCCCTTTCCTCTTATGTCTCCCTCCAACACTCCCTTTCCCACCCCTCTGGGTGGTCACAAACATGGAGCTAATCTCCCTGTGCTGTGCGATGCTTCCCATTAGCTATCCATTTTACATTTGGTAGTGTATATATGTCAATGCCACTCTCTCACTCTGTCAGAGCTTATCCTTCCCCCTCCCCATATCTTCAAGTCCAATCTCTATGTCTGTGTCTTTATTCCTGTCCTACCCCTACATTCTTCAAAAATATTTTTTTTTAGATTCCATATATATGTGTTAGCATACAGTATTTATTTTACTCTTTCTGACTTACTTCACTCTGTATGACAGACTCTAGGTCCATCCACCTGACTACAGATAACTCAATGTCGTTTCTTTTTATGGCTGAGTAATATTCCATTGTATATATGTGCCACATCTTCTCTACTCATCATCTGTCAATGGACACTTAGGTTGCCTCCATGTCCTGGCTATTGTAAATAGTGCTGCAATGAACATTGTGGTACATGACTCTCTTTGAATTATGGTTTTCTCAGGGTATATGCCTAGTAGTGGGATTGCTGGGTCATACGGTAGTTCTATTTTTAGCTTTTTAAGGAACCTCCATACTGTTCTCCATAGTGGTTGTATCAATTTACATTCCCACCAACAGTGCAAGAGGGATCCCCTTTTTCCACACCCTCTTCAGTGTTTATTGTTTGTAGATTTTTTGATGATGGCCATTCTGACTGGTGTGAGGTGACACCTCATTGTAGTTTTGACTTGCATTTCTCTGCTGATTAGTGATGTTGAGCATTCTTTCATGTCTTTGTTGGCAATCTGTATATATTTTTAGGAGAAATGTCTATTTAGGTTTTCTGCCCATTTTTGGATTGGGTTGTTGGCTTTTTTGCTGTTGAGCTGCATGAGCTGCTTGTATATTTTGGAGATTAATCCTTTGTCAGTTGCTTTGTTTGCAAACATTCTCTCCCATTCTGAGGGTTGTCTTTTCATCTTGTTTACTGTTTCCTTTGCTGTGCAAAAGCTTTGAAGTTTCATTAGGTCCCAGTTGTTTATTTTTGTTTTTATTTCCATTTCTCCAGGAGCTGGGTCAAAAAGGATCTTGCTCTGATTTATGTCATAGAGTGTTCTGCCTATGTTTTCCTCTAAGAGTTTTAGAGTTTCAGGCTTTACATTAAGGTCTTTAATCCATTTTGAGTTTACTCTTGTGTATGGGTTAGGAAGTGTTCTAATTTCATTCTTTTACATGTAGCTGTCCTCTTTTCCTAGCACCACTTATTGAAGAGGATGTCTTTTCTCCATTGTATACTCTTGCCTCCCTTATCAAAGATAAGGTGACCATATGTGTGGGTTTATCTCTGGGCTTTCTATCCTGATACACAGATCTACATTTCTGTTTTTGTGCCAGTACCATATTGTCTTGATTACTGTAGCTTTGTAGCATAGTCTGAAGTCAGGCAGCCTGATTCCCCCAGCTCTGCCTTTCTTTCTCAAGATTGCTTTGGCTACTCAGGGTCTTTTGTGTTTCCATACAAATTGTGAAATCTTTTGTTCTAGTTCTGTGACAAATGCCATTGGCAGTTTGACAGGGATTGCATTGAATCTGTAGATTGTTTTGGGTAGTATAGTCAATTTCACAATGTTGATTCTTCCAGTCCAAGAACATGGTATATCTCTCCATCTCTTTCTATCATCTTTAATTTCTTTCATCAGTGTCTTATAGTTTTCTGCATATAGGTCTTTTGTCTCCTTAGGTAGGTTTATTCCTAGGTATTTTATTCTTTTTATTGCAGTGGTAAATGGGAGTGTTTCCTTAATTTCTCTTTCAGATTTTTCATCATTTAATGTATAGGACTGCAAGAGATTTCTGTGCATTGATTTTGCATCCTGCTACTTTACTAAATTCACTGATTAGCTCTAGTAATTTTCTGGTAGCATCTTTAGGATTCTCTATGTATAGTATCATGTCATCTGCAAACAATGACAACTTTACTTCTTCTTTTCCAATTTGGATTCCTTTTATTTCCTTTTCTTCTCTGATTGCTGTGGCTAAAACTTCCAAAACTATGTTGAATAATAGTGGTGAGAGTGGGCAACCTTGTCTTGTTCCTGATCTTAGTGGAAATGGTTTCAGTTTTTCACCATTGAGGACAATGTTGGCTGTGGGTTTGTCATATATGGCCTTTATTATGTTGGCTGTGGGTTTGCCATATATGGCCTTTATTATGTTGAGGAAAGTTCCCTCTATGCCTACTTTCTGGAGGGTTTTTATCATAAATTGGTGTTGAATTTTGTCAAAAGCTTTTTCTGCATCTATTGAGATGATCATATGATTTTTCTCCTTCAATTTGTTAATACGGTGTATCACATTGATTGATTTGTGTATATTAAAGAATCCTTGCATTCCTGGGATAAGCCCCACTTGATCATGGTGTATGATCCTTTGAATGTGCTATTGGAGTCTGTTTGCTAGTATTTTGTTGAGGATTTTTGCATCTATGTTCGTCTGTGATATTGGGCTGTAGTTTTCTTTCTTTGTGACATCTTTGCCTGGTTTTGGTACCAGGATGATGGTGGCCTCGTAGAATGACTTTGGGAGTGTTCCTCCATCTGCTATATTGTGGAAGAGTTTGAGAAGGATAGGTGTGAGCTCTTCTCTAAATGTTTGACAGACTTCGCCTGTGAAGCCACCTGGTCCTGGGTTTTTGTTTGTTGGAAGATTTTTAATCACAGTTTCAATTTCAGTGCTTGTGATTGGTCCGTTTATATTTTCTCTTTCTTCCTGGTTCAGTCACAGAAGGTTGTGCTTTTCTAAGAATTTGTCCAACTCTTCCAGGTTGTCCATTTCATTGGCACATAGTTGCTTGTAGTAATCTCTCATGATCCTTTGTATTTCTGCAGTGTCAGTTGTTACCACTCCTTTTTCATTTCGAAGTCTGTTGGTTTGAGTCTTCCTTTTTTTCTTGATGAGTCTGGCTAATGGTTTATCAATTTTGTTTATCTTCTCAAAGAACCAGCTTTTAGTTTTATTGATCTTTGTTAAAGTTTCCTTCATTTCTTTTTCATTTATTTCTGATCTGATCTTTATGATTTCTTTCCTAATGCTAACTTTGGGGTTTTTCTGTTCTTCTCTAATTGCTTTAGGTGCAAGGTTAGGTTGTTTATTTGAGACATCTGTTGTTTCTTGAGGTAGGATTGTAATGCTATAAACTTCCCTGTTAGAACTGCTTTTGCTGCATCCCATAGGTTTGGGTTGTCATGTTTTCACTGTCATTTGTTTCTAGGTATTTTTTGATTTCCTCTTTGATTTCATCTGTGATCTCTTGGTTATTTATGAGCGTATTTTTTATCCTCCATGTGTTTGTAGTTTTTACAGTTTTTTTCCAGTAATTGATATCTAGTCTCATAGCATTGTGGTCAGAAATGATACGATTTCAATTTTCTTAAATTTACCAAGGCTTGATTTGTGACCCAAGATATCATCTATCCTGGAGAATGTTCCATGAGCACTTGAGAAGAAAGTGTATTCTGTTGTTTTTGGATGGAATGTCCTATAAATATCAATTACGTCCATCTTGTCTAATGTGTCATTTAAAGCTTGTGTTTCCTGATTTATTTTCATTTTGGATGATCTGTCCATTGGTGAAAGTGAGGTGTTAAAGTCCCCTACTCTTATTGTGTTACTGTCAATTTCCCATTTTATGGCTCTTAGAATTTACCTTATGTATTGAGGTGCTCCTATGTTGGGTGCATAAATATTTACAATTGTTATTATCTTCTTCCTGGATTGATCCCTTGATCATTCTGTAGTGTCCTTTTTTGTCTCTTGTAATAGTCTTTATTTTAAAGTCTATTTTGTCTGATATGAGAATTGCTACTCCAGCTTTCTTTGGATTTCCATTTGCATGGAATATGTTTTTCCAACGCCTCACTTTCAGTCTGTATGCGTCCCTAGGTTTGAAGTTGGTCCCTTGTAGACAGCATATATATGGGTCTTGTTTTTGTATCCATTCATCCAGTCTATGTCTTTTGGTTGGAGCATTTAGTCCAATACATTTAAGGTAATTATTGATATGTATGTTCCTATTACCATTTTCTGAATTGTTTGGGTTTGTTATTGTAGGTCTTTTCCTTCTCTTGTGTTTCCTGCCTAGAGAAGTTCCTTTACCATCTGTTGTAAAGCTGGTTTGGTGGTGCTGAATTCTCTTAGCTTCTGCTTGTCTGTAAAGGTTCTAATTTCTGCATCGAACCTGAATGAGATCCTGCTGGGTAATCTTGGCGGTAGGTTTTTCCCTTTCATCACCTTAAATATGTCCTGTCACTCCCTTTTGGCTTGCAGAGTTTCTGCTGAAAGAACAGCTGTTAACCTTATGAGGATTCCCTTGTATGCTATTTGTTGCTTTTCCCTTGCTGCTTTTAATATTTTTTCTTTGTATTTAATTTCTGATAGGTTGATTACTATGTGTCTTGGTGTGTTTCTCCTTGGATTTATCCTGTATGGATAAACCAGGAAGAGAAGGGAATTATGTATTGAGATAAAGGAGATTCCTACACATGAGCATAACTAATTCCATGGCATACCTGGATTATCCAGGAGTGAATATTACTCAATGTACGTTTTTTAAAGGTCTATTAAAAAGCTGCCCCTCTGTATTTTAACCCACTTGCCAATCAACTTCTTCCTAAACAAATCAAAGGGAAAGCCTAAGAAAATGGCCAGATTTTTTTTTTTTTTTTTTTTTGCAGTACGCGGGCCTCTCACTGTTGTGGCCTCTCCCGTTGCAGAGCACAGGCTCCGGACGCGCAGGCTCAGCGGCCATGGCTCATGGGCCCAGCCGCTCCGCGGCATGTGGGATCTTCCCCGACCGGGGCACGAACCCGTGTCCCCTGCATCGGCAGGCGGACTCTCAACCACTGCGCCAACAGGGAAGCCCTAAAATGACCAGATTTTTAAAAGTAATAAAATGAGATCATATATTATAATATATATTGTCATGAAAATCCGGTTGGAAAGGGACTAAAATGGAATATTTGGACATCCTATTAACCTTCAATTTCCTATTATTGTCTTTTAAATTTATGTATATTTTTATTTACCACTATACTGGGGTTTTGCCTACACATCATTGGAACAGCTAAGCTTCTCTTTGAGATTATGCTGATAGTAGGTCTTTATGATAACTGTAATTGTCAGATGTAATTTAGTTGTATTGCTATTATCGTTATTTCAATTTCTTGCCATGATATTATAATATTTATTTTACTAATCTAGAACTTGGGGCACAGCATGATTAAATTATTTGCTCAAGATAGGCTGTGAGTAAATAGTAGTATTGGGAAAAGTTAATAATCCCTTAGTAATAAAAATCTAAAAACCATCTATAAAATAAGTACCTACTTTCTTCTCAGTAAGTTATATTTTTCTAGGGCTCATCTTGAATGATAAAACGTAAAAGAAATTTCCCAGTGTAATCTGTAATGATTCAATCAAGGAAATCCAATGGTGAACTTTATTTAAAATAGTAACTTATTAAAAGTATTCCACAGAGGAGCCAAGTATATATCAACAACAAAAAACCGGCACTTGTTGAAATTCATGCATCTCAAAATAAAAAGGAGAACTAATAAATGGTCAAACCTCTTGCTGAATGAATGACAAACAAACATTTAGTGATATTTACCTATTCATTATGAAACTACTGCCCTTGCCTCCCAGCTGAATAATAGCTCATATTATGATGAAAAACCTATTAATCCTTCATGCTGTAGGTGAAAAAGACTGAAGTTATGCTGTTTTAGAGATATGCTAAAGTGTAGTAGAAAATGAGAGATCTAGTCCTTGTTTTATGACCAAACAGACTTTGGCTATATTCTCCTGTGTAAGCCAGGAGATGATAACCCAGTATTCCTTAAACCCAAACAATGTATGGACCCCCTGAAATTATATACCAAAAATTCTCCCTAAATTAGGTCTTCCAATCCCAGTTTAGGAAATACTGGCATAGTTTGCCGTCTGGATTCATACAACTCCGGATGAAATCCCAGCCCTGTCCATAAAAGACTTTAGTAAGAAGCCCAAGTCACTTAATTTTTCTAAGTCTTAGTGTTCTTCAACTATTAAAGAGGGGTAATAATACTAGCTGCCTTATCAGCTAATTGTAAGAAGTAAATGATATAATAAGGATGTCCACATTTTCTCTGTTGCCAATGCATTGTAACATGACTTCCTGCAGATTTGCCCCTTAATTGAATAGGTTTAAGAACCTGTTCCACAGTTTGTTCCTCCAAAGCCTGAGGCTAAATAAGAGGTCTAATTCCCCTTTCTGTCTGTGGAATTCCCTTATAAAATCTGATTACAAAATCTGCTTAGCTTTTTACATTATTAAATCATTGACTAAATTAAAATCTTGAGACAAGTAGAAATAAGGATTTATTTTATTTTATAGGCTGTGTTCTGCTTCTCTTAAACACGTGATGAGTTGATTTACAGGAGGTAAGAGAGGGCTGAAGTGAATAAGGGCATGGGTGGGTGCCATTCTGGGATATGAGGCCATACGAGGACACATCTGTGCCACTTCCATGAGGTGTACTCCAGACTCTGGAGACCGGTAAACTGATCTTATAAACAGATTCCTGCCACTTGTTATGAAGACTGAACTATAAAAGATGTCTTGAATATTCACACCTCTGAAGGCCATTAAACTAACAGGGAAGAGGGTTGAGCTCAAAGGATAGTATAAGTGACTTGTGCAAATTATATTAACAATTGAGTCTCCTGCTCCATGTGTGATTTAAAAGAATAGGCAGAAAGTAAACCAGAGCAATGAACCATCACTATTTACTGATTCCCTATCCCAGGAGATGACCCAAGGTAATAGACAGCAGACTCACTCCTGATTGGAAAGTTGGATTGCAACTTTCAACGACCACATGATGGGGGACAACTGCTGTGACTGGCAAAGGACCAAGTTGTCTTTATCCAGAGAGGGATAAAGTCCATTTCGAGGCTAGGATTTTCAGGAAATTCATGCATAAGACTTCATTGAACTAAAGCATAATTGATCAACGTAGTAGTTTGCCTGCTTTCCCTGATTGTGCTCTGAGATTTCCTGAGAAATACTGTTAACTCAAGGCTGACATTCAGCTGCTGGTATGGGTAGAAATAAATACATACCAGTTGGCAGTTTAGCTGCAGCACTGAGTCCCTGCTGCTACCCTGTTGCTCAAGTCCTGAGGAGTCCCAAGTGGGTGGAAAGAGTACCTGCTGTGAGACCCACTAACTGGCCCTTTGCAATTCCTGAATATGTGCACCCTGGCCAAAATGGGCCTCAAACCTGAAGTGGGTAGTTCGTATCCTATTGATGATAAACAGCATCCATTAGGGAAATGCCTGGTGCCTATCTAGCCTCCTGAGAAGGTGACAAACCCCCACTGGCTAGTGCTTTCCTCCACTGTGATCACATGTGGAAACACAAGCTCTGCAGTTACGGTATCTGTCATTAACTATTTTAGCCATATCCTCTCCACTAACCCCAAGCCCCTTTGCTGCTCTGCCTCTACTGGGTCAGGGAGGAATGCCTAAGTACCTTTCCTATGCTATCCCAGAGAGTGAGAGAGGAACAGGTTGAGTTAAAAAAGTCATCTAAGTTCAACATTTCCAGTCTCAGCCTTCAGTCGATCAAATAAACTTTTGTATTTGGAATAACAGTAAAATATGGGAACATTTTTCCAGACTCCATCCTATTTGCAAGCCTAAATAATTCTTGATGAATACTTTCCACCTGACCTGAATACTGTAAACAGAAAGAAGAAAAAAATTAAGGTAGAAGGCACTATACCTACGTACCACAAACTCTAGCAACTTCTAACATCAATTTTATACAACTACAAGGCTTGTTACCTCATTACTGGCCCAACTTTAGGAATCAACCGTCACATCTTGCTCAACTCCCAGTAATGAGAGGCAATGTACTCAAGAGTCCTGTTATCCAAGAACCTTTTCATACACCCACCATGAGCAGAGTGGCAGCACTCTATTATTTTAAAAGTTTTAAAATGGCACTATTATATTTTCTTTATGTAAGATTTCATTGATCAACATTTTTATCATTAACTCTCATTGGCCAGAACAGAGTCAGCTCCTAATTCAGTTCTAAACCTCTCACGCGAATTCATTTTATTGGGCTGGCCGAAAAGTGAGTTTGGGTTTTTCTGTAAGATGTTATGGAAAAAAACGAATGAACTTCTGGGCCAACCCAAATAGTTGTGCTTTAGAAATAAATGCCAAATATTTTTAAATAGCAATTTACTAAATGAATAAGCCCCTTTGTTCACTGTATCAAGAAAACAATGGAGGGTAATAAGAAAGAGTATCCTTTCACCCAAGAACTGCTAACTACACAAATAGCAAATCCAAGATCCAATTTCAAAGTGGAAAAGTAAAAAAAAGGCATAATACCTGCTGTAAATCCAGTGTAATTGTCACATAATGGTATTCGATTCCATTCTTAATACTGGGACTCTGCCACCAAGTGTTCTTTCCATCAATAGCATTTGTAATCGGGTGTCTCACTATTGAGTCAGCAGCAGCATGTGAAAGAAGAAAAGATCATATGAAGAATTTATAGCTGTTTTTTTAAAGTAAAAAGTAAAACTAAGTTAAAACCATCATCATGTGAAGGTCAAACATTAAAGTAACATAAAGAGAGAACAATTCATATCTTTAACAGAATTTGGTTACTGTCGACTTTTTCACAGCGCTCCGCAAGGTAGTGTGAAATGGTTAAAGACTATAAGAGAAGAAGCTGTGCAGCACTCTGGCCATCAACGGAAACGGGCAACTCTAAAGATAACTATAGAAACTAAGGGTGAAGAAATGAATTTGAAGTCTAATTGGTGTGTCAGTCATTCAAAGCAGCAAAAACTCTACTGTTTGAGGCAGCTCTAGTATGACATCAACTTTTTGAACAGAAACATAAAATCCTGAATTGTGGTTGAAAGGTACTTGAAGATTTGCCCTTCTGACACATACATTATTACCAGGACTTGGGCAATTCAATATGTATCTGGTTTTAATAGAAAATGCTGTCAAATCCATCCTATGAGGCTTTTTGCAGTCAGTCCTCAATCTGCCAACTTTCTATTTAAACCACTATTTAAAAATATAATGAAAGATACTCCAAATCTCCCATCCAGCGATGCCTGTCCCCATAATCACTAACTCAGTGGAGGGGTATGGACAATAAAAGCAAGCAAAGAGAGCTTGGCACATGAAACTCCATCCTACTAACTAAACATGGATCTCCCCTTGTCTTTACTCCAGATACATGAGAACAGGACGTATTGTGAAAATTAAAAAGGAGATTGGCAATAAAAAACAGGAGGTGTGGACGATCGTTGCCACCCCCCCCCCCCCCACGGTTCCTTCTTACAATCCTCAAAACTCACACATTCTTCATCTCCTCCCACTTAGTTCCATGCATCTCACAACAGCAACCATTACCTCTGGAGTGCCAAAGCTCTTGTTCCTTTTTGGATGCAGTCATTGGTTCTTATCTGCCATCTGTGCTTCTCATTTCCCAAGTAAGGAGGAACAGAACTTGTTCCTCCTCTGATCCGGCCCAGCTTAGGCACGGGTGAGGACGGCAGGAGGGCAGTTTGCTGGGGATGTTCCTATTTCTATTCCTAGGGCTGCAGTAAGAGTTCTTAACTCCCTAACATCTCACTTGGGCGTCAGCCTATTTGCCCACAGAAATGTAAATAGAGTGGAGGTTAGCTCCCCCGCTACTCTGTTTAATTATGCTTTGGAGTGTCAGTCGTGAGAACTTTTATAACACTAATTCCTTGGGAAGATGTTTCAAATGAATGGCCTAAGAATACCCCTTTATTAGAACATAATCTTTTTTTGCAAACTGAAGGAATATTTCAAATAATAAACAAGCCATATCACTATGAGGAACAATCATGGACTACTTGCAATCTGTGGACGTAATGTAATCTAGCCAGGTGTTTTAATGATAATGGTGATGAAAGAGCATAAGATTTGAACCATGAAGTGCTGGAGTAGGAGCAGCTGGACAGCCTATCTGCACCCACCATTCAGCACTTAACTGACCACGGGCAAGTCACTTAAACTCTGTGTCATTCTTGAAGTGAGGATAACATAACTCCACTCATAGCACAGGTACCCAGAATCTTAACTCTCAGAAAAAAGTAAAAAAAAAAAAAATTAAATGTATGTGAAAGAGATTTGTGGACTTGATACAGGAGTTCTAGCTCTTTATTTCTCAAAGTAATAGCGTTCAGTAGTAGCGTTCAGCCTACTCCTGCTATCATTTAAAATATCACTTATTTCATAAAATGGAGGATATTTAAAAACAACAAAAGTTTTAAAACAACATAATATTAAAATGAAGGATAATTCTTTGAAAGGTATTCATTTTATCTTCATAAAAAATTTGGAATTTTGTTTTCATTTTCTCATTTTGCCATGGACCAGTAATTGGATGGGAACTCTCAACTTACAGGGTTACCAGAGGAACATTAAAACCATTAATATTCTAGCCATTATTATGCATATACATAGAATTAATTATACATCTGTTCAAAATATGCAGGATTCTGAATCTTTACTGGGGACAAATTACATTTAATAAAATTTTTGAAGATAAAAACCAAGCAAAAAGAAGTCCTCAGTGCAATAGGAGTCTGATAGTAAAGTAAAATCATCTTCAAAAAATTTACAAAAACTGAATATTCATTAAATTTGCCTTTTTCAGATTGTGAACATTTTTATTACATATTAATTTTATTAACATAGTCTGCTATAACCTGTTTAACTGAAAATATAAAGGCTTATATCTTTGATTTACTTATGGTAACATGAGTAAATAAGACAGGACAAAAATAATCTATTTTTATTGGTAAATTACTTAATTCAGCTGAACATCTGGATGGGCTTTGTTTTGTACCAAGTCTGATCACATTAGCAGTCCACTGAGATGAGGCACCTTATCTCATTAATGAAAAGTAAAATTGCTGACTAAATTTAATAATTAGCACTAGTTAACTTGTTCTGCTGAAGCTAGGGAAAGTGTTAGGTCTTTATAACGTCAACAAATACAAGAAGCATAACTAAATATCAAATAAATGTCCTTGGTGGTATGAGTGGGTGCTGAAATTGGCACATTGGGAATCAGAACCATAATTGAAATATTACTGGCACTGCTTCTGAAGAAAAATAAATATCACAGCAAGCATTCCTTAAACATCCTCCTGAATCTTCTTCACAGATTGTGGGTTTAAAATGTGATAGAAAAACACACACACAACCACATTTCCAAATCATACTTGTGGCTCATAAGGTAGTTGTGAGAGAAGCTATCTAATTGGAAATTTTGATATCTGTCACCTCAGGTCAAATTGATATGAGAATTAGCCATGAAAAGGAAGACTGGGAGATGAATCAACAATTAACCATAATCCCCATTATGAAACTTGAATCATAATTAATTTGAAAATACTGATTAATTGTTGGCATACTTCCCTTATTTAAAAAGAGATAGAAACTTATAACATCCTCAACAGGGATAGTGACTCAAGTCAATCCAAAGGCTAACTGCATCTGAAAATTGGCGAGGGAATCACTGATGAAGTAAATCTTTCAAACTGCTGTTTTATTGGAAAGCACAATCTATTAACAGTCAGGAGGTGCAAATTTCCTATTCTTTGTATAGTACTTAAGTACCAACCTTCCAGATTAATTCTAGCTGTTCAGTGAATCTGTGGAATTTTATCATCTGTTGCTTCAACTTTTACTAAAATATATCCATGTGGATTATTGCTAGATTTTTTATTCTTGTGGGGTATTATTCTTTCTAAATTTCTGGTTCCAAAACAGGATTTTGAAATGTAATGAAGCTGGTAATTTGAAATTAAATTAATCAAAGTAAATGTAGGCTGTGATAAGTTTTAAAAACTTACCACAACTAAATAAAATGGGAAATACAAAACATACCTCATATATGTCTTGCTTTACTAAAACAGTTTATTCACTTTTTTGTCCCAAAGTGAAAATATGGGGTGGGATTGCCTAAATACAGATGTCTCCCACTGAAAGACGCTGAATATTGAACTCTGAAGAAGGGAGTGACAGTCACTCGTAGACTTAATTTGGTGAATACATCTCACTGATTTTGCTACCAAGAGTGTCCACTCAATTATTTTCTACCTGAATCACTGCACCTTCCTTCCATCCTATTTACACATTTCCAGCTTTTTCTCCTTTCCTGGAATGCTTTTCCTTCTTATCTCGGGTAATTCAGGTTTTTAGAGCCCTTCTTGGAACTTTCTCTTGCTACTTCAGTTCGCACTGATGTTTTCCTTCTTAGAAATTCTACATCATTGATAACATGTACCCTAAGGTATAGCCCTAAGTTTACTGCTTAGAATATCTGTTTAATTGTCTTCTATATCCAATTTTATGCATATGTATATATAGATAACCATACATATATACACATACATATACGTGTATATACGCACACACGCACACAAACACGCATATATACGATTTTCGTACTTTCTCTCTCTAACTCTCCTTCTCTGCCCAGCCGGTCCTAAACACACATATACACACTCCCAACCACCCCCATCATTTCCTCCCAGCCATTCCATGCCTCCAGGCTTTCTCACATTCTCTGTGAAATCATCAAGGCCACCAAGTCTTGCAACAATGTCAATTTCTCCCTATCAGGCTTCATCTTCTTCTCTGAGGAACCTAAAGCTCATAGTCCATCAATTCATTTATTTTTTAATTCACTTTATTTTCATTTATTTACCTCAATTTTCTTGCTTTTGATGTTTCCCCAGGGCTCTGACCTAGGTCTTTTGCCCTAAACGTTTTGTACAAGAACAGCAAACAGATAGGATGTGTTCCAATATTCCCTACTCCTACACCCATAACAATCTACACCATAGAAAACAACCAGAGTCACTTAACAGGCAAGGAAGGTTTCTGATGCTTGCCATCTTTGGTTTCTCAACTTTTTGTTTAACACTCTGTGATATACAAGACCAGCAATTGTATTCATAAAAGTCCCAGTTCTCCAAACATATTAACGTTTTCAGTATCTCTAAATTGTATAATAGAGAAGGGACTATGCATTCTTCCCTTTAACCAGCTCCAAGAAAGAATGCACAGTGCCTCCTGACTTTCTTTTGGGATTAAAAAATATAAACTGTGAGAGAAAGCTTTCTTCGTTTTATGAGCATTATAACTTTTTTTAAGAAGAGAAGAAAAACTAAGTAAATTTTAAAACAGTATAATTGTGAAACTTTATTATAAAGCACCTCATTGACATTATTCACTTTATTAATCTCCCCAATATTTGATGATTTCCCAATGTATCAATATATCTATAAATCAACCCTCATCTCTAGAATTATCTCACACCATTCTCCCCTTCTCCATATAAACTCTTTACTCATTAAACCTAATTACTTACAGTTCTCTGAATAGATCATGCTATTTCATGCCTTCAAGATTTATGTATTTTTTATATATATATAATACTTTTCCCCTTTTCATCTTACTAACCCTTATTTTCTCAGTACATGGTCACTTTCTCCCAGGAATCTCTAGATGTTCCCTTAGCACTCAATTTAGTTTTGTTTCCCCTATTCCCCCCCTCCAAGTCCTTTAAGTCAAGGACTATGTATGATTCAACACTCTGCTCCAGTAGAATGCATTTCTAGTAGCTGGTGTTCAAATGCTTGCTGAATAAACGCATGAATGAGTCTGAGATATCAGTGTGGTTCCTAGAGGCCACCCCAGAGGGCTTTGTATGACTCCTTTCCTTGAAACGCTCTTCTTGTGGTGTTTAAGAACCGTATAGTCTGATTCCAGCCCTGTACCAGACTCATCCCTACCCTCTGCCCTCTGACACCTTCAGTTGCAGCCATTCCTAACTACCTGTTAGTTCCCTGAGCAAGTACTCTTTTCTGCCTTACTCTGAAACCTCTTCCTGGCATTCCTTCTCTTCCCTCTGTCTCCCCTTTGCCTGCTCAGCTCATATTTGTCCTTGAGTCTCAGTTTAGATGTCACTTCTGGCAAGCCTTCATCTACACCAGGACTAAATTTGTAACCCTCCCCTTTCTCCCTAAAGCCCCTATGCTCATTCTTTCCTTGGTACCTACCACATTACACAGCAATAATCTGCTTTCTGCCACTTCTTCAACTGAGTCAGAGTCCACATCTTATTCCTGTTGGATCCCCAGCAAAGTACCTGGCATATAAGTGACCACTGAATGACTAAAACATGAATTAATAACCACATCTTCAGATAATCTTCTGCAAGTGATAAACTTAAGGACTGCCACAAGTCTTCAGCTAGAAAACTCTCCTCAAGCACCACACCCACTACACATAAGGAATTCCAATAACGTTTGTTAAGTGACAGAGAGGGGCTGTAAGGTTCACAGTGGAAGTAAAGTTCTAGAAATTTGGGGGACCACAAACCCTTTGACTTTAATGCACTTTGACCTCAACAACCTCAATTACAGCTCCTACCCAGTGCCACACAAATTCATCCTAAAATACGTACGGTGTGGATTGCTGCTGTTTTGATGGCAGATCCGACACTGAGGGTTCCTCACGGGCTGCCCAGGGACGTGCTCTACCAATTTGCAATACATTTCAGGTCCTTTTTCTCCACATGTTGCATTTGTGGTGATGAGAGCACTGGAAGCAAGATTCAGGACAGCAGGGAATAAACCTAAAAAAGATGAACAAATGAAGGTGTGTGGGATGATTTTGCTGCATTTTAAAATGAAATTAAGATAGGATGTTTTCCAGAGCATTAAATTAAATGAAAAGGGAATAATCAGTTATAATTAAATATCTGACTTAAGTAAGTACACTACATAAGTAGCATGTGTTATCAAGCGAAGCTTCTTTTTCTTTCTGGGTCTTAAATATGAATTCTAAAACTATCTTCTTAATTTTTAACCTCTAATACATAATTAGAAAATCCTGTCTCTAAAACATACTTTTAAAAAAGTCTTCTGTTATCTTCATGTTATTGACACAAGTCTTACTGAAACCTCCATTCTGCATTTCAGCCATTTTGTGAAATTTGTCAGGTTACAAATGTTAAAATAATTCAATCATCCCCAGAACATTACCTCTCTACCTTTAGACATTGTATTCTCTAGGTTGCTAAATGATTTATTATTAAATAAATAAGGTTTCTCTTCTGTCATTCATCATTATTTTGCATTTAGCTATACAATTATTATTTCATAAAATACATGTTGAGCCAACCCAATCCAAAAATGGGCAGAAGACCTAAACAGACATTTCTCCAAAGAAGATATACAGATTGCCAACAAACATATGAAAGAATGCTCAACATCATTAATCATTAGAGAAATGCAAATCAAAACTACAATGAGATACCATCTCACACCGGTCAGAATGGCCATCATCAAAAAATCTAGAAACAATAAATGCTGGAGAGGGTGTGGAGAAAAGGGAACACTCTTGCACTGCTGGTGGGAATGTAAATTGATACAGCCACTGTGGAGAACAGTATGGAGGTTCCTTAAAAATAGAACTACCATATGATCCAGCAATCCCACTACTGGGCATGTACCCTGAGAAAACCATAATTCAAAAAGAGTCATGTACCACAATGTTCACTGCAGCTCTATTTACAATAGCCAGGACATGGAAGCAACCTAAGTGTCCACTGACAGATGAATGGATAAAGAAGGTGTGGCACATATATACAATGGATATTACTCAGCCATAAAAAGAAACGAAATTGAGTTATTTGTAGTGAGGTGGATGGACCTAGAGTCCGTCATACAGAGTGAAGTAAGTCAGAAAGAGAAAAACAAATACTGTATGCTAACACATATATATGGAATCTAAGAAAAAAAAAGGGTCACGAAGAACCTAGGGGCAAGACAGGAATAAAGACGCAGACCTACTAGAGAATGGACTTGAGGATATGGGGAGGGGGAAGGGTAAGCTGGGACAAAGTGAGAGAGTGGCATGGACATATATACACTACCAAATGTAAAATACATAGCTAGTGGGAAGCAGCCACATAGCACAGGGAGATCAGTTGGGTGCTTTGTGACCACCTAGAGGGGTGGGATAGGGAGGGTGGGAGGGGGGGAGATGCAAGAGGGAAGAGATATGGGGATATATGTATATGTATAACTGATTCATCTTGTTACAAAGCATAAACTAACACACCACTGTAAAGCAATTATACTCCAATAAAGATGATAAAAAAAAAAAAACATGTTGAGCACATACTATGCCAGATACCATAAAAGGTTTGGGGGTTTGGGAATGAAAATACTATTAAGATGGGCTTATTGTGGGAAGTGATCCTGATCTGAATCTTGGAGGAGAAATAGAAATGTTTTTGATATAGAAAATGAAGAAGAAAAAAACAAACATACCAGGCAGAGGGAATATTATATGAGTATGGACTTTATTCTGAAAGCTTATATGGATGCTGAGTGACTGACAAGAGGACTGAATTTGTAACTGTTCTAACCTGTTAGATTATGTGATCATATATAGATGCAGATATGGATGTAGATATAGATATAGTATAGCTACCTACAGATTATACACAGAGTATGCACAATGGTTCACATGTATATCAACCCAAACCATTACCTGTTTGTCATTGTCAGTAATTTTAGTGGGATTTTCTTCTAGGTCTTTAAAATTATAATTTATAGTATTAAAAAAGTAGGTAGTAGGAAGGAAGAAATATGCTGAGAATCCTGTTCTTAAGAGGTCAAAACACCTTGCTGGCCAGCAGGATGAAGTTAGATAGTTAAGCCCCTTCTAGCTTCTTCAAACAAAAGCCACTTTACTTACACAAAAGCCTTCTCAGGCAGGAGCCAATATCTCTAAAACTGCCCCAGGACATTGTCAGTTTTACTCTGTGATCTTTGTCTCCCTCACCTCTGCCTAGTCTTGACCTTGACCCTGACTTTGGGTTCTGTTTTGTAGGTATGGGTGAGACTCCCCATGCCCTGCTTTGGTACAGCCCTGTGAGACCTAATTGGAGCTGGGTAGGCCTGGACTTTCTCAGATCTGAGGAATCATGGGAGGGAGCCGAGATGGGAAGATGGCTGGTGAAAATTATTTTCCTCTATGTCGTATGTTCCAAAATATAGAATTGGATTACATCCCAAATTACCCACAGCATTAAATGAATAAAATGTGAGCAAAATGACATGGTTATAAAAGAATTATGGGTATAGAAGTAACATTAAGAAGCTATTTCATATTCATTAATATGATTTAATCACCAGTAACCCCATTATGTAGATTTTATTAGTCCCATTTTACAAGTGAAGAAAATGCAGCTCAGAGAAGACAAACAATATGCACAAAATTATGAATTACCAAGATCAATAACTAAGATCTGAACTCAGCTCTTTAACTCAGAAGGCTAATTCTCATCAGGGCATGAAGAAAAACCTGGTCCTTGGCAGAGCTTATCAATTTACATATTTAATAAAAGAAATAACTTACCCAGTCACCACCCCTTTGTTGTTTCATAGAGTTTTCCAATCATAAACTAAAGATGTTAATATAATTTACATTTATTTTCTTCCAGTTCTTTCCATTGATTTGTTTGTTACATTTATTGATCATGTGCTCAAAATTAACCTTTTCATAATTTAATTGCCTTGCTTTGTGATCAGGGAACAAGTGACTTTTGAAATTTTATTAGCAATTTTGTTGTTTATTTTAAAAAATCAGTAAAGTGTATTATTGGTCAGGGAAGTTCCCCAAGTAGTTTCTAACGACCAATTTGAAGAGTCATTCAATATCTGAGCTTCTACTGAATTTTCAGCAGGTTGTATTATAGATTGCAGCCCATTTTCATTATAAGTTAAATCTATTAGACTGTACCTATTTATTCCCATTCAAAAGCAGCAGAGCAATATTTATTGCCATATTCAATATGGGTTACTTGGTTAAGATTATATAAACATTGCAAGTGTAAATGAACTACAAATAGATGGTGAACCTTTACAGAGTATTGACTTACAACCTCTTAATTAAATTCTTAATTTGAGGTCATGTAATGTTAATGACATAAAAGCCAGTCATCGTTACCAATATAATTATGTCTGACATTTTTTTTTCTGAATAGTATCTAGACTAAGTAAATTTAGTTGGATTTGTGGCTTAAAGAACAAAGTCTAAACAAAAAACAAATAATATTTATTCTCCCTATACTATATATTTTATTGGAGATTAGAATATGTACACTATATAGAGAATAATACAATAAATTCTTTTCTATAATATATACATTTAGTAAATAGTCTAGAAAAATTTACATCATGGGAAAAATAGAAATTTTGCTACAATATGGCAAACATTTAAAAATTCACCAAATTGTCACTGTTTTTATTTGAATGTTTTTAGACAATATTTGCTTACTCACATACTGTGCTCTATTCATACAATTTTGCATGATTTTGATGATCTGCCTTAAAACTCCACATTTGGTTTTAAATGGCAGAAGCATCTATAAAACCTGCATATGGAGGTTCTACTTTCAGTAATTGTGAAGTAGCTCCTATTAAATTAAATCACTCACAGATAACAGCTATGAATTCTAAAGAAAATATATTTTTAAAAATCTCAAATACTTGAAGACATTGAAGAACAACTCAAAACAGTTAAACCAGGAGGATGTGTATTCTTAGAAGGAAGATAATGGATGTGTCTCAGACTGCCCATGCAAGGTGGCTAAAACTCAAGTAGAAACCCACAATTTCACTGTCTTTTTTTTTTTTTTTTTTTACTTTACTGTCTGAAGAATCAGAAAACAGAACCAAGAATGATCACAGCTGCTGTAAAGTGAGGAAGAAATACTGGAAAAAAGAAAGCCACAGACAGGGAACCTCAAAATATGTGTATAAACTCTTCCCAAATCTCTCATCAATAACAGATATGCATATGCCCTAGGCAGACTCCAAGTACCCCCGATTGGACTAAAAGAACAAAACAGTGATCATAGTTGCTGCATTCCACAGGAAAGACAAGAGTGTTTCAGTTCAGATAAGTTAACCAGTATAACACAAAACTATAAGATCGATAACTATTCTTCAGAACATATCAGAATCCTAAGTTTTCTACCATGGATTGTTCACAACATCCAGAATGCAATTTTACAAAAAAATATTAGATAGACTTACAAGGAAACAATAAAATGCCACCAGTACTTAGAAGAAAAGCAGTGAATGGAGACAAACACTGATATCAACCAGATGTTGGAATTAGTACACAAAAAATTTTAAGCAGCTTTCATAACTATGATGAAAGACACACACACAAAAATGCTTATATTAAAAATAGAGAATAGAAACTACAAAAAATATGAAATATACATTCTGGAACTGAAAAATGCAATATCTAGAATAAAAAATATTACATGAGATCAGTAAAAAAATTGGAGGACTTCCCTGGTGGCGCAGTGGTTAAGAATCCACCTGCCAATGCAAGGGACACGTGTTCGTCCCCTGGTCCGGGAAGATTCCACATGCCGTGGAGCAGCTAAGCCCGTGCACCACAACTACTGAGCCTGCGAGCCACAACTACTGAGCCCGCGAGCCACAACTACTGAGCCTGCGTGCCACAACTACTGAAGCCCACGTACCTAGAGCCCGTGCTCTGCAACAAGAGGAGCCAGCACAATGAGAAGCCCACACACCACAACGAAGAGTAGCCCCCCACTCGCCGTAACTAGAGAAATCCCGCGTGCAGCAACGAAGACCCAATGCAGCCAAAAAGAAAAAAAAAAAGAAAAAAGAAATAATATATATAAGTATATATCTGTGTGTATAACCATACATACACATATATGCACATACACATATATGTACATATATGTATATATAATTCATGTCATTCTTTGGCTTTTATAAATTATCAATACCAGTAACAATAGAATTTTAATTTGACATTTGTCAAATCAAATGTGGAAAAACTGGTTAGATACTACAAAGGGAAACTGTTTTCAATCCTGTTCAGAATCAGAAGAATGGAGAGAAAGAAAACCCTGTATTAGCAAAACAGCTGAATGTCTTTCCAAGACACCTGCTGGCCAGCAAACAGCAGGTGAATTTATTTTCCTGTACAGCTTTCCAGCTCTTCCAGCTTTTATTTTATAAAAATGAAGAACTTTGACACAGCATCATATTTAATACATGTTTGTCTTTTGAATAACTACAAGTGAGTCACAGAGAAATGCATTTTACATATCAGTAAGTGATCTACTGTGTGGCACAATTCAGACTCGTTCCTTAGGATTTAGGCAATGTTTCTCTAGGTGAAGAGCCAGAGGGTTGTTATCCAGTAGGAAAAACAAGACTATTTCGAATTTGAGCTTTACAAATGAGGAAAATAACTCCCAGAACCTAAAAGGCACAGCTGATTTTCAAACACAATTACTGTAATCCCAAATAAATTAGAATTAATTTTATCATTAAAGATCCACCCTGCCTCACTCCTCTTCCTGCTCTAAATGAAAATCCTTCTCACCTCCTACATCATTCCTGAGTTCTGTGTCATCTAGTTCTCCTTTTCCCTTCTATATGCACACCCACAGGCCAACTTCCATCGTAGTTTTACAAGTCCTATAATTTATTACCAAATTTTCCTTTTTAAGAAAGCACTCCTTCAACCTGCTTATTGTAATTGAAGCTTTGATTTCCTCTGACAATGACACTTCATAGATTTCCCCAGTGGATCCCTAGAAGCACTGGGAAAGGAAAAATAGCCTCCTTCTGGCTTCTAAATGCTACTTACAAATCAGTTCCTCTCGTTGGCACTCATAAGTTCTTAAAAATTCCAAGTCACCCAACCTTTCTAAGTGCTCACCTCCGTTGACTGACTTCATGAAGACCATCTACAAAAATATTGGTAACTGATTCACAGTAATCTTCATCCCCCAAATCTCTGTCATTCTTACTAAATAGGTGAACATAAACCAGCATTAATAAAATGTTACTCCACAGAAACCAGAAAATGTTAAAAAAAAAAAAAAAAGGTACTTTAAGGACAAATATGTCTTACTTCTAATCTTAATTCTAAGATCTCTGCTCCCAATTAATTGTTTTGTCTGCAGCTTAATGTTATCTATCTATCCATCTATCTATCTATCCTTTCAGGTAAACATATCCTATCTGATCTTACATCTAATGCAACAGCACCCATACTAGTCTTCCTTCATGACTCCACTTCCATTCATCTTCCAAACTGCTGGAGAAATTACCTTCCTAAAAATTAAGTCTGATCATATCACCTTGTTGTTTAAAACCTCTGTGAGTTGTCTGTTGCCTATAACATAGCAGGCAAATTTCTTGGTAATCTGAACATTTATAATCAGGCCCCTATCTACCTCTCTAAACTCATCTGTTTCCATCCTCTTTCATGCCTTCCTACACAACCAGAGTACTAACATCTTACTGTTTACAAATATATCAGGTGCTTTGAAAATTCTTTGTCATGACATTATCTTGTCCATAGAACATTTTCCTTTTTTTGCTTACATGGTCATCTACTCATCTTTCATGACCTAGCTCAAATATCCACACCTCTGTAAAAATGTTTCCTCGACTTTGCAACACAGAATTCGTTATTACCTTCTTGGTGTCTACATAGTACTTAGTTTATATTTTATTATAACCCTTATCACACTGAAACTTTAATATCTTTTACAGTGGATCTCCAGTCTATAACATTATTGAGTACGGGGATAATACTACCTAGCCTATAATAGCACTCAAATTTAAATTTATTGAATGAGAATAAATTCATGCACTTTGTTATACAGCAGAAACTAACACACCATTGCAAAGCAATTCTACTCCAATAAAGATGTTAAAAAAATTTTTTTTTAATTATGTTTCATGATGAAAGTTTCCTTCTAGCTTATTTTATTTGTTTGTTTCCATCATGCTCTTTATCTTAATTATATTTAACTGTGTGACGTTTGGTGAACCACCATTTTAAAATGACAGTGATATAACTCATATCTTAAAAGAAAATCTTCCTAAAGTAGTTTGGCAAAAAGAATTCCTAAATATATTTTCTTGTTTTCATCAGTTAAAATATTAAACTAAATGAATATTGTCGAGTAGCTGTCTTCACTACCTGTGCCTAGCATACTATAATATTTTTCATTAACATTCAGAGATATTGATAGACATGTTAAATATCAGTATATGTATTTTAATTTCTCAAATAATGTTTGTTGTTAACATCTACAGTCCAACTCACAAAGACCATCGTTAACATAATTGATAACAGACAGTACTTGGAGACTTGCTATGGGAAAGTCATCCAGTCAATGAATTCTCTCCAATATATTCAATTTTTAAATAACTTTTAAAAATCATCACATATTTTTTACAGTAATACAATGCACATTTCTCCCCCCGCCTCCTTCTGTCATCCTAGTCTTGATACACAATATTTCTCTTGCTCGCTTATGCCAAGCATCTCTCCCCTCTCAAACGAATAAGAGGAAACTGTTTGAATGTTTCTGACTTTCCATTTCAGTCTCTAGGTCTGTGGAGCACTTTTAAAAATTCTCATGCAGGCAAACAGAGCTGTTTGCAAGTAATTCAGCATTTGAAAGACAAAAGAGAACATGCCAATTTAAAATGTTCTAAGACATGTCAAGGAAGAAAAGGAGATACTTGTCTGAAATCCTGAGCTATGTGGGTGTGTAGGAACACACTGGTATAAAACAAAAATGGGACAAAACAACATGTTGCCGAAGAGAATGATTTCCAGCTGTGCACTGCAGGAAGGAAGTTAATGCTCCTAATCCATGATGCAGATGAAGAGTTTTACAGAACTAGAAAATCAGTCCAATGTGAACTACTAGCCATCCAGACACAACCATGTTTGTAAGCTGGAAAAAAATAATGCTGAATCCAGTTGTTCAGAAGAAAAACAAAAGGAGGGCATGTATTCTCATCCTAATAGGCCTTTCCAATATGTCTTGTACTGTTGCTCAGTTCTCCTCTTTTCAGCTTCCAAAATAAAAGGATATTTTTGGAGGCTTAAGGGTTGGTTTGGTCTCCTTTCTTCTTTTCTAATCAGAAAAAGTAGTACAATTTCTACTTAGTACATGTTAAAAATTGTTTAGTTTATTCTAAACAAAGATGAAAATTTAAGTATTTTTATTATTATCAGACACAAAATAAACCAGATGCAAACACACATATTCCAAAGGGTCTTAAGCAAGTTTTGCTTATGGAATGTCAACTCTATGTACAGATATTCTGACTAAAATAAGGATTACAAGGGCCATAATAAATTCAAATGCCATCTTAGCCACTTGACCCAACCAAGCGCTATAGGATTTTATTAAATTTCTGACAAAGCATATTATTAATCTTATTAAGACAGGATTACATCATGGATTTTCAATAACCTAAAATGATATATATAAGAAAATAACTGTCATTATGACATGGATTTCTGGTAAGAACACTAACAGATACACCAGGAAGGACATGACAGTACATCTCTATAACAGTGACTCAAAATAAGGCATTTGTACTCAAAGTTCCTCAAACTCCTCAAAATATATATATTTTAAACCAACTCTCTAACTACCGTATGCTCATTAAATTGAACTTGACCACACTATATCTGATCAATAAAGACTTCTTGAGATGGATAAATAAATAAATTAAATTCAGCAAAATATCATCTCTAGGGCTAGATTGAATAGATTCTTTTTCAAACTTCAAATTTATATCCCCAAAATACAGATCCCCACTACTCCCACTTCCATTATTTGTTGAGGACCTGGTGGACATTGCCCTGGTCACAAAACTTCCATTCCTTTCAATTTGCGTGGAAATCTCACCCACTATCCATTTAAAATTAGTATCTACAAACTGCTTTGTTTTTATTTTAATTTTTTTAATGTTCCACTTGTAGAACAATCGTGAATCATCCTAGAAGTTTTCCAAATCATATGATAAAAAATAATTATTATAGCTGGGGCACTTACTTAGAATATTCTAACATAAGGGTACCCAAAATATTCATTGAGGGGGTGGCAGTTAGGGAGAAATAGACTGTTTCCCAGCTTCCTCCAATCTCACTTCATCCATATCAGCAGAGCATATGTTCAATATCTGCTCTCTTCTCTCCTGCCTGGCTTCCAAAACCAAGCCTATAAACTAGATGTCTCTTTGGCAGGTCTGTCTGCAAACTCAAAATGAGAAGTAAAAAAGGCAAAGGAGAGGAAATGTGAAACAATTTTAAGTCACTGAAAACAAAATTTAGAGCCTTAAATTGGCAATTACCCCACAACAGAGGTGTATAGAAAACAAAATAAAAACTTTGTGTCTGTGTCTGCTGTTGACAATCCAAAGTACAAAAATATAAGAAAGCTCTAAATTAATTGCTCTGCAAAGAGCATGAGCTTATATTTACGGCCCTCAAACAAAACTATAAGAAGGGACTCAAGTAAGCTTTGTTGCATATAATGGCAGCAGGAAAGACGCTGTTCCCCATGGGTCCTGCTCTTTAAGGACTGCTAGACAATTTCTTATTTCTAATGATGAAACAGGTATTTTTTAAAACAAAACCAAAAACGCTATTCTACATTGTGCCTCCTCTGGCTTAAAAGATCTAGACAAAAGAAAAGTCACATTCATTTACTATGATCTTTTTCATTTGTTTTTATCAGTAAGTATTAGACTTCCTCAGGGCTTGATCCTAGATCCTTTTCTTATTTCATTCGCATCCCCAAGTAATCTCCAAATAATCCCCAAATAATCTCCAAATAATCCGCAATAATCTCATCTACTTCTAAACCGTTTACATACCATCTGCATAGTCAATGTGGAGTTATATCTCCAGGCCAGATATTTTTTCTGAAGCTCCTGGTTTAATTATCCAAATACCATACTACCTCCACTTAGATGTCTCACCAGCACCTCAAACTTAATCTACACAAAGCAGAGCTTGTGATTTCCAGTGCTCAGGCACCACCACCGTCCCCACACAACCGCCCTGAATTAGCTACTCCTGAGTTATTTCTAGCTCAACACATTTTATTTTACCCACCCAGTGTCTCATACAGAAAGCTAGGAGTCATTGTGGATGCATTCCATCACCAAAAACTATTCTAAGTCCAAAATTAATTTCAGATCCATACGCTTCTCCCCAGCGCCAAGGCCGAGTCACAGGCATTTTTAGCATCTGGATTTTTGCAATAGCTTCTTAAATGGACTTCTGACTACCCTTTGCCTTTCTTCAATCCATTTTTAACAAAATGGATTTTCTTAAGATGCAAATCTGATCAAGTCACTCTTAACATCTTTCAAGGGAGTATAAGTGCACCTAGGTTAAAATTTAAAATTATTATCCTATTTTATATAATATTCTCTCATCACATTCAAAGAATACTACCTTTAGTTAGTTTCTAGAACAAGGCTCTGTTTTTTCCTTCCTCAGGATTTTGCCTAGAAATCCCTGCCTCTTAACTTTCCTCCACTCTTTATACCTTCCTATCTTTCACAAATCTTTTTTTCTTATACCTTAATTCCTCTGAGATCTTTCCTAACCCTTTCTAAACAATCCCCCATTTTAATCCCTAAATATGCCATACTTTGCCCATGTGTAATTTTATTTAATGATTACTTACCCAAGGTCTATCTCCCATACTGGAACAGAAACTCCATGAAGGAAGAAACCATGTTTATTTTATTTACTTTGTTCCACTGTATTCTCAGGGCCTAGCGAGGGCTGGACACACAAAGGTGCTCAAAAAGATTCTCTAAGGAGAAATTAATCTTAGAACTCAGGGTATAATTGTATGCCTAGTCTGAAGAAGTGGAAAACTTCCTTTTGTCAAAATATAAAAGAATAAAACATGAAAAAAGCAAAACAAAACCAACACACACAAAAAAACCCCACTGACATATCTCTTTCATTGTTTTAGTGACTTGACAACACAGACAACGTTAGTCTCCAGGGCTCCATTATTTCCTTAAAGTTTATTGTGTTAACTGTCTTCTTAAACCCAAGTCCCTAAGCTCTGGGTAGTTTCTTATCTTCTATCTTAGAAAATAAAACTGTCTTTTGTGTTATATGTGAGCAACTTTGAATTCTCTCTGGGATTAGATTGGTTTGGTTGATAAATCAGAAGTTAGATTTATTGATTGATGTATTTCCCCACACCCTGGTCTATGTCCATCCTCATCCCAAAGCCCCTCTACAAAAAAAAAATTTTGGAAGATATAAATATATAAATGTATGGTTCTAATAAATACAATGTTAAAGTTATGCTCATCACTGGAACTTTATATTGTATTATCCCTTTCAAATTGTACCAGGTCTTAGCCTGATCCATAGGCTGAAGAATTAGAATGAGAGTTGTATGAAAAAATACTTCACAGCTGACTCAAGCATCTAATTCTAGTTTATGCTTTAAAAGCAAATTCTATGCAGCTTTAGTATATCTATGGAAATACTTGTTTTATGGACAAATTTTTTTCAAAGTGAGATTTGACAGTGTTTATAGCAAAACACTTTGTTCTCCAGCAGCTGTTTGAACACACATATAAATATGCAAGAAAACTCACAAATATTCTGTTTGCTCTTGTAAATACTTGAAGCAAAAAATCAGCATTTTACAGTCATTTAGCATAGTGTTGCTAATAATACTTTTCATTTACCAAGCACATATAAACTCTCATATATAATGAGGTTTTTGTCACTTTTGCTTTTGCATTTTTACCAACATTCTTTGACCACTGAACTCTAAGTTCCTTGAGGGCAGAGACCATAATTCATGAATCTTTTTATTCTCAGAGACAACTAGAGTCACTGACATCAAATAGATGCTCAGTTAATATTCATAATATTAATGAATATCAAAAGTGAATGAGATTCGTTGAATTGATTTCATCACATCAGTTCTAACTTCTTTTTAAAAATTCTGGAGTAAGTATATTTGTTCTAGTTTGAACTAAAACAAACAAAAAACAAAACCAAGAACCATGAACTTTCCTTTGTCTCACGGTACGTACTGTTAACATTTGTTTGAGTAATGCAATTCATTGATCATAATAAAAGAGTAGCACTGAATTTTACAAAGATTTTCATTTATCGCTTGACTCTCACAACAAAACTATAAGATAGATGGTATAGGCATTATTCACTCGATTAAATAGATGAAATAACAGAACATCAATAACGATAGACCATTTCCTAAATATAGAACTTGTGTTTTTCAAATCCAATCCCAGTTTTTCTTCGACTGCATGTAACAAATTCATTGAATTCCTCCAACTCTCCACTCAGCTAGGCAGCGAATTAATACAAGAATGAAAAACACAGGCAAACCTTCCACCTTCACAGAGCTTCAAACTAGTGCCAGAGAATTATATAATAGAATTTTTGCATAAATTGTATTAGAAACGATAAATGAAGGACTGGAATTAGGGGGTGACAGCAGGCAGCAAGGAGACAATTTCAAAGATACTCAAAGTAAGTCTGGCCAGAGGTCAAGCCCAGAGGGTGTCCTAAGGTAAATATGGCTATAAGCCCAAAGACACCAGATTTAACTAATCTTCACCTTAAATACCTAGGCAAGGACTGGAAACCTAAGTTTGGAGATGCAGAATATATAGCTATGGATCTCTGAGAAGGGGTCTGATTCTGAGTCAGCTGCTTTCAAAGGGAAAACCTCTGTATTCTAACCTAAAGGCAGAGGTAGCCTTTGCAGTGGGTAAAGGCAAGAAGGCTCTACAATTAGTTGCCCTAGAGATCTGAGGAAAAAGCAACCATGTCATTCCTAAAAAATCCACTTACGATTTTCGAAATTTGAAAATTTCTGAAAAACTACTGTCAAAATGTGACCCAAAATAGTTTAGTATTGCAGGCTAAAAACATTTTCAAAAATGTCCTTTGGTCTTGTGGGGGCTTTTTCCTAGTTTTTCTCATGATTATTTGGAAGCATGTCTTTTTTCTCCAATTATTAGTAGACATTAAGATAATAACTCATCACCACCAACTTTATGTTCTTTAATAACTTCAGTCACTTTAAATGTTCTAATTTTCTGTAGAGCTCCTACCAAGTAAATACAACTGCAAGTATTTCAAAGATCCTCAAAAAGGGTTTTGTTTTTTTTTAAACATCTTTATTGGAGTATAATTGCTTTACAATGGTGTGTTAGTTTCTGCTTTATAACAAAGTGAATTAGTTATACATATACATATGTCCCCATATCTCTTCCCTCTTGCGTCTCCCTCCCTCCCACCCTCCCTATCCCACCCCTCTAGGTGGTCACAAAGCATCGAGCTGCTCTCCCTGTGCTATGTGGCTGCTTCCCACTAGCTATCTATTTTACGTTTAGGTAGTGTATATATGTCCATGCCACTCTCTCACTTTGTCCCAGCTTACCCTTCCCCCACCCCGTATCCTCAAGTCCATTCTCTAGTAGGTCTGTGTCTTTATTCCCATCTTTTCCCTGGTTCTTCACGACCATTTTTTTTTTTTTTTTTAGATTCCATATATATATGTTAGCATACAGTATTTGTTTTTCTCTTTCTGACTTACTTCACTCTGTATGACAGGCTCTAGGTCCATCCACCTCACTACAAATAACTCAATTTCGTTTCTTTTTATGGCTGAGTAATATTCCATTGTATATATGTGCCACATCTTCTTTATCCATTCATCTGTTGTTGGACACTTAGGTTGCTTCCAGGTCCTGGCTATTGTAAATAGGGCTGCAGTGAACATTTTGGTACATGACTCTTTTTGAATTATGGTTTTCTCAGGGTATATGCCCAGTAGTGGGATTGCTGGGTCATATGGTAGTTCTATTTTTGGTTTCTTAAGGAACCTCCATACTGTTCTCCACAGTGGCTGTATCAATTTACATTCCCACCAACAGTGCAAGAGGGTTCCCTTTTCTCCACACCCTCTCCAGCATTTACTGTTTGTAGATTTTTTGATGATGGCCATTCTGACCAGTGTGAGATGATATCTCACTGTAGTTTTGATTTGCATTTCTCTAATGATTAACGATGTTCAGCATTCTTTCATGTGTTTGTTGGCCATCTGTATATCTTCTTTGGAGAAATGTCTATTTAGGTCTTCTGCCCAGTTTTGGATTGGATTGTCTTTTTGATATTGAGCTGCATGAGCTGCTTATAAATTTTGGAGATTAATCCTTTGTCAGTTGCTTCATTTGCAAATATTTTCTCCGATTCTGAGCGTTGTCTTTTCATCTTGTTTATGGTTTCCTTTGCTGTGCAAAAGCTTTTAAGTTTCATTAGGTCCCATTTGTTTATTTTTGCTTTTATTTCCATTTCTCTAGGAGGTGGGTCAAAAAGATCTTGCTGTGATTTATGTCATAGAGTGTTCTGCCTATATTTTCCTCTAAGAGTTTGATAATGTCTGGCCTTACATTTAGGTCTTTAATCCATTTTGAGTTTATTTTTGTGTGTGGTGTTAGGGAGTGTTCTAATTTCATTCTTTTACATGTAGCTGTCCAAAAAGCGTTTTATCATCACTAGAATCAATGAGTTTAGGACACAGAGAAGAGACGAATAGGACTCTATAACTTGCGGTGGTTACTAGTTATCCGCATTGAAACTTATTGAGTTCTCAATCTTGCTTGGCAGTCAAGTTGACAGAGGGACGTTAATGGAGTATAGGATATATACTATTGGCCGTGAAAGAGAACATTCCAATCAGCATACAAGATGTTGATGCCTCTTTGGCGTATCATTCTTACTATAAGTATGATATCCAAAATGAGACATTCTTGCTTGAAAGATATTACAGAAGTTGTCTGTGTAACTGTTCTCTAATTAAATATTCCTAATCAGTCTCCTTTTTCAAGAGTATCACTCTACTAAAATTCCACCCACTTCTAAATTTTTATATGCCACCACACATGATACACTCTTATTTATACTCTCTAGTATTTTAATTGCATGGTAGTTAGAGCTTTTCATTGCTGATGTATAATGAGCTCTCAGATCACTATGGTATCACAAGCTATTTTTTTCTCCACACTTGCACACAGTGTAATTTCTTCGTCATCTTGTTTTAGTGTCATGAGATTTTTGCTTACAAAGTAAATTGCTCTTCAGTTTTATATAAGAAACTTATGATTTCTGTCTGCCCACTTCTCTAACTTCTCTCCTTGTATCTTTAATAATATTTAATCTATTTTTGCACTACTGGTTAATTTAATAATATACTACATCATCTAAAATCATATCTAGATAATATGCCCTGAATCACTTTGGAAGTGAGATATGTGTGTGTGTGTGTGTGTGTGTGTGTGTGTGTGTGTGTGTGTGTGTGTATATATATATTTGGTGGATTCAGTCATGTCAAGACAGCCAAGGGTTGGTTATTTTTTTCTTGTTGATACTGAATCTCACAACTACTACCAGATTGGCTTATGGCTAGAAGTTACTGGTCAGAGTAAAATATTCCAAAAGGTAATTATTTTATTCAAAATGTTAAAATAATAACAGTAAAGCATTGATAATACAAAAAGATTAAACTTAGACACACATAGAAGATTAAACTTAAGGCTCCAAAATTTATTCAAAACTCAAGAAGGTCAACTTATTGAACAAAATGTTTTCAGTATATAGATTTATTCACTCACAAAACTGTAAACATTAACTGGTCCCAAGCATGTTGAAACGAGATTTAAACAACACTTTCAGAACGCTATATATTTGCTTGGCTACAACAAACATGCCCAGTAAAATGTTATTCTTTAGAGATATATATTTTGTCTACCTTGTCAGTAATGAAGCAGGCTTGTAAATCATGCTCATGAAACTGACAGATGGATTTGGGGACCTAAGATTTCTAGGCATTCATAATAATATTTTTATATTGTCTCCATTCTTCTAAACTAAATTGAAGACTTGTTTAACAATATATTGGGTTGGCCAAAAAGTTCGTTTGGTTTTCCATGGGCTCTTACGGAAAACCTGAACGAATTTTTTGGCCACCCCAATATCTGCTTAATGTAATGCTGGACCCAAGAAAATATTCAAAAAATATTTGATAAATAAATCATTTAATGCATGAATTCAACATAAAAGGCTGGTTTACAATATGAATTAAACTTACACTGCAGAGAACAATACAAATAATTTACAATTTAAATTTGACTGTGTGTCTGTATTTGCATTGTTTTAAAGCGATCTAAGACAAATTCTTCTTTCATCTTTGAATCATCAAATCTTATACTTATTTTTCAAAATATACTCAATATTTACATTATCCTCCATCAGTACTGATGCAGCCTAAATCCCATTTTTGTTAAAAGCAGAGATTATAATAATGTGTTAGATTCCTGTGCATTATTGTTAAAATAAGCTCCAAAGAAGTCCACTTTCTTCAAGTTCTTGCATCACTCCAGATCCTATAATAACTGTCACTGGACTCTAACTATAATTGTTTCATCTAGATATTTCAAGTATTCCATAATCTCACTCTAATCCACCTTTCCTACCTAAATTCCCCTAAAATTATCTTCTATTATTCTCAATTAAAATTCCATGCTCAAGTAATTTCCTTATCTTATTCTGAAAACACTATCTCATTACCCACCTCACCTAGGTTGTGTTAATTTCCCTACCTGAATTATTCTCCATGGGTCTAAATATAATATTTCCCTCAAAATCTTGATTAAAAAAAATTATCCATCCTTTCCCAATCTTTTGCATTAAAAAATCAATGAATCTTTATTAAACAATTTTTCGTTTTAAACAAATTGTTCTTTATTTTATTCTTTTAATGCAAATGTACTTATGAGATGAGAAAAAAAAAAATGTTACATACTTGTTTAAATCACCAGAATGCCTAGCATACGAGGAAGTGCATAGTCAGTGCTCAGAAGTTCTTATCAAACTTTCTTTCATTCGCTTACAGTATATAAACATACTTATCACACACACACACATATGTGTGTGCGTGCATGTATCTCCGTGTATTAAAACCTATAAGTTTCTGGGTGAAAATTTCTACAAATAAACAGGTTATTACATATGGATTCTAACTTGTTCATTCATTCATTCATTCAGCAAATATTTATGGAGGCCTTGCTGTATACAAGACAAGGTCAGCCTTTGGCTAAGTCACTGTCAAGTTATTCATTTCTGTAACTCCCTCTGTGTCTAGCTAGAGCCTTTACACACAATTAAATGAAACTCAATCAATAAGAAGATACGGTCTCTGTTCTAAAGGAGCTTATTTATTTTTCAGAGCTATTTAGAAGACATTCACCTTAATATACAGGTTATTACTAAGCAGAAAATATTGCATTTATTTTTAATATTGAGTGCTAGTTTTATGTTCTCTTATAGTCAAAACTACCTGGAATTTTCCACTTTGAAAAATGTTCAATTTTAGCTATGGCTGAATAGAGAAAGTAAGGCCTGAGCAGATGGCTGTCAAAACACCAATGACTACATACCATGGCTGAGAACTTGCACACAAAAATATGCAACTTGGTACACTGTAGACTTCTTTCATGTAAATACCAAGGGACAGCTGGCTTGAAAACTCTGCAAAATCAATTTGATGCTATTCTATATTTGGTCCGTCTTCCACGAATATTAAATTATATCAGCATCTGCTAGAATCCCTGACAGGAAAGGTTGTGTCCCCAGAACCATTTCAAGCCCTAGTGTTTCACTTTCCAACATCAGAAAATAGCTGGAAGCTGAAATCTGTCTTATATGAAGTGTATTGCATACATGAATGGAGTTACTTGGGAAATAGAATTCTTATGTTTGAAAGAATTACTGCATCCCTACTCTAGTGTTTCATTTTCAAGCTCCAGTGTTTCACTTTCAAGCCCTAGTGTTTCACTTTCCAACATCAGAAAACAGCTGGAAGCTGAAACCTGTCTTATATGAAGTGTATTGCTTACATGAATGGAGTTACTTGGAAAATAGAATTCTTATGTCTGAAAGAATTACTGCATCCCTACTCTCAAAGCACATGTATACTAATGGCTTCTAAACAGCTTTATTCTTGGAGTTTCTTTCTAAATTTGTCACCACTACCTTCATCTTTGCTGTTAGATTCAATTTTAGTGCACATTTATGCGACTGTCTTAATGCAAAATATTTTGCCACTGGGCTACTTGCAACTTGATAATATATTTGTTTTAAAACAGTGTATTATCAAGTTGCAAGTAGCCCAGTGGAAAGTTATATAACTTAACAGAGAAATCAGTATTCTACAAATTCAGTTCCTACAGTACGAATGTATTTAATTATCATAGATACTTTTTATATCTAGTCAAAGTACCTATTTCCTTCTGCATGATAGAAAGATAATTGTTACCGTGATTTTAATTGCACACAACCTTTCATTCTACTGCATATTATATTAAATAAAAATCACAAATACATCTAAGGTAAAACAGCCGAGAGAGAGAGAGTAAGTAAAGAGCATTTTACTGATGAGATAAAATAATATTCTAACTAAAACATAAGTTCTGGTTGATGGCTAAGTTTGACACACACTAATAAATATATAGACAGCTGGTAAACTTTGACACGTGTGAGCGTTTGTGCAGGTATGTGCACAGCAAGTACATCTATGACTGAATTTGCACTCCCCTTTAAGCGTAGCAAAATTAGAAAATGATTCTGAGATGAAAAAGAGCAAGGACTTTGTTCCACTAAAAAGAAATCACTGTAAATTTTCTTACGGCTCCATAATGTAGTCAGAACATTTCAAATGTAATTTCTTCAAATGAGCAAAAGCTGCCACAGGTTTATTGTACCCTTCATCCCCTCTGACCACAGAGCTCACATCACTGCTGTTCAGCAGCTATGAAATTTCCCATTTCCCATTTAAAATGCATGAATTTGCACATCATACTGAAAGAAGTAAAAATGGTTTCCTTGATTTAAATTTTTTCAATTTAATTTTAATTCTGATATGGTTCATCTTTTTCTCCATGGATCCTTCTTCTTAGGTATGATTTCTCCTTGACCTACTAACAAAGCTACTGATGAAAAGAGTAATCGTGGCTATATTCAAGCAAAATGTGATATTTCTACCTTTATAAAAGAGCAATAACTGTTGTCAGATCACTATTTTAAAAAAATCTTTAATAAAACAAAATTCATGATTTAAGCTTTAATTTTTTTAAATGGTAGCATTGTCTGAATATGTATTCTTTTCTTTTAAATGTTAAAACAATGTATTTGAATATTTGCACTTTTCTTAGAAATTTACTTGCTACAGATAACAAGCTACCCAGAGAGAGGGGAGGCAAAAAAGACTTTTTTTCATAATTGGAAGTAAAAGGTCTAATTTATGCAAAAATAGCAGAAATATACATTTCATTTAATTTTTCACATTTTATAATACCTCAGTTCTCTTTTTTCCCAATGACTCAAACTAAATTACACTCCTCAATAAAGTCACTCAGATGTGGACATTTACTATGTGTAATTTTTGTCATTGCAAAATTATTTTCTATGCACTGTGAACCCCAAAACTATGTAGCACTAAATTAATTTTTAAATTTTCAAAAGTTAAAAGAAATTATTTCTTGTGGCACTTGACCTTTTATTTTGACTGACCTTAAGTACACTTCTGCCTAATCAAGAACTGGAAAGATATTTGGACATACCATTAACATCATAACGTAACGTGAATTGGGTTAGACAGATCTACAACTATACAATATTTGGGTTGAATCTATTCCTTGGGCATATTATCATAGAAATTAGAAAATAAGGTTATCATACATCCTAAATTTTTTCACATAATTTGACTTATTTATCTCATGTACTCTCTATATAATAAATACTTAAGTAGACTCAGCATTGAATTGTATTTAAGTTCTACATTAAATGTATGAATAACCCTGCTTTTAATACAGTCAACTTTCACAAATGCAAGGAAGAAATAGAAAACTTCTCCCAGACTGTTGCTGAAACAGCTGCTGAATGATGCTTCCAATTTCAGTGACTAGCTCTTATCCATGCCCCACTACTCACTCAGTCATTATCAACTGGCTTTGGAGCAGTTAGACTGTATTTATTCACATATCTATTTACCAAAAAAACAGTTATTAAGTACTTATAACAAGTACTATGATATGGAATGAATGACAAATACAAAAATAATATTAATATAGAATTGGTACATATGTTCATTGCAGCACTATTTACTACAGCCAGGACATGGAAGCAACCTAAGTGTCCATCAACAGATGAATGGATAAAGAAGATGTGGCACATATATACAATGGACTATTACTCAGCCATAAAAAGAAATGAAATTGAGTTATTTGTAGTGAGATGGGTGGACCTAGAGTCTGTCATACAGAGTGAAGTAAGTCAGGAATAAGCAGGACAGGAATAAAGATGCAGACGTAGAGAATGGACTTGAGGACACAGGGAGGGGGAAAGGTAAGCTGGGACGAAGTGACAGAGTGGAATGGACATATGTACACTACCAAATGTAAAATAAATAGTCAGTGCGAAGCAGCCACATAGCACAGGTAGATCAGCTCGGTGCTTTGTGACCACCTAGAGGGGTGAGATAGTGAGGGTGGGAGGGAGATGCAAGAGGGAGGGGATATGGGGATATATGTATACGTATAGCTGATTCACTTTGTTATACAGCAACAACTAACACAACAATGTAAAGCAATTATACTCTAATAAAGATGTTAAAAAAATATATAGAATTGGTACCTAATGAGCTAACAAAGAGCATGACTTATAAGTGAATAAGTAAAATCAAATTATAATAAAAATTGATGTGATATGATAAATGTTAAAAGAGAGGAAGATGAGAGGAGTGGACTGAATGGAGTTGGCAAGACTAGATACAAGACAGCAAATTGGAGTGCTATTCTAGCAATGCAGGTGGGATATAACCCTGTCTGAAGGGTACTGACAATAGGGTACTGAGAAAAAAGCAACAACTGAAGAGATATTAAGAAAGCAAAATCAGTGAGACTGGTAATTCCTTAAATGCAGGGGTGGGAAAGAAGGAGGGCTCCCAGGTGATCCCCAAGTTTCTTTGCTGGCACCCCGCAATGGTATACAGAAAGCACAACAGATCCGGTTGATGGTCTAGACCTGAAAGTCTCCGATATACACTTGGAATGGATGCCAAGGAAATGTGCGCAGATACACAGAGAAACTCTGTGGAACTGAAAAAATGTAGAACATCTGTATATAAGCATTATGCAGAGGAACCTACAGAGTGTCATCTCAGAAGTCAATGGAAGAGGGTTCTCAAAGAAAGAGGGAGTGCTCAGACATGTTAAATGCCACAAAGAATTCCGGGAAGATAAAAAAATAAATCTTCACTGGATTCAGAAATCAGGGGCTTATTGATGAATTTAATGAGAACTGCTTTATAGAGAGATGGAAACAATGCAGACTGTCACCAGTCAAAGAGTGGATGGATATGAGACAGCAGGTATAGACATGGACGCAGGGGGTAGCGTATAAAATTTTTTTGTTTCACATTTTAAAAGGGGAATAAAAGCAAACAAAATGCTGAAGGGAAAGAAATAATAGGGTGGTATATTAAAAGTATAACTGAGAGTGAAGAAAAAATGGATGGAGTGGGATCTGATTATGGGGAATATTCAAATTCAAGGAGTCGATCAATGTTGGCATGTAGATGCAAACAGAGTTCCCAAATATCTAAACTGGAAGCACTAAACAATTTTAAAACTCACATTACTTTTAAGTATGAGAGTATTTTGAAGTTAGTGATTCTGTTTGTTTTGTTGAATTATTATTATTATCTCAAAAAAGTCCTCTTTGAATAGAAAGCTAGCTAGATGATTTCTAGTTATCAACACTGTTGCTTCTTATTACTGAAAGGAAAAGTCTACAGTTGTGAGTTACCCTAGGAAAAGCTTTTGAAGTATGATGATTTCATGTGGGCACTCCTCATGTATCTATCTATTAATTTTGTCCACGTTTATCAAAATCTAAGAACATGCTGACATTATATGTCAAAGTACTATTTTTGCTAATTGTTTTGGCTAAAAGCGATTAAAGTACAATTTCTTAAGCCCCAAGAAAATTTGCCACTGAGAATGCATTTATAACATGCATAGCACTGAACACTTAATTTGAGAGTAAGTGAGGGTTTCATGCTGTGATTAATACACAATGAGAGCTTGTCAATGGGCAGAATTTCTTCTGAGTTTCAAGAATAAGCAAAAATGTAGAATAAGCAAAAATGTGCAGCATTATAACATTCCATTTAGGTAAAGCAAAACTGAATCTCAGTCTTAAAAACCTCAAAAATGTATGATATTATCTTAAAGACTCCTGAAAGATTTCTTTTTTCTTTTCTTTTCTTGTCATTGCAAAGTTATATTTATATACTGAAAATCAACAAGCCAAGAAGTAAGCAAATATCCAGAACAAACCATCCAGTCAACAAAACAACAACAAAGCAGCAACAAAACTACTTAGGTTCTACCACCCAATCATTTCTTGCAGGAGAGATTTTTACTAGCATGGTTGATTTTTTGCTGCTGTTTTCTTTCTAATACTGTTCAAAGCACTGGGGAACTCTCTAATGGATGAAGTATCCTAGAACCTTGAAGTTCATAAAGCTGCCTGGCAGGCCTTATGGCCTATTTTTGGTCCATGGCCTACTTAAAATCACATTCTAGAGGAGTCTTTTTCTTTTGGAAACAAAGGTAAGTAGCATCCCAAATTAGTCCTCATCTTTCTGTAAAACCTGTAGTCCCTAAAGAAATGACGTATATTTAAGTGGAGGAGCACAGCAAGCTTTTCTGGCTTTCTTCCCTTTGGCTATTTATGAGTCTCTTGTTTCCTTATCCACAAGTTCTTATCAGGGCAGGACACACTTCCAATTACAAAAAAGTCACTTACAGTTTCCTCCTGGGATAATAACACCTGTTCTTGCCTGAGCTATTCAAAGGGATGCTCAGGGCAGTCTTTCTCCTACCTTTTCTCTCCAAAACTGCTGCTAATTCTTGTGGCTACAGAACTAAATACACTATATATATGTGTGAGTCTGTGTATGTGTGTGTGTAGCAAATGGAAGAAAAATAGCGAAGTAACAGGGAGAGTTATTTAGCAGCTGAACATTTTTATTTCCAGAATTATGTGCATTTTCTGTATAATTTTAAGAAATAAGCTATGTTACATAGAACATATACTAATTCTCCCAGTTTATAAGTTATTTGAAATCGAGGAAAACGTAATTTCAGCATCTGAATAATTTGCCTTTCTAACATTATTTTAACTTTTATATAAAGAAAAGCCAACATAAAAGAGCAGTCAATTCACAGATGAGATATTTTGGAATAAATAAGTGATACAATGTGCTAAACAACTCAATATTTCGCTCGATGCATGAGATACTATAATTTAGCAACCAGGGCTCCACATAATTAAGTGGACTATAATTCAAAAGCTGGGATTTTCTCAAACACTAAGATTTAAGCCTACTATACATTGAAATGTGAATCCAAAAAGGAAAAACTTCAAAGAGTTACTGGGGAATTAAAGTTACGAAGTTTCCTTCAACGAATCAGTTATGTGAAATAAAAGTTATTCATAAGGTACCACAGTGTTCATTGCAGCTCTATTTACAATAGCCAGGACATGGAAGCTAGCGTCCATCAACAGATGAATGGATAAAGAAGATGTGGCACATATATACGATGGAATATTACTCAGCCATAAAAAGAAACGAAATTGAGTTACTTGTAGTGAGGTGGATGGACCTAGAGTCTGTCATACAGAGTGAAGTAAGTCAGAAAGAGAAAAACAAATACCATATAATAACACATATACATAGAATCTAAAAAAGCAAATGGTTCTGAACAACCTAGGGGCAGGACAGGAATAAAGACACAGACGAAGAGAATGGACTTGAGGACATGGGGAGAGGGAAAGGTAAGCTGGGATGAAGTGAGAGAGTGGCATGGGCTTGTATATACTACCAAATGTAAAACAGATAGCTAGTGGGAAGCAGTCGCATAGCACAGATAGAACAGCTCGGTGCTTTGTGACCACCTAGAGGGGTGGGATAGGGAGAGTGGGAGGGAGACGCAAGAGGGAGGAGATACGGGGATATATGTATATGTATAGCTGATTCACTTGGTTATAAAGTAGAAACTAACACACCATTGTAAACCAATTATACTCCAATAAAGATGGTAAAAACAAAAATCTTACTGGGGCACTAACCTGCCTACTGAAGAGTTAATTACCCAGGGTCGGGGGGGGGGAAGTTATTCATAAGATGTGATTCTCATAAGAGGTATAATTTGACAAAAGTAATGGAAACTTTTCTCTATAGGTGAACACTTCTACTTGTGTCCAAGAACAGCTGTGGCCTCAAATACTCGTAGGTACTTCTCCCCCAGGAAAAAGAATGAAGGTTACCTCTCTAGAGAAATATGATCCCAGAGGAAAAACAACATATTCTTGCATTTGATGCTGCCTCCGCGGAAGAGCTAGCTCCCCGCCTAATCACACCCTGGGCCCTCAGTCCTCTCAATCAGCTCCTCAAGCAGATCATCTTAAGACCTCACAGCACAATATTAATAGGGAATAAAGATAGGCAGTTTTTTTAGTAAAGAGTACCTCATAGAAAAGAAGAACCAAGATCAAACAGTAAAAAAAACTGCAAGACAGAAGATTATACAAAGGACTGATAATACCATTTCTGAAAGAAAGAAATTTCTAATTAATATTCCTGGAGAGATATGAGAAGAGAAAAGGAATACAGTAACATGAAAAAGTAATATTACAATTATTTATCTATAATAAAGTTTCAGTACAACTTTTGAAAATAGAGTTAAAGACACTGACTATAAAAGAGAAACAAAAGGAAAACATTACAAATAGGAGAGGAAAGATGAAAAAGGCCAAATTCGAAGAAAAGGAGCTTCAAAAAATAAAATAGAGAAACTAGATAGAAGAATTTCTACTAAAAAAAAGAGAAATTACCCAAACTTGAAAAAAATTTTATATAATACAATGACTTAAATTTTATTAAAAGGACTCAAAAAGTTTAGTGTCCATGCAACATTTCTTAAGAAACTATTTGAGGATGTACTCCAGTAAAATGAGAAAGTAAACCAAAAAACAGGAAGGTGTGAATTCCTAGACAAGGTGGATTCAATGTAGGAAAACGTTACAGTAAACCTAGGGAACAATGAATCCAAGTTCAGGCAAAACACAGAGGACTTTGGGCAAAGAGATCTAAAGAAAAGTGGGACTGTTAGAAAAAACTAATGTACTGAAACATTTTTAAAAGGGGAAACAATATAATAGCAAATAGTATAAGAAGTACAAGAAGAATTAGAAATCCAGGAAACATAAACAAATAAAAAATAACTCTCAAGACAGGCAAGAAAGATGGTGTGCAAGAAAGCTAAGTTGTGATTTATAAAAACAGAATGTCAATTGATAGTATATAAAATTGAAAACTGAGAAATATGAATAGAAGTCTATCAAAAAATATGAGATGAAATTGCCAGAAGTTGTTAACTTTAGACACCTAAGAGTAAAATAACTGGAGAGGGATGGATAAATGTGTTTTGTTTTCTCTCAAGCTTGTTAATATTACTTAACTTTTTTGTGTGTGTATATATATATATATATTTTTTTTTTTTTTTTTTTTTTTGCGGTACATGGGCCTCTCACTGTTGTGGCCTCTCCCGTTGCGAAGCACAGGGTCCGGACGCGCAGGCTCAGCGGCCATGACTCACGGGCCCAGCCGCTCCGCAGCATGTGGGATCTTCCCGGACTGGGGCACGAACCCATGTCCCCTGCATTGACAGGCGGACTCTCAACCACTGCGCCATCAGGGAAGCCCTGTACTTATATTTTTTATTTTAAAAAACTCAAAATTTTATAATAATAAATCTCATCAATCTTTTCTTTTGAATTGTATATCACTTTTAACATATCCCATCAATTCTTCCTTTTAAGACCCTAGTCATCATTTCTGATTTTTCTCATGTATGCAAGTTTGCCTTCAGAGTAATTTCCTGACATGTTCAACCCTCTTAGAGTTACTGCATATGCCTCTTAAAGCAACATAAAAGATCATCATGTCCTTTCTTTTCGTAGATCCTTTTCTAAAATACTTAATTTTTGTTTCTTAAAAGAAAATCTTTTATTCAGCGTGACGCTATTATTTCACAACCAATTCTAACTTGAAATAGCAAAAACACTTTACAACATCCAACACAGTCATTCACTCTTGTTCCAAGGCAACTAGATTTGAAAAAGAAATATTCTCATTCTATTTTTTTCCATGCAAAGTAGACTGGAAAATCCCTTTAAATTTTTCAGATCATGTAATGGAAAAAGATGTCATCAGTAACAGAACTGTTGGTTTCAGGATATTGGTATTTCTGTGCATATATTTAGATCTACAAGATCTAAGGTAGGATAACTGCATTTACTTTTATCCTCCCTTGATGCTAACTTCTTTAAAGAATCTTTAAGTATACTGGATGATAGCCATCAAATGATGGCATTCTTCTTTAAAAATGGTCAATTTTCTCTTCAATAGTATAAGTGAAATAATGATTTTAGGAAAATCACTTCACCAATTTTAAGGCAGAAAAAATTCCTTGTTTAAATTAACTCTCTCTGGAAATATAGGTATCATATGTATTATCGGCCATAGAAGTAAGTGCCCAGCACATGACATATGCCTGGGAAACAGCAGTTTAGTATCACCTTTATCATCCTCTTAGATAATGCATCCCAAGAGATTATGAAAAGTAGTTTTTTTAAGCAATACATTATATATCTGAATAATACAGTTTCCTAGACTTTATATTACCAAGTTCAGCTGCCAGATGCCAGGCATGTTTACACAGATCTTCTACCTTTCATAGTGCACTTTCTGAGTAGTCGATAACTAATCCAGAGATTCGCATATGTACTCACTTGCTGAAATCAAGAGTACTCTTATGTACAAAATTTTCTAACTGGGATGCCACAATAGGAACATTTATTATATAAAAATCATAGTGCCTCCCATAAAGTAGGAGCAAAATAAAATGTTTTAACTTAAAATTGAAGTGAATTATTGAACTTGATGAAAATCAAGATGAATTCAACAGACTCTGAGTTATAAAAACTTTAACATTAAATCATGTTAAGTTTGCTCAGAGTTAAAATACTTGAAGATTGTTAAGAAAGAAAAACAGTTTTCACTTTAATTTTTTAAGTGGCTAAATGAAATGTAACTAAACTTAGTTCTGTTTTGTGACCCATTAGAAGCCTAAATGGAGTTGCTGAATTGCTTATTTAGCATATTTTAACATATATATGCATACACGACTTGTACATAATTGAATTATCTCTAGCGAAAAGGAAATGAAGTATTTTTTATATCCTGAAATTTTTTTCTTCTTTTTTAAAGCATTTTTAAAATTGGTACATGCTACATACCAACATATTATATATTATAAATGCCATGTATTATATATATATATGTATCAATATAAAAATGCACACATGTATTATCTTTTCATAATTTAAATGTAAAATCTTAATGTCCTATACTAATATTATCAATGTACTGTCATAAGTAAAAACCTATATAACAATTATCCAAGTCAAGACAATATTTCCCATGAATCTACCCTCTCAATCCCTGTATCCAACCTCCTTAAAAATAACTACTTTCCTAAGTTCTAACACGATAGTTCAGTTGTATCTATTCTTGAATGTTGTATAAACAGAATCATGCAGTAGATAGCCTTTTGTCTAATTTCTTTTGCTCAACATTATGTTTGAGGATTTACCCATGCTGTCAGGTATAGGTTCATTTTTACTGCTTTATAGTATCTCTTACATGACTAAGCCAAAAAATATTTATCCATGCTTATATTTATGTCATAGGTTAGTTCCAGCTTTAGGATATTATTAATAGTGCTGTTACAAGCATTTTTGGATGTGTGTTTGGTGCACACATTTCTCATGAATACATGCCTACTAGTTGAACTGCAGCTTCACAGAGTATGCATTTATTAACTTCAGTAAATAATGCCAAGGAGTTTTCCAAAATGCTAATCTGGACCTTAGAGAATTTTTTGGCTCTGTTTGGTATTCAGATAATGGTTCTTGGTCTACTATGCATAGTAATTTAAAATTTTATTTGGTTTTATTGTTACCCATCATCATAGAGGATACCTTAAACTGTTCTTCAGCTAGACAGAAGTTTTTGTGGCATTCAGCATTTAAGCCACAAGGGGCAGAAGAAAAATCTTTCTGTCAAATACTGTATTCTATGCAGATGACAGGACCTGGTTCTTCTAAACAAACTGAAAGAAAATCTCCTGCTGATTGAAGCACAGACAAGAGTGGTGGTTTTTCTCAGTTGGATGCAAGCTTATATATTGTACCTCACAGTTCTTATTGTCTTCAATCCAAATTTCCACTACAGTCAAAAGCTAGAATACAAAATACAAATGGCAATTTTAAAATGCACACGATTGCAAAAATAAGCAAACCCAAGATGCATAAACAACTTGCAAGATAAAAAGCTGTATTTTTGTGCATCATTTCCATTTTCTTGTGCAGACTACATAAAAGAGATCTTTTGATTAGGAACAATGAGGAATACTATATTTATTTAAAGAAATACCTTCCTTTGACAGTCATAAGAAAACTTTAAAGATTTGAACAAGTATAAAATTCTGGAGTGTTAGGGTATTAAATTTCTTAATAAAGTTAGAATTGACAAGAATAAGGTCAATAAAAATAATTAGCAAAGATGGTGCATTTAATATTATATACTTAAAATGTTTAGTGCTTTTTATGGTGAAATATTTGTGAATATTATTACACTAAGAAAAATATTTTTAAAAAATACCTCTATAATCCATAATACAGATAAACTGTAGGGAGAAGCAAAAGTGGTTGAGATGCTGCATATGTCCTTTTCCTAAGGGGTTCACAAGTGAGGCCCCCTTTTCTGGCTCTCATTTGTCACCAGTGCTTCTTAAATTAAACACATGACTTTGATGATCTCACAGCAAAGACAATCAGCCTAAACTTATACATGTGTTTTTAAGGGAAGTGGGGAAACCCTGGAGATTTGATATGATTAATTAAGATAACTTCTCCTTAATATCCGTTCTTGATTTGTATCTCCAAATAAGATTACAGCAGTTTTTAAACTCTAAATTGGTATCGTTTAGTTAGTATGTTTACATTTTTTTTTTTTTTTTTTGCGATACGCGGGCCTCTCACTGTTGTGGCCTCTCCCGTTGCGGAGCACAGACTCCGGACGCACAGGCTCAGCAGCCATGGCTCACGGGCCCAGCCGCTCCGCGGCATGTGGGATCTTCGCGGACCGGGGCACGAACCCGTGTCCCCTGCATCGGCAGGCGGACTCTCAACCACTGCGCCACCAGGGAAGCCCTGTTTACATTTTTAATGATAAATGATCTATATTGAGTTCAATTTCAGACAAGAGTGTTCTCACCTATTTTGAAAAGTGTTTATTAGTTACCTTGGAGTAAATTCTATTTAATTTCTTATTTGAAGAGATTCCTTAGTTCTATTTCAAAGCATTAAGGCTTGATAATTCTCCCTGACAGAATATAATACCTGATATACTCATGCTTGGTTAGAGTTTAATGACAATATTGAACACTTATTAGTTCACAATCCTAATATCCTTACTTGTTCATATTTATGTTCTGCTCTGCTAGCTGGATTTTATATTCCTTATTTTAAAGATGGTAGGTTAAATAATTCCACCATAGTCAAAAATCTAGAAAGTGTGCACAGGATGAATGGTATTTTTCTTCTGTTTTGTACTCAGAAAACACAACTTTAGAGAATCTTTATAAAACTAATGAGCCATCTGAAGGCAGGTTTTATATGGATTCTTCTGATGCAGCTTAAATCTAGATGATGAAATGATGAAAAACTTAAAATTAGAATGATTAAATGCAGTATCTTGTACTCGAGAAGTTGAAACTCAATAAATACTTGTTCATGAATGTTGACTGTAAGATGTAGTACCTAAAACCAGACCTGCCCACTGAAGTGGTAAAAGTGCAGAGGGGACACACCCAGCTCCAGGTTTTGCTAGGTAGCCCAGACCAATGTAAAAAGTACACAGGATCCAAATGTAAGATGATCAGAAAAGGCATAGCTGAGGTACCCATATCTTCTTGCTCTCCAAGCGTACTAGACTCCATCCTCCTCTGCCTTATTTTCCAATGTTGGTCTTGTCTCATACCCCTTCAAGAAATTAGAAGCAATGAGACAGAAACCTTCTCATGTTCACATCACTGTTGCTATAGAGGAAACGACACTCTTATCAAAGACCAAGCTCTCCACATGTGGTCTATAAAGTCTGTATTACAACCTCTCCCACTTTCTCAAGGACCTTGCTCTATTTTGATGTCTAAAAGATGTCTCAAATTAAACTCTTTATTCCCCAGCCTTTCCTCCCTAAAAATCTTGCTCTCCTCCTAATCTATTCCAGCACTTTCAATGACATCATCATCCACGTAGTTGCTCAAGACCAAAATCTAGGATCTACCCTTGATTTTCCTTTCCTAACTACCTTAATTAAACTTTCTCCTTTTTCCCTTATCACCTACATCCAATTCAGCAGAAAGTAGCATTTATTCCGCCTGCCAAAAAATCCCATACACATCTTCTTTTTTCTCATTTCCATGAAATCCACCCTATACAAGCTGCCCTCACACCTGGTTTCCTACAGCCTCTTAGTTCATCTCCCTACTTCAGCTCTTGCATCCCAATAATAAATTCTCCATATGGTAGCCACATAAATTTTTCTAAAATATGTCAGAAGTAATACACATCTCTACTTACAATCTATTTAGAGTAAAATGCAAATGTTTCTCCTGGCTTACAAAGCCCTACATGTTCTGGCCCTGTCTACCTCTCTGACATTCCTTTCTAGAATAGGAACATTCTATTTCTCTAACTCATACCTTCTATGCTCCAGTCACACCAGCATTCTTTTGGTTCCTATAATGTGCAACTCTGGATTATTTTACTAGGTCTTCCCTGACCACCTTAATAACTATTTGGTTATTTGTTATCATACTAGCCTATTTATTCAAAAAAAATTAATAAATATCAATATACAAAAAAGTTGAAAGACTAATGATATCTGGCTATACTTGTTTTATTTTTAAAAGTGAGTTTCATATCATAGTCTGATAGCCATAGATAAGACTTCAAGAAGAGATGGGAATTTGTAATATGATTATGTTGAATGAGAAGGGGACATTACAGCACCTTCCTATTTAAGGTCAACATTTTATATCTTATCACATATAGATGGCACATCTGTCACTGACTCTAAATAAAGCCTTTAAGATGTATATACCATAGACAAAAACATAATCAGTTTTTGGGCCAAGCGCAGCAGGTTTGAAAATGATTTTCTTTTTATTGTGCTTTAATTCATTTAATAAACTAAAATACATAACTAACGTTGTCAATGGAACATTTATTTATTCTTTATGAACCATCACCTTGATGAACCAGAAAAACAATACAGTATTATTCTTGCCCTTCAGTGAGCATTATTTTCATAGTATCTTTCCACTAGGACAAAACCCCATTATCTTTAATGAAACTGCAATAATTTTGAGAGACATGTAAAAATGATAACTGGCTATTTCCAGTGAATAGCCAAGAAGAAGGAAGTATTCCAGAAGTGAACAAAGTCTTCTTAATATCCAAAATAAGTGTGTATTTTATCCACAGGAGAATGGATAAATCCTTTTTTTCATAAATAATTATAACAACTTTAATAATTTTAATTCCAAATTACAGCCGTTTTAAGGAAACAAATTAAGGGTGGTAACAGTACTGGAATCTGGGGTTATTTGCAGATAGAGATAAACAGTTCTAAATAAATTTACAGTGTATAATGTTATCACTGTATTTAAATCAGAACTATAATTATAGTAATAGTGAATGAGTTACAAAAATCAGTAAATTTATCATCTACATTCTGTGTTTAAGAATGCAAATAAGTGCAAAATGTAGGTAAAGAAATTTTAAATGTCCCTGCCAGAAATAATAAAAACATATATCCTAAGGGTCGTGGATGGCTGAGTTTTGAACTACAACATTACCTTTGCTTTGCAGAAAGACAAGGTACAGTATGGAACTGTGTGAAATGACTAAAATTAATCCTGAAAGTCTACAGTTGGGCCCTGGGTTGGAGGAAGCAAAGGGAGAATATAAGCCATGGTCCAGGAACCTAGTGCTGCATTTGCCCTCTTTCAATAAATTTTCTGTATTCAACAACATTAAACCTACTCATTTTTTACAATTTTTGTATGCTACCAGATACAATTTATGAAAAAAATAGGATCATAAAAGAGCCTTAGTGCATTTAGAATTCTATCTACTCATTATCTCCCTCCCTTTACCACTTAAAATGAATTACCAGGCACATGTAAAAAAACTACCAAAAATAGTTTTGAAAAGGAACCAGATTTGCTGAAAAACTTTCCTCCTGACCCCGAAAGTCCTGAAGTAAACAGCGCTAGGAAAACCGTGTGTTCTCAGAACAGATTTCAAGAGAAATCTCTGAAGATCTTTTCTTTGCTCAGTCTTGATGCCGGGCACACTACTGCCACCTTTCATGCTCGGAAACACTCAGAGATAGATGAACCACCAGGCACAGAATGAGAGCAACTCCTCTCCATTAGGTAGAGCCTAACCTAATTACATAAATGCTCAAAAAGATATAAAAGACAAGTCACAGTAATTTCATAAATGTGCAAAGACATGGAGGTGGGTTCAAGGCTTCCAAATAGAATAATCAGCAGATCTCTTTTCTCCACACAAGGAGCTGGTGTAGCATTTCTTAACCCTGTTACCAAAAGAGCAGGGACCTGATTTTATAAAAGACTGTGACTGTCAGGTTTGCCACCAAAATGATGTATGTGTTTAAGTTACTTCTCAGAAAGTGGTCTGCATGTCTTGCCTTAGTAGCTGAAGGCTCTATTAGTGAAGGATGAAAAGAAAGAGAAGGGGTAAGAAGAATAGTGAGTAGGTTTACAAAGTAAAATGAGCAAGGTGGGCTAGTCTCCACATAAATAAATGAGATTACGTATAAGTCTGCTTTTCTCACTAATAAAATTTGAATATGAAAAAACGAACACTTGAATTTTTGGTATATGGATGTACATGTATGCATAGATAAAGGCATAGATATAGGAAACAAATATATTAAATAAAAAGTCATATTACATTTGCTTTAGCTCTAGACCATTCACCTCTCTGACAGAACTCCTAAAACATCTTCTGAAATTTTTGAGACTTTACCTTAGGGAAAACACATATTTAGACAATCAGGAATGATGGACTGCATAAAGTATGCATTGTCATGAAAACTAATAAAGTAAACAACTACATTTCTCTCCTTCCTCTTCACCTGTGAATGTTTCTCTCTATTTTGCCTTAATGTGAAATGTCATAATATACTAGGAAGGGAGAAGTCAATTCCACATTATGACCTTAGAGTCACTTTTCCATATTCAGAATAGGAGAAAGATATGTTGAATTTAAATAGATCATGAAAGTTTTTAAATCCCTTCTCTCTTGAGGAGAGAATTTTCTAGATTAGTGAAAACTGATTTCCTCAAACCCACTATGTCTGTGAGCACCTGCCATATGAAATTCTAATTATCAGAGCTGTATCCTCCATTTCACCTGAACCAAAGGGAAAAAAATTAAAGGAATATTGTAGCTTTCCCATCTTTTCAGGCATGTTTGGTAGGGATACTTTCAATGTTGCTGTATTTCTGGGAGAAAATTGTCCTGGCTTCAGTATGTGTATGGTCAGTAGCCAGATTTAGAAAGTATAACTTGGTCCCAAGATATATACAGGTTCATTTGGGTTCACCACTTAGAATTAACATCTTTGATTATAAAAAGACTTTTAAATCTTTTAAACCAATTCAGTAACCAGTTTAAATCTGATTTATTACTGTTGCCACATTGTTCCTGACAAAGAAACCTGCAATAATCCCCAACAGCTGCCGGCCAACAGGTGCTGCCGAATAACACTGAAACACTGAGCCATAAGCTAGAATCAATTTTGTCTCCTTCACTGTTACAATCAAGCAAGCAGAACGACTGGAGCATTTTTAATCTTACCTTTAATATCCTTCAAAAACAGAGGTGGGAAACAGGACCCCACCGCATAATCAAGAAAGCACACTCCCTGTCATGATAATTGTTCTCCAGACTCATGCATTTTATGAGTTACATATAAAACTTATAGGGAAGGTCATCTTCTGAAATCAGAACACAGCTGGAAGGCAGTAAGAATCACATTGTATACATAAAAAACTCAGTGCCTGAGATATCACATTCAAGGGTTTAAATTTTAAGAAGTGCTCATTTGCAATCTGTGAACATATATCAAGGCAATTTAAACTATTTTTGTCCTCTGGCCCTGAATCTACATTCATATCTTTTCCTTCTAACTGCTTCTTTTTGAAAATGGACATTTGAGAAGCCACAAAAGGTCAAATATTTAATTAATAACTCTATGCTTTTCAAAAAACTTATTTCTTCATTTTTCTGAAGACTCACTCTAATGTCTGTCTCCAGCCTGGATTTTTGGATTAAGCACGTTGTGATTTTTTAAAAATAACTATCCCAATTAGAAGAAGTTGTGGAATATCTGGCAAAATTTTGAAGTTTTTGGAAAACTAGTCACAACACAGTTTTTAAAGAATCTGAGCCGCAACCTTGACTCTAGTATCGAGTTTTTGTCATTCTTGGCAAGACACTGTGACTCAATTTTACTATCTATGACACATAAATAACACCAGCATGCTTTATCTTCTGCAGTTGTGGTACCCTTGAAAATCTGTGTGAACGGAAGTTGGGAAAATAAAATTACAAGCTCTGAATATATTCGTGGGAAAAAATCAATAAGAAACTGTAAGATGAATCCTTCTGACAAGTGAAGAATCCTTTTATACCTTATTTTGAGAAATAAATTCCAGTTTTAGTATTTTAAAAAATTTCAGCCATAACTCCAAAGTCTTTGGAAGCAAAAAGAGAGAGAATTCCTAATAGTTGAGAGATTGTGGTCTGGGTGGGAAGATAATTAACTTATTTCTACATTGGCTCAAGCATTTTATAGGCAATTTTTATACCAAATGAGTCTTTATTTTACTAAAGAGTTAACTTCTATACTCTCCAAAGACACCCAGTGGAGACGATTGTTTCCTCATCACCACCAGGTAAGATTTCAATGGCATGTCTTTCTTAATTAATTGTAGTTGGTAAAGATACTGGTATGTTTAATATGAATGAAGATATTCTCTTGTAGGAAACTGTTTCATAGTAGAAGTGCTACAATTAGCCATTTCTATCTAGGTCTTTGGGTTAGGCATACCCCCCCCCCCAAAAAAAAAATCACAGACCACACTGCAGTAAGCACTCTACATCCTGGGTACAATATGTATTTATGGTCCCTACAATGTTTTCCAGAAGATTAAGTTGATTCTGTGTGAATCATTTGGAAAATTCCTACAAGTGATTCTATCCAAAAAGTCATCTTTCCCCGCCAAAGGTCCTGGCAATATACAGATCTTGACTCTATCGCTATTTAGGGAATACTTTAAGAGGTAGAAAAAATGAAAAGATAAGCTATCTTTGAATGCATATTTTTCTCAGCATTCCTTTACATGTGGAGATAGAATTTTTTTGAATCTAGATTGAACAAACAGCAAGACTTTAGTAAAACAACTGCTTTGTTAGGAGACTCTATATAGTACTAATTAAACCTACATCTTTGGATTCTTGCAGACCTGGGACCAAATACGAGCAAAACTTTTAGTTCTCATTGGTATAATAGGACTAACTATATTTCCACTCTCCCAGTGTTATGATGAAATAGGATGATGGATGTAAATTCTTATGTGGCTTTGTAGTTAACTTTCAGTACTGGAAGAAAATGAGCATCTCTTACCTTCACTAACTTTGAATTCTTTTTTTAAAGTCTGGCAGCCTTATATTACCTTATATCCCAAAGGAGTAATCTTAAGATCAAAAAGATGGACAGCAACGCTTGCATCAGTGAATGCATGCAGGGTTTCTGCAAGCTTTGGCACAAAGATTAATGCCAGCCTCTGAGACAGCATCAGTATCCCATCGTGCAGGTAATGACACCATGTGCAAGAACAAAATAAGCATGTTGTCACTGTCTTCCATTATTTCAGTCCTGAACTATCATGTGTTGTGTACCTTAGTTCTTTTCTTTCAAACTGTACAGCTACTAAAATGGTGAGGGAAATTTCTTGAGAATGTATTTCATTAGGTTTAAAACTGCCCATAAAATCTGACAATTTGTGTCAGTGTCGCTGCTAGGAAGCCAATAAAGCCAGCACACCACGGCAGGTTGCGTGAAATGCCAGCAGCATCTCCATCACCTGATGAGTCAACTGTACCCCAAAGACAAACTAATCAACACAGACCATTTCACTGACAGTACACTTGTGTTCCCGTATTTCAGAAAGGCAATTTGGGTATACTTGATGTGTAGCAGCTCTTAGGAAAAAATGGCAGCCTAAAATGGAGAAAGCTGGCTGTTAATATTTCTGATGTATTCCTCCATCAGAAAAGCACTGGCCAAAGCGATTCCTTTCCCTAAATCTCCCTCAGTGAATAGAATGTTAGACTAGCTATTCGTGTGTGATTTACATACACGTGGCAACACTTTGGGAATCCTGTTTGAGCCCACATATCTTAATCAAATAGCATGGATCAGACATTTCATTTGGAAAAAAGGATGTATTTTAAATAGATTCCAATGCTACAGAGAAATTATTTTTTGAAAGCAATTTAATACGGTTCCATGAATAGCATCTAGGATCCCCAATTCACTTAACATTTAAGAACCTACTATGTACCAGCAGACAATCTGTTTGCCAAACACCATGTGGTGCTCAGGGGACACACAGATCACAGACATAGCCCCTGTTTTCCAGGAGTTCACTCCACTGTGGAGGAAACTGCAGCGGTGGCGCCAGGAGTTGCTTAGCATCCCTCATACTTCGCCTTTCCTTGGTAATATCTCTGAGCTTCCCTAAAACCATCTCGAATCAGTACAATCTAAGTAAAACACTGTGCTGCCACTGCATCTTAGAGACAAGTCTCCTTGGCCCCCTTCCAAGATTGCTTCCCCTGAGCTCTCCACAGAGCTACCTAAGCCCATGATGGGAAACAGCCACAAACCTTCAGTGGCAATATCATGTGATAAATAACATAAATACAAAGACCTCTGTAGTCCAGAATGGTGACTGTTAAAAGATTAGGACATCAGGGGATAATTTCAGGAAATTCTTAAAAGGTGAGGACATGTTGCCCATGCAAATAATAGGAAGTTTAGGAGAAGGGAGGCAGAAGGGGCAACCTTTGAGAAAGTGTATGCAAGTTCACTGTGCAATAACCACAAAGCACTCAGCATGGCAAGAGCGCAGCGTGTCAATGCAAGGCGTGTCAAAGATTAAGTTGGGCTGATGAACAGGGACCAGATTATAAAGGAGATGCCTGCCTTACTAAAAGTTCCCATATAAACTTTAAATTGGAGACCATGGCATCCTTAGGAGAATATTAAGCAACAGAGATGTGAGAATGGGAGAAGGAAGAAAGGGTGGCAGATGACTGACTAACTTAAGAAGCTGTTCAGAAATCAAAGGAAGAAATATTTAGATTTTGAATGAAGGTAATGGCTGTAGGACTGGAAAGAAGCAGAAGGCTTTTAGAAAGATGTCAGAGGCAATACCCACAGCACTTGGTGGCTGAGTGGATGGCAACTGTAAAAGCGGGCTCCACGGTATGGCTTGTGATGTGGATAATGGGTGAATGCGGCTCTTCATCAAGATCAGGAATATAGAGGAAGAAATGAGAGGTCACAATGACTAGTGCAGCCTCTATGATCGAAACAAGTATGTTTAAGGCAGCTAAAACAAAATAAGATTATCACCCATTTCTTCCTAAAAGAAATCTGTTAACACAAGTAGTAAAAAGACACTAAACTCTTAGCAAAAAGCACTTTAAAATTTCACATTAAAATTCTACAAAAGTGTTATGCAGAGAACAATACGATTTCCTATATATGATCACAACCACAAATGACATGTCTCTGGGTTTCAATAATCGAAGATCACATTTTAAACACTTTACAAGTTGGTTCTTACCTAGCCTGTGTTATCTGCTGCCAATATTATATATTTAATTATAGACTGATTAAATACTGATCGTTAGGCATTTATGATAAATACCTAACATTAGGCTTTGCCATCCGAGACACTGATGGGCACTTTTCAATCTTAGGTTCTTTTTTTTTTTACCAAAACATAAGAATAATTATATCACACTTACATATCTTTTCTTTAAAAATACAATAAATCTCAAACAGATAGTTCTGAAGAAAAAGCATAAGAATAGGAAACACTTGAAAACAGGATCTCCCCTAACAAAAACTAGAAATATGGAGCTAATAGGTAGATAAATAAATATAAAAAGGGACAGAAACACAAAAATTATACATACATATACAATTATATATAATATAGATATAGTCTTTCCCTTGAGTTGAGGCATCTTTGGATCAATCTACAGAGCTACAGAATAACTGGAAAACTTTTCTAGAATGAAACTATTGTAATTATTCCTTCAACAACAATTTATTAGTCTCTGTGTATTTAGCATAGGAACTGGAATTAATTTAAATTGTACAATTACTATTAAATTATTGGAAATATTTTAAAGTAATGAGAAGTCAACAAGTTATCAATTACTCAAAAATTTAGTAAAATACCAGTATTAAAATGCTAAATAGCCAGGACATGGGAGCAATCTAAGTGTCCATCAACAGATGAATGGATAAAGAAGATGTGGCACATATATACAATGGAATATTACTCAGCCATAAAAAGAAACGAAATTGAGTTATTTGTAGTGAGGGAGATGGACCTAGTGTCTGTCATACAGAGTGAAGTAAGTCAGAAAGAGAAAAACAAATACCGTATGCTAACACATATATATGGAACCTAAGGAGAAAAAAAAAAAAAGTTATGAAGAACCTAGGGGCAAGATGGGAATAAAGACACAGACCTACTAGATAATGGACTTGAGGATATGGGGAGGGGGAAGGGTAAGATGGGACAAAGTGAGAGAGTGGCATGGACATATATACACTACCAAACGTAAAATAGATAGCTAGTGGGAAGCAGTCGCATAGCACAGGGAGATCAGCTCGGTGGTTTGTGACCACCTAGAGGCGTGAGATAGGGAGGGTGGGGGGGAGGGAGACGCAAGAGGGAAGAGATATGGGAACATATGTATATGTATAACTGATTCACTTTGTTATAAAGCAGAAACTAACACACCATTGTAAAGCAATTATACTCCAATAAAGATGTTAAAAAAAAAGACTTGGTGCAGCCAAATAAATAAATATTAAAAATAAATAAATTAATTAATTAATTAAATAAAGTGCTAAAAAAATCATCAGGTAGGATAATCCTCACCTGTTCCTCCTTTTGGAGGGCAGATACAGAGTGAAATAAGTCAGAAAGAGAAGAACAAATGTACAATATCGCTTATATGTGGAATCTAGAATAATGGTACAGATAAACTTATTTGCAAAGCAGAAACAGAGTCACAGATGTAGAGAACAAACTTACGGTTACCAAGGCGGGGAAGGGGGCGATGGGATGAATTGGGAGATTGAGACTGACATACATACACTACTATGTATAAAATAGATAACTAATGAGAACCTACTGTATAGCACAGGGAACTCTACTCAATGCTCTGTAGTGACCTAAATGGAAAGGAAATCTAAAAAATAGTGGATATATGTATACTTATGACTGATTCACTTTGCTGTACAGCAAGAAACTAACACAACATTGTAAAGGCAATAAAAATTAATTAAAAAAAATTAAAAGTAAAATGCTAAAAAAGCAGGTTTTCTTTATATTATCTTATTATATAAAGCACAATAGGGCTTCCCTGGTGGTACAGTGGTTAAGAATCCGCTTGCCAATGCAGGGGACACGGGTTCAAACCCTGGTCTGGGAAGATCCCACATGCCATGGAGCAACTAAGCCCACGCACCACAACTACTGAGCTTGCACTCTAGAGCCTGTGAGCCGCAACTACTTAGCCCATGGGCTGCAACGACTGAAACCTGCGCATCTAGAGCCCATGCTCTGCAACAAGAAAAGCCACTGCAATGAGAAGCCCGAGCACCGCAACGAAAGAATGGCCCCTGCTCGCCACAACTAGAGAAACCCTGGCGCGGCAACAAAGACCCAACACAGCCAAAAATAAATTAATTAATTAAAAAAAAAAATCAGGCCTGACAGGAAAATGCTGCTGTTATGGCCATTAAAAAAAAAAAAAAACGACAATAGATAACGTTAGTAAATCATTTTTTTTTTTATTTCAAGGCTGAGATATTTGAGTGGGCTAAGAATGGAGCAATCATTATCCCCTCCTCCTAGAAGAAAAATGTGAGGTGTGTTATCTATAAAAATTAATGAAGAAGGAAGAAAACAAAGAAAGAAGGAAGGGGGGATGGAGAGAAAAATGAGGGAGAACTTAAACTCACTGCCTTACACAAACCTAACCTCAGCAGCTAACATAAACACTGAGAATAAACTCTGGGAAAGAAACCTTTGCATTTTTACACAAAAAGGACAGTAAATCATAACTTATAGAAGTTTTTATCCAAAATAACACACATTAAAGTAGAATTTTCTTTCCAGTATATTTTTTCTTTCCAAAATAAATTTCTGACAACTCAGCAGATATTTTATAGAAGTTTTGAATGTTACTGAGGAATCTGATAATTCCTTAAGATTTCACTTGAAAATCTGGATCACATAAATTGAAACCAGGGTGAAACTGTGTCAACAAGCACTAACTATAAATATGTCCTGAAATGAGTTTAGTGGGAAATGTGTTAAATTCCATATAACAGATTATGAAGCGTCAAAAAGATATTGTGTTTATAATTTGACAATAATTAGAACGTGTCAAAATATGAGCATATACTATAATAGAATATAAGAAAAAGAATTAGAAATAAAGTCAGAAAATAAGAAAAGTACATTGTTCTTAGTTTGCAAATTAAAATCAAAGTAAGAAAAACAAGAAACTCAGTTTACAATTTAGTCAATTAATTTCAGTCAAACTGTATTTACTAAGAGGACAATATGTTAGGCTCCGATGATTCAACAGTCCACAAAACAAACATGATCCCTGCTCTCACAGAAATACATCCTTGCTAAATTGTTCAGAAATACATATGGGTGTAAAGCAATGAGTATTGAGACATGACTGTATTTGACTGAAAATAACCACCATCATCCTACCTCTGATTTGGAAACCTATTTTTCTAAAATGTTTCAAGACGTAGCAGTAGTTTACATGTCCACCTTGCTCCTCTTTGCTGCTACTACCAAATCAATTTTCTCTTTCCCTCCAGAAATCTCAGCTTATTTGAAGCTTCTATCATCAAGCTATACCACCTACTACATCCCCCACTGCTTTCATAAAACCACCTTCCAGGCATTTTAAAGACATGGTTTCTGATTCATCTTCCTTCCCACCTCTCCTTGTGTAACAGCAAAATCTACACATGTGACTCACCCAGTGTTCAGGTCCTTGACTTCCTCATCAACCTCTTTTATGCCTCTCCATCTCCAGTACCCACCCTCAGGGCTCCTCCCTAGACCTGGAATTCACCACACCACCTCATCCTTTCAGCTCACTTACTCTTGTACCCCATTACAACAAGTCATGGTCCTTTCTCTTACCCATCCTCTCTTTCCTGCCATCATTCCCTCCTCCCAGGCTTAATGATTCCATGATCCATCCTTAAAACCACTGCATTACAAACCTCCTCAACTCCATTTCTCTTTTAAGAAAGCTGCTTCATTCTTTTACTTAAAAATCACTGGAAAATTTGAACATCTTATCACAGGTATGAACTCTTGAATAGTCAGCTTGTACCTACAGTTCCAACCTTGACTCCCTTACTTTACCCTAGTCACACTGGCCATATCTTGAACCCACCAAACCCTTTCTTACTATTATGCCTATCCACTTTTTCACCATTCTGCCTTGTGAGCTTATCTCCCCAACTCTTGACTTGCCAGCCTCTCTCTCATCCTTCTCTCAGCTGCAATGTCACCTCGACATACAGTCTTCTCTGGCCATTTCATCTAAAATAACTTGACACAATGACTTTCTATTACATTGTCTTGTTTATTTCCTTCTTAGAACTAACTGTATATATAGTTATATTGTTTAATTACTTACTGGCTATCTCCTGCATTAGACTTATAAGCTCCATAAGGACAAATGCCCTTATCTGTTTTTTCGCTTTTATATTACATATTAGCAAATATTAAATTCATACACAAATTAATAGAATGAATAAAAGGGAAGTAATAGGAGAGTAAGGTTTGACTATATACATGTCAAAAATCTAAAAATAGTAAAAAAAAAAAAAAAAAAAAAAAAAACCAAAAAGAAAGGGAGGGTGGAACTGGATGAAGGCCATCAAAAGGTGCTAAAAGTTCCAGTTATAAGATACATAAGTACTAGGAATGTAAAAATCATGATAAATATAAACACTGCTGTATGTTAAACACAAAAGTTGTTAAGAGAACAAATCCTAATAGTTCTCATCACACTCAAAAATTTTTTTCTATTTATTTAATTTTGTACTTATATGAGATGATGGATGTTCACTAAATTTATTGTTATAATCATTTCATGATGTATGTGAGTCAAATTATGCTGTACACCTTAAAATTATACAGTGCTATATATCAATTAAATCTCAATATAAAGGAAGAAAAATAAATGAACAAATAAAAATTGATTTAGAAAGGAAAAAATAAAGAAAAACAGTAAAAAAAAGAGTTCAATATTTATTTAGCCATCTATACAAAAAAAAATCGGTGTATACCAAGTCTACTAATTATACTCTTATTTTGGTCAATATAACTAAGAGAAATTAAGGCATATAAATGTATTTTAATGTAAAAACTGGTAATAACATAAAAATTCACTAATCAAAAAAAAGAAAAACCAGTCAAGTGGGTTGTTTGATAGCATATAATAAGGAAAATGATACCTGAATTCAATTTTTGAAAATTAAAATTAAAGTAGCATGAAAAATATAGATAGAACCCAGAAATTCATCTATAAGAGAATCAGATTTAAACTATGAAATAACAAAGATACGCTAAATCATAATATTTACAATAAATTCTGAAATTCACAAATATTAAGTAATTGAATATGTCATTGATGAGTCACAAATCTAACGAATCATGGGATTTCTCTACCAAATATCAGGTTCTTATCAACCCTCTTAACTTCATCCTACAGAAATCTTCTTTAACTATCCAGGTAAATACAGTATTATGCTAAGTATAATAGAATTATGTCAAATACATATATTATCTGACATAATATCTATGAGAACTTTCACTCAGAAAATAATTTGTATTGACTATATATAATTCAATGTGATAAACTTTTACATGTTCTTTATTTTCTCTGCCCATAAAACTATACCCATGAGGATACTTTTTAACTATCTCTAAACTTCTATGGGGTAGAAGATTATAATAAATATGTGATCAGGATTTGTATAATAAGTGTTATTTTTAAAAGTAATCTTGGTAAAATATACAGTGGAACTTACACCCAATTTAATCTTCAGTTTCAAAGATAAAACTACATAGGTTCGATCAAATGGTAACAATACAAATAAATAAACAAAAAGCTCTCAGCTCAATATTGATTCAAACTACCATAAGAAACTCAAAGTGTATCAGACTCTAAATAGATCAGATTCCATCCCTTTAGTATTCCTTTAGCATAGGTATTATAAACTCTGGCCTACTGTCCTGGAATGGTTCCATAACCTTGGTGTGATACACTAAAAACACCTTCATTCACAAATTTGGACCATTCAGCTAGTTGGAAATTGAGTAAACTAATAAGATAACGGATACCCCAAATCCTGGGAGTCTTCCTTGAAATAAAAATCCTTGGTATTCCTTGCTTTTCTCACCTGTCCTTCTCACAGTTACAGGTGTGTAATCATACGACAGAGATTCCTAATCTATCCTTTTGATTTGGTCCATCAATTTTCAGCAGTTTCAGATGTCACAATCCATTATGCACCATTCCTTAAAGCTCTTCTGTCATAAATATCTAATTCTCTGGTTCTTAGCATTGACATAGCATTAACTCTTAAAATTTGATTCACAAAACCACTCCAGTTCTCAAGTATAATACTCCCACTTGAAATTAGGCTACCAGTTTATTAAACACCACAGAGTATTGCTCAAAAAGCCCAAGCTGATTAGTCTTTAATTAAAATAGCCACAGTTTGGACCTTTAATATCTCACTGGATTTAAACTTTCTATTAATTTTTCTCTGAGTCTATTAATCATAGTAATTAAATGAGAGGAACATGTGGAACAAAGACACTACTTTCCTTCATAGATTTCTTGTTTAAAAAACACTGCCTCCCCCCACCCCCGCACGAACACACACACACACATTGTAAAGTTTATGTTTTTTAAAAAACTATTATTTCTGCATCAAAAAAGCTACATATTTTCTTTCATGTAGCCAGAATAGTCAACCATAACAATGTGTATATTAGGGCTATGTTAATTTTCAAAAAAAAGGGGGGAGCAAGGATGCAGGTAAGAGTGTCTTTCATGTATATGCTGAAAAGCTCACACAAAAGAGAAGAGAAATGTACAACTAGCCTGTAATGATGTGTGTAATATATTCTCAATATAATATGTATAAAATCTAACATATATAAATTTGAGTGTAAATTTCCCATCCCCTTTTGAGTTGCCTAGCAACACGAAGGCACCCAGAACCACTGTCAAGACAATGTTACTGAAATTTGTGAGAAGTAACTGTTCACTCATTGTTAAGTCAGGCTCCATCTACATTATATCTAAACTCTTGGTGGATCATTTTCCAGTTTCTGCTGCTAGTAATGTTTTCATACGAAAAAGAGACTACTTTTTTTCTCTTCAGCTTTCCAGTCAGGATGTTTTTGGCACGATCGATACATGTGCATAAAAATGTGGCTGTTGTCATTTAAAATAAATAATCCATGGCACTCACTGCTGGGGTTCAGTGATTTCATCTGCAGAAAGATTTTGCAGTGTATCTCCGGGATGGTTCTCATTGACAGGTAGAGAAATTAAGTAGTACCAGCGATGTATTTGGCATATGAAACCCAAAATACTTTTATTAAAAAAAAAAACATTCTGCTATCTTAAATGAAATTTCCATTCTACTTTTGGATAGCCTTGTACATAACTGAGAATTGGACCTTACTTTGACACTGTCCCAAATTTATAGTTTTCTCTTCACAGCAGTAGATTCAATGAGGTGATACACATGAAGTATCTAAAACAAAACTGTCAACAAACAGTGAAGACAAAAAGGACAAAAGCCATGTGGAAACACTGAAATGTTATTGCACAAAATATTGGTTTCTTCTTACCCTAACCTAGCTAGTCAGGAATTACACTCTTCCTACTCCTCACTGAACATAAATGTAATTGGATACTGTAGAATATAGACGTGTTATTTAAATTTAAATGTGAAAGCATGATGTGTGTGTGTGTGTGTGTGTGTGTGTGTGTGTGTGTGTGTAGTTCTCCTTAAGTGACAATTCCTGGGTCTCATATCCAGATACCCTAAACTGCAAAAAAAAAAAAAAAAAAAAGATTTTTATCAAAGATGATAATTATTTGAATGCCTTATAGTTGCAAACTATTTCTAATTTGCAACATTTCTCATTTAATGGAGGGCTACATACCAACTCCTGAAATAATCTGATCACAGAACAAGAAATGTCTCTAACTTCAGTAAAACCATAACATTCTTGAGGGATATATCTTGGGATCACAAATCTCATAATACATAAAAAATTTAAATGACTAGAAGTTGAACTTCTTTTTAGGTACCACTTCCTGCTATGAAACAAAGTTTTTATAACTTTTCAAAAGTTAATATAAGGTGTTAATTAACTGACAACCACACTGCAATGTTGGTACTGTGTAGTCAGCTGGACTCACTTACTGGCTGCCAATAACTGAAGTCAGAGCAAAAATTACTGTCCTTAAAAATTTCAAAGTGTATTACACACCTTGGAGATTTCTCACAAATATCTGAAACTGAAAGATTTGTAACTGTATAGGGTAAAATAAATGCCAAGGCTCTATCACTGCATTAAAATTTTTAAACAGTTGATTATGTCAATTATTCTATACTATATGCTATAATATAAAAAGGGTTAAATAATTCACAATAAACATGCTCTGGCCATAGAATACAGTGGCAAATTCATGCTGTGATTTAAAATAATGTGGACATAAAAGAAAATTACTAGACCATGAATGCATTTCTCAAGTTAATATTCAAATGAGCCTAATTCCAGGGTTTTGCTTTCACTGGAAATTAAACAGATGTACAGATGTCAAGAGTACACAGGAAATACTTTTGAAAATTAAAACTTAAATGGTCAGTTTGCTCAAATATTTCACCAATGAATTAGGTATGTAATTCCAATATCATTTTATTTTATCTTAAAATAGGTTTCATAGCCAACCGTAAGTTTCTCCTGAAGGGTTTCTTAAAGAAGTCAGCAACTGTCACAGACTTTTGTATTCTAACAAAACAGGAAGAGTTTTTTTAAATCGTGCTTTTTGCTTCACTATTTAATATGAGAAGCAGATTGCTTTACCTTCTTCAATTTATTGTGAAGAATTCTAAAATGAATTTTTATGTTATTATACCAACATTACTGTATTTTACTTTGAAAAATTTGTAAAGCAAATATGAAGATGTTTTTGCTTCCATAATAGACTGTAGTATTTTCATCCATTTACATTTTGGGGAGCACTAGTTTTACCAAAATATAGCAATAGAGTGTTTCATATTTCAGGACAGCAGAGGAAAAAGGGCTATGTCAATTGATACAAATTTCTATTTGTAAACCAGTCATCATTATTAGGGGAGAAAAAAAAGTAGAAGGAAGCAAACCTAGGAGAATAAAGTAAGCTTCCTAGCAGGATTCTGCTCTCAGGAAAAAAAATAAACAAAAATCACAAGGTGATTTTTCCCTTTGTACGGGACAGATTGTGCAATACCCCAAATCCCAAGAATTCATTCTTTTTGAACCAAAATTCAACCTAAATGATCATCTCTATGTTTATACTTGTTTAAACTGATTGAATCACAATCTTCTACCCAACATTAAAGAAATAACATTGAAATTGTCCCCTTTATAATGATTAAAAAGCATTTTTAATACCTACATTCTTAGATCTGTAGACTAGTTCTTTCAACCTTTAAATACAGGAACCCATGCTGATTAAAATATCCTCTTTATGCATATATCGAAATATACGATATTGTGTCATTTATGTACTGACAAGTCCTCCCAGCTCAATTAAAAACTAATTTTAGCTCATTTGTTTTAGGTAACAAACAACACACAATGAAAGTATTTCAGATTAAAGCTTTCAACAATGAACTCTCTGATTAAGGCAAGATAAATAAGAGTCAAAGTGGCCTGCTTGAAAACAAAACAAAAATACAAACTAGTCTTTTACCATGTACTTGGCTTAAGGCAAACCAATAAATATTTAATAAGCTCACCACAAAGAAGTCCACTTCTTCCCAGACACAAAACTCTATTGGGTGTTATTACCTCTAGCTGTGGACCCAGAGCTTCCATTAGCAGGATCTATTATAATAGGAAGTTGAAGCACAGAACAACTTATTAGGAGCTCGGGCAGCCAGCCAGGCTCTAAATGCATGTTCATATTTGAAGATATATGTTTTCTTTGTTAGATACACATTTCTGAGATGTTTCACTTGCATCTCATTTGTTGTTGTTTTATTCCTATGAGTTACAATAAAATAGTCCCTAATTAAACCATCAATAATCAATAATTAGAATAATTACACCCTTCAGGGAACCAACAGGAAATACAAAAGAGAATAATATTTTTTCTGAAAAGGACAGGCCGAGGAAGAGCTGAAAAATAAAAAACGCTAACTACATATTGTGTGCTGCGGAAGCCTGATAAACACTTCTCTGAAACAAAGCTATATGAGATATCTTGGCTTGTGCTAGAGCTTTGAGTTTAGTAATATTTCAGCAGTGGCCATAATAAATAGAAAGCATTTAAAAATAATAAACATTTATAACTACTCTTAGTTCTATCCAGCAAAATTATCTAGAAAACTGGCTTTTATAAATATCAATGAAGTTTGATGTGAAGTGAAAAATAGTAAGTTACATTTTATAAGCTCTTATTATGTGCCAGGTCCTTGTATGTATTATCTGTAATTCTTAGGACAGCTCTGTGAGGCATAGATTTAATAGGCAGAGTACCTGAGGCATGAGAGGAAAATGTCTTGCTTTCTAGTAGCCAGCTAGCAAAGGTACAACAAGAATTTTGACACAAATTCAAAGGTCTATTCTTACTTAGCCCATGCAGGCTATTTGAATGCTATTTTGTAGACTGATGCTTTATCAACTGAGCATATATGAGCACCATGCATGATTTCACTCACTCAAAAGAAATTAAGTTCACATGATTCTTCTCTGCATTACTCCATCTTCATAATTTATATTTAATTTTTACAGTTTTTAAATTTTAGAACAAATGTTTCACATGTATATGCTTTACTACAATTCAGTTGTTAAAATTTTGAAGGATGGAGCCCTATTTCAGTAATTTAAAATATATGTATAAAGTATCAACAAACTTGTTAACTAAATATTATAAAATTCAAGAAGCCAGGCTCACATAGTCATAATATCTTCTAGATAATCATCATTTTTAAGCAACCTACATCCACACATCACCACCACTGCCATTCTTTATAAAATGTTTTTGTGAAGACAATCCTTTCACTTCTAGAAACTCAATATTACTTTATAGAACAATTTTGTCCTGTTTTTCATTTAATTGACTAGGAAAGGATAATTTCATTTTTATTCCATATCCTATTAATTTGAAGTGAATCTAATAGACTTGATAAATGAACAACTTTAGCATGAAGAAATTTCTGAGTTTTCTAAATCAAATGCTTCAGTTTTAATTTATTTGGCTCAACTCAGATGAAACTTAATCTCCATCAACATAGAAAATAAACATGGAGAACCAAATTTCTCTTAGTCCTATGATTTCAAAGACTTAAAGAAAAAAAAATATTTCTAATTTATTCTAAATTCTGAGCACTTATGAGAATACCAATCACTATTTAATTGTCCAGGCAATGCTTACGCAGTATTGGGCTCCGTGCCCCCTGATCCCTTCTCATGCCCATGGTAGCATATGTAATGTACATTATTATAGTGCCTTAGTCTTAGGCTGGCCTAGCAGGTTTTGTTTAATACCTAAAACTTCTTTAGTAAAACATTTGTCCATACCTAATGTGTTTATTTTTTATCAAAAAATGCATTTGATGGAGAAAATAAAATGTTACTTGCCCAGGATCACATTTTCATAGCCTGTGCATTGGTTTGGCACTAGCAAGCCTATTTCATTAACAAGTGGACACTTTATTTTTTTTTCCACTAAATTTGCATTGTCATGCCCCCTTTTAAAACTCCTTCACTTGTCCCAACATGGTGCACTCTCTAAATAGACTAACATTTCAAGTACTGATTATCAGATCAAATGTTGAGCAGTACTTGCACAAATAAAAATTATAAAGTAAATAAGCAAAATAAAACCAAGCTATGACTAAACAACAAGGTCCTACTGTATAACACAGGGAACTATACTCAATATCCTGTGATAAACCATAATGGAAAAGAAAATGAAAAAGAATATATATATGTATAACTGAATAACTTTGCTGTACAGCAGAAATTAACACAATATTGTAAATCAACTATACTTGAATAAAATGAATTAAAAAAAAACCAACAAACTATGACTTTGGTTGACAAATGAGTTACACTGGTTCCTGATTTTCCTTTAAAAAAACAAATATAGTGACATAATTTGAAAAAGGCATTTCCAGTTCAAGTTGGTGACATTTTTCTCTGAAAAAAGAGGGCGAATTAATATGAATGTAAATATTTAGGTGAGTATTCAACTTAAGTGAGTACTCTGGTTAAGCTAACTTTATTTCCATCACAGTAGCAAGAGACCAATTAAGGGTCATTCATTTATTCAAAAAACATTAAGTGATCAGTTTGTGCCAAGCACTAATCTAAGCCCTGGGAATACATAGATTGTTAAAATGTGAGGAATCAGTGACCAGCATAGAGAGCAGCGTGCTCTTTTTCTTCTCTACAACTTCAGACTGAGCTCCACTAGAGACCTAAACTCTAAGGCGATGTTTATCACAGTTGCAGGCTGAATTAACTCCCAGGTACTATGAAGAAGTTAGCAGACCACCCACCAGGAGGGTGATGTTTTCAATGGTCTTTCTTTAATTTAGGAGAGAAGATTCTTCCACTAAACTCTTTGAACAACTATAACATTAAGCCACTTCACAAATTGCCTACAGGGTTACAGCCTCTTTTTACTCCTAAGTAGGGTAACTTCTAAGAATGAATGTTGGTGCTACTAGCAGTTGTATCAGGATATGAAGTGTAAACCGGCATGGTCCTGGGCAAACAAGAATATACAGTCATACTATCTATAAGGCAGTGAACTGGTTTTGATTTCTTGAACTGAACTTTTTCTTCCCTCAAACCCAAACATCCAAATACACACACACACACACACACACACACACACACACACACACACACGCTCATGCACGTACACTTGCAGACTGTCGATTTCAAAAGTTGATTCAACCATAGTAGCTACATGAACTTGTGCAGTCACTAAGCCTTTCTTACCCAGTTTACTTACCTGTCAAATGGGGTTAATCTCTATATTTACAGAGTTTTGTGATAATTATAATTATATAATTTTTAATTCAGGAAAAGTGTTTGGCATGTAAGTTTTAAATGTAATACTTATTTATTATTATTTTAATTATTGTTCCACATCGACTTTGGCCTTTGGAAGGGGCACTAGAGATTATCATAACATCTAGGATAGTGGTGATCCTAAAATCATTGGTCAGTAATAGATATCCCCTTTTCTGTTCTCATCAAAACACTGTTAGAAATTTCCAAATAGTTTAAAAAACTCAATTGCTTTACATTTGAAAATTGCATGCTGAGTAACTAATATGATAAGGTATTCTATCATATATTTCATAATATCACCTCATTCAATTGTCAAGTACAAACTGGAACTTGCCATCTACCTCTAAAAGGATTAAACTATGAGCCGCTGCAGCTGCTGACCTTCAACACCCCCTGAAAGGAGTTCAGGGTGGAGATCAGGAGTGAGGCCCTCTGTGCTCTGGGAAAAACTGGCAGAATAGGTCTTCAGATAGTTAGATATATTCAGGATAAGATTTTATAAGCCAAATTCTTGCATCTCCTTGAACCTAGAAAGGCACTAAAATCCTTCATGGTGACGTCTGCTCCTCGTGACTATCAGTAATCTTCACAAGGGTAGCAGCAACCTTCTGCAAAAATGTGTGCTTGATTGCACGCACTCCCCTTTCACAAAAATCACATATATACTGACCTTCCCACCTGCCTCTTAGGAGCTGTTTCTCAGAGCTATCTGAAATGCTATCCCCCGGGCTATAGTCCTCATTTTGCCCCAAATAAAACTTGACTCACAACTCTCAAGTTGTACATTTTTCTTTCAGTTGACACAGCCTTCACCACAGACCTATGGAACAAATGAAAAAAGTTAACTAACCCGTCTAAAGTCAAAAACGTAGTCATTGACAGGCCAGGAATTGAACCTGGATCTTTTAACTTCAAGTCCAGGACTGTTCCCTTCAAATTGAGTTTTCCCTTTTTCCTCTTCCCTAACCATCAGACATACCCTCAGAAGCTTTGGAACATAAAATTTAGACACATGATTTGTTAGATAATCTGCAGGAAAAATACACTATCATATACTGGTCTTGAGATTGGAAAATGGTCATACCCACACAGAGAGGAATTTGACAATATCTAATTAATTTATATCCACGTTCACCCTTTGACTGAGTAATCACACTTTTAGGAATCTATTTAAATACATAGTGAAAAACATATAAAAGAGACATACACAAAACAATTGCCTGCAATCTACTTGTAGTAGCAAAAGACTGGAAAAAATACCCTTAAGTGGATTCTTTGTAAAAACTATTTTGAGACATTCCCCTCAAAATGTAAAGGTAACCCAAAACTAAAGAAAACGGTGACACATAAGGGAGAGAATAAACAGGATGGATAGACAGAGTCTAGTTTTCCCTGAACATACCTTTATTTCATAGATTTGACTTTGGAACTATGAAAAAGTTCTACATTTTTATGAAAAAAACCAAAACTTTAAAAATTGTAATGCCCGGACTTCCCTGGTGGCACAGTGGTTAAGAATCCACCTGCCAATGCAGGGGACACAGATTCAATCCTTAGTCCAGGAAGATCCCACATGCCATGGAGCAACTAAGCCCGTATGCCACAAGTACTGAGCCTGAGTCCTAGAGCCTGTGCACCGCAACTACTGAGCCCACCTGCCGCAGCTACCAAAGCTCGCAAGCCTAGAGCCCATGCTCCACAACAAGAGAAGCCACCGCAGGGAGAAGCCCGCATGCCACAACAAAGAGTAGCCCCTGCTCACCACAACTAGAGAAAGCCCACGTGTAGCGACGAAGACCCAACACAGCCAAAAAAAAAAAAAAAAAAAAAAAAAAAAAGTAATGCCTTAAAGCAAAAAATCACATAAAACAAATGAAGCTGTGATTAGAGTTGGTAGCTTAACCACATAAACATTTTTTCAGGTGAATATTTTTTTAAGAAAGGTAATTTGACTGCACATGTCTAGTGGGATGTTTCAGAAGTACAAACTAATGACTACGAATTTTTTAAAAATAATTTCAGTAACTATGTTGTATATGATAATATTGGTATTATTCTAAAAGTACATATACAGACAGAGAGATAGCATGACAGAGCAAATAAATTATTAGGAATAAAAGCTTTCAGTAAATGAGAAAATAGATACAATATAAAATATAAAAAATTAAACATAGCCCCATTATCCTAAATGGACATACCAGCATGAACTCATGATGTATTTTCACTATCAAAAAATACATATTTCTCACATGAGCCGCTGCAAGACCTAAAAACTACCGACATATTAACAGTGAATTGCCCTACAGGCCTAGATGTGGCCTACAAATATCATTTCCCACTACAAGGACCAGAGTTCCTCTGTGAAATGACCGTTTCTAAGAGTAAGACACAAGCAAGACAATCCTACAACATCTTCATATGCCAGACAGCACAGAAAATAGCAAAGAAAATTGAGCTGTAAAGAGTATAAAAAAGCCAAGCTGAAAACACTCCCACCAGACAAAGGTGGGGCAATTTAAGCATTGATAGGGATAACTACAATGAATTGAAGGACATCAAATATGTTCAAAATCCATGAATTCAAAAAGACACGTGGAATCTACAAAAAAGGTACAAATGAACTTATCTACAAAATGGAAATAGAGTTACAGATGTAGAAAACAAACACGGTTACCAGGGCGTAAGGGGCAGGGAGGGATAAACTGGAAGATTGGGATTGACGTACACCCAAAATATCAAGTATTTAATCTGTTTTCCTGTGTGAACTCTAGCTGGGCTTAAAAAAAATAGTCAATGATGGAAAGCTTTTCTTTATATAAGTATTCCAGCAAATATATTAAAAAGGAATGTTAGATTATCACTGACTATTTGATGATAAAACATAATTATTGTTTACTTTTTAGTGTATAATGATATTGGGATTATGTTTTTAAAAATAATCTTTGTCTTTTAGAGATGCATTCTTACATATTTGCAGATTACAGATTATATGATGATATCCAGGATTTCCTTCAAAAGAATCCAGTGAGGAAAGAGGATAGTCAGTAGGGTTTCAGATTTAAAAAAAAGACTAGAAGGGTAAGCTGGGATGAAGTGAGAGAGTGGCATGGACATATATACACTACCAAATGTAAAATAGATAGCTAGTGGGAAGCAGCCGCATAGCACAGGGAGATCAGCTCGGTGCTTTGTGACCACCTGGAGGGGTAGGATAGGGAGGGTGGGAGGGAGACGCAAGAGGGAGTATACATATACATATATCCCCATATGGGGATATATGTATATGTATATGGGGATATATGTATATGTATAGCTGATTCACTTTGTTATACAGCAGAAACTAGCACACCATTGTAAAGCAATTATACTCCTATAAAGATCTTTAAAAAAAAGACTAGGTGATGAGTAGTGCTATTGAAGTGACTACTGTGTACTTGAGAAGTTTTTTATACTATATTCTCTATTCTTTATGTTTGAAATTTTCCATAATAAAACATTTTTTAAATATTGGAGGATTAATGTCAGATTCTCCAGTGGGCTCCAAACTGAAGTTTTCCTTTGTTTTTGTGTGCCATTTTGTTGACACTTTTAGATCTTGAGTCAAACTTTCTTATTAAAGTCAATCCCCTCCCCACAATCATCCAATGTTTTTGTCTTTATTTTTGCCTCACTTTCCAATAAAATGTCTACTCCTGTCCCAACATCAAAAGAGCAGAATTTTGCCATAAGCACTGAATAGTTTAAAATTGCATAGTGGTTTGAAGTGTTCAGGCTGGTAACAGCACTGTAAACCTTGACTAATCCGTATTATAAAATAGCACCCTTCAAAAAAGCCCAGGAAGCTATCAGTTTCTCCTCAATCGGCACAAGCAACCATCTGACCCACTTTCCTTCAGACAGACCCATTCCACATTCAGGACCATGAACATCATGAACATAAATCTAAAAAGAATGAGGCAGGCGATGAACAAGAGTTTTTTAAAAGCTGTACTTACAAGACACTATATTATGATTTATATCAAATGAATAAAAAGTGATACAGTCTTTGCATAATAAAAATCATGTATTTCAGACCTACTAATTAATTTGTAGAAGATCTACACAGAAGAGCAAGAAAATGATAGTTTCTAATAAACTTTGAAATATTCATGAGTCTATTTTCCATCCTGATTCAATGCAGTCAAGTGATTCCCAAGGTGTATATAGGAAATTTATGTTGTTTTGTAATACAAACACAGCCCCCTGAAAACTACCCCCCTAAGTACTCCACCCCCGAAAACTAAGGAATCAAATAAAATTTAACTAAACCATGTCTGTCACCATCTAAACTGACTATCAAGATTAAATTACAGAGAAATTCAGATGGAAACCCCAGTAAGATTCGTGAGAAACGTCTCTCTTTCCCATCGCAAAAACTTCATTAAATTTTTCATCTCTAGAAAGAAACTTTGTTTCTTCCACAGAAAAATGGTTTTTACTCTGAGAAATTTGTAATTTGATCCTGCAGAATTTGTAGGCACAGCATTTTTCCTTTAGAGGTGTCCAGAAAGTTGCAACAGCCATGTTTTGAACAGAGAAAATGAGAAGTTTAGAGAAAAGGAGAGTAGCAGAGGGAGTTCACATCCAGATACTTGTTTCTAATGATCTTCACGTTTAAATACATGTGAATGGGTCCTTAATGAGAGAAGTAAGTTTTCAAACATCTGCCAGGAATGAGGAGGCATTAGTCAAATCGGTTATACATAGTGACTACAGCACAGCAAGAATGTGAGCAGCTGATGAACAGAAAAAGATCATGTCCGACTAAACATGAGAATTTGCTAGTAGTTCTGAATTGTCCCAGCATCACAGCAGAAAACAAAATAAAACAAAACAGAATGATGTAGCGGTTAACCATATCGGGGCACGGGGAAATGAGAAGGACTGAAAGATAGGAAAGGAAAAGGTGGAATTGGCAAGAATAACTACACTGCAAATTTCAGGTAGTCGTGCATGTATCTATTATATTTATTCACTGTACACTTTTTTGTTTTTTTTGTTTTTTTGTTTTGCGGTACGCCGGCCTCTCACTGTTGTGGCCTCTCCCGTTGCGGAGCACAGGCTCCGGACGCGCAGGCCCAGCGGCCATGACTCACGGGCCAAGCCGCTCTGCGGCATTTGGGATCTTCCCGGACTGGGGCACGAACCCGTGTCCCCTGCATCGGCAGGCAGACTCTCAACCACTGCGCCACCAGGGAAACCCTACTGTACAATTTTTTATGTATTAGCACTGGATATAAAATGATGAACACAGGACAATATTCAATAGGGTTTGATTTCCTTAATTTTCAGTTTAATGAAGGAAAAATAACTATCAGTGGTACATATTAAGTAAATGTCACAACTAATATCTGTATTATGTGCACAAAATACTTACCTGTGTACTTGACCCAAATCCCTGAAATTCAACTTCCTAAATAAATGGCAAGTGCAGTCATTTCTCTCCACTCCCTCTCCTCATTTCAGACCATTACCATTTCTTGTCTGGTCCACTGCAATATTTTTCTAAGCCCTTTTCTTGCTTCCCTACTGCCTTGACCTCCAAAGCATCCTTCAAAGCTCAGTTTTTAAAAACCAGCTCTGAAGCTGTTGCTCTTCTAGTTAGAGTCCATCAATAAATTTCCATAAACAGATGATAAAATCCAAGCTTCTCAGCAGTGTGTTCTTCCATCTCCCTCACTGTCCTCTCCTTCTATCATTCTTTCACAATACAATGTTTACTGACCACACTGCCTGCCTATGCATAATAGAATACTCCCACTTCCTCAAGCCTGTGAACATTCACTTTTTCATTCTCTGGGGGGGGAAAAACATGAATTTACAGGAAATTCAGAGTCAGCAGCATCTGACGGACCAATGGGAAAAAGCTCAATCCATTATTAATCAAAAAGGTAAATGAAGACCACAATGATATATCATTTTCACTCATAAAATTGACAGAAATTAAAATGTATTTAACATTCTACATCTTGACATATTCACTCAGTGTTTTTGAGACCTATACATATGGGCATAATATTAAAATAAAATTGCAAGTAGTATCTTACGGAATGTACAAAACCATTTTAAAAATTGTAAAAATATAAATGTCAATATTGACTATGTATATATAATACATATGTAAAAGTATTTTTAGTGGAAAGGAAAATGGCCACAAACCCATGATGGTGCTTTCCTATAAGAGAGGCAGAAGAGGAGTAGGATTTAGGATAGAGATAGAGGTGAGTTGTATTTTGTTTTATTTCTTTGGTGAGAAAAAGAAAACACGACATGTCAAAAGTTGTTATTTCTAAGAGACAGGACTGTGGGTATTTCTTTTTTCTGTGTTTTTTAATTTTCTCAGTATAAAAAATAAATAGACAAAGAAAACACAATTAATATCCTCAAAGAGCAAAGCAGTAAAGAAGGCAAGCAAGGAAAACCACAATTCTGATAATGTGTGACATGCTGTTAGAGGGCTAGACTGTGCTGTGAGAGCAGAGAGCGTGGGCTGCCTAACTGACCAGGAATTACAGGATGGCTTCCAGAAGGAGTCACTGCCAATTAAGAGATGAGTAGAAGTTGAGGAACTGGGAATTGGGGATTGTGTTTTTGTGTTGAAGGCAGTAAGAATAGCATTTACAATGGAAAGGCAGCAAGAGAGAATAGGATATTCTGGAGGAAGTGGAAGTCATTTTTAATGCCTTGGGTTCAGATGGTGTACAGACAGGTAATAAGAATTGAGGCCAGAAAGGCAGGCAAGAGTGAGATCCTGAAAAGAAGTATTTCCAACTCTCAGGACTTTGAACTCTATCCTGATGGATGGGAAACCACCAAAGACTTTTAATCAGGGGAATGATAACACCAGGTGTAGATTACAGACAGATCACTGCAGGGAGACTGAACATGACCTGCACTGGCAGAGAAACAATAGGGCAGAGGGAGGGGAATCAAGAAGTATTTCGGGACTAAAAACTACAGGACACACTTAATTACATGTGACTTTGAGGAGCAGAAAGAATAAGATGAAGCCAGGCTCTGGCTTAGCCACCTGGATGAATGGGATGTCCTTCATCAAACAGGAGAATATGGGAAAGAGTATGTAGCTTGGTTTGGGGAAACTGGAAGGATAAGAACTAAGACTTTCTAAATACTATCTTTTGTCCAATCCTACATTTGTTCAGTGATTGGTATCCCAAATTTATTTTCATGTTATTAGTACTGGTCCAAAGAAATCTTAAGATATACATATTAAAATCAAATCTACTTTTGTTGTTATTGAAGTTCTCAAGAAGCAAGAAAAAAATAAAATATCTACCCTAACTTTCTAAAACAGACACATAGTTCACTAAGTATTTGTGGAGGGAATATTAGAATAACAATCATGATATTTCAGCTGGTAGAAATATTTTTATACAAAAGTTTCACTATCTCTCTGGCACCATGGAAAAATAAGCTTATTTATTTATAGATGTGAAATTCTTTTAACAGATATGTAGACAGCTTGATAAACACAAGTTTCCTAAACTTAACCTAATATGACCCATTATTCCATGAGAAATGTCCCTCAAGAAAAAAAAGAGAATGGACTTTTTTGGTTAAAAAGAAAAATACCAAAGAGAACCTCTTTAATCAATATGAAAATCTAGAACCTGGCATGTTATTCACATATGTGAAGTGTCATTTCATGTGGGCTATAGTGCGGGAAGTCCGGGGATCTACAGGACAACCAACAAAATATTTTAAAAGGTACAACAAATGTTACTGTGTATGACACCAATCTAGAAAAGTGAAATAACCATTTTTCCCTTACAATGTTCTAATATATGATATGAGAAATGACTGTTGACATCAATTCATAAAATGTTTCCCCTAATAGCAGACAGACCTTTCATTGTTTTGTACCATAACAGCAGTGACAGCCTACATTTATTGGGACCAGACATGACACTAAAGATCCAATCCATTTCCGATTTGATACTCTTCCTATCATTTTATCATATCAGTTACATTGATAGCTTTTGCAAGCCATGACCAAGCTACTCTATCCCCCGTGGTGTCAACACGAGTTTACTTTCTAGGGGGTTCCATATCCCCACGGTTCCAAAGGGGATCCTCTACATATTGACATATAAATATTTAGACTTTTAAACTACCTCTGTGGAGATTATCTGTGGTAGAAAAAGTGGTGTCCTCCAAACATCCCACCTGCTCTTCCATGTCACTCAGATACCTTGCGTTAGGTGAGGCCGTGTGATGGGGTTCTGGCCAGTGACCTACAGGTATAAGTGGTGCTTGTCATCCTGGCCAAGAAAGGAGGAGATGCATGGGATTCTCCAGGTGTCCCTACATCAGTCAAGGTGCCCCGCAATTGTCCATACAGTGGAGCACCCATTAGTTCCAGTCCTAATGTGGCTATTTGAGCAGAGCTCCTCTTTCTACCTCCCTAGTAATCCAAGTTGGATAAGTAATGTGAGAAAGAAAAAACCTTGCTGTATTAAGCCACCAGAACTGAGGGGTTGCTTATTATAGCAGAATAACCTTGATTAGCATGAACCAATAGAGTAAACCCCCCAAGGTCAAATGCGCCACAATCTCAACTGTCTCCTGCTATTGTGGGGAAAAGGTGGACATTTAAAAAGATTATCCTCAGTTCCTTCTAAACAGTATCTGTTTTAAAGAGAAACTTTAGGGCTATAATTTTCAATAGTGATTTTACATCTACTTCGATGCTAATATTACATAGAACTCACATTTCTGAAGACTCTGATGACAAGAAAGAGCACATTATCTTGCATGATCTATTATCAAAGGGCTAGACTAGACAGAAGTCTTCATCCACTTAAATATCTTTTGAGCCCCTCATCGTGCCAGGCACTGTTTTAAGACACTGAATGGAGGAAACTGAACAAAATCAATCACAGTCCCTGCTCTTATGTTGCTCCCTACCAAGTTGAAGAGATAAGCATTAATAAAGCAATTATACAAGCAAATATAAAACTGTGTGTGATAGTCTTGAGTGCTGTTTGCCAAATACTCCAGCTTTCCACTTTCTGGGCATACAGATGGCAAGGCTGTATACCCTGGCCCACTATGGGTGAGTGGGGGCCATTTAACTAGTTCTGGCCAATGCATTGTGAGAAAAAGTAATATGAGTCACTTCTGGGCTAAATATTTAATTGTTCCACAGCTCTCTCTTTCCTTCCATCATGGCCACCAGCAACACTGAGATGATGACTGCTCCATTAGTGATTAAGATTAGTAGAGCCCTGTGCTGACTACAATGAACATATATTGTGAGTGACAAAAAAGTTGGTTGCTTACAGCCACTGAGATTTTGGGGTTGTTTGTCTTTGCAGCATAACCTAACCCAGGCTGAGTAATAAATTTCTTCTAAATTGTGCCTAGTGTTATAATTCCAAAATATTTTAAATATGCTATGTAATTTTGACAAGGATTTTATGAACTGGTCACTTGAGCATAAAAAAGTTTTATGAAATTACTCTAAGAAGTTAGTACCATAATTATAAGGGGAAGTCAAACCCACGTTTTTAAAGTCTTTTTAGCTTTTTCAGATTTCATCTGAACACTTTTATGACAGTACATCATTCTCTACAGCATGAGCACTAAACTCAATACTTCTCAGGTAGAGTCTGTTGTCTATGGAGACCACAGGTGCTGTATATCAGACAAGCTGGAGCACAGCCTTGTAATACAGTTTGTTCTAGCAAGAGGCAAGTTAATGCATGCTTTGAACAAGTTCACCTCCCAAGCGATTTTTGCTTTTCATGAAACCTTTTTAACATTTTCTTAGCACTCATTCCCTCTAGTAATCCAGTTTCTGGCATTTCATTTTGTCTTTTACGCTCTTCCTCTTGGCAGATGAACCAGGCTGTTGCTTTCTTCTCGTGACATGAGTTCAAAGGAAAATCAGAGAAGTCCAATTTTTTTTTTTCTGAACCCAATTTTCAATGTATAAAGTACATTGATGCTCACTGACTATACACTGTTAACGTCCCCCAAATATCCCTGTGCCACTTCCAGTGAAATTTGAAAATAAGGCAGGAACTTTAGGATTTACCTAATTAGGGAGTATGCAAGATACTGCCCTTGATTTTTTTTTGTAAATAAAGTTTTATTGAAACACAGCCACACCCACTCATGCATGTGTTGTCTATGGCTGCTTCTTACTTACAACAGCGGAGCTGAATAGCTGCCACCATATGTTTATTATCTGGCCCTACACAAAGTAAGTTTGTCTACCCCTAACCTAAATGGTCAATATTACTTAATTAGGATAATGTACCAAATACTTAACGTAACCTTTAAAGCCTTTCTCTCTAAACACCTTCCCCAACCTGCTGCCCCAATTTGCCTGACTAGCTCCTACTCATACTCCAAGAGTCACTTTCTCAGAGAAGTGGCTCATGAGTGCTGCCTGACCTGAAAACCACGTTCTTTGGTGACACACCTTCGAGAACACCATTCCTTATCTTACCTCATGTTCTGTTAGCTTGATTATTTGAGTCTGTTCTCCCATAGGCTGCAAAGGTCTTTAAAGAAACGAGAGGTCTGGTTTTTGTTCAGCGTCTTTGCTTAAGACACAGAGTAGGTGTTCAGAAAAATAACTGCTGAAAAAATACTTGGATTCTTGGGATACACAGACTTAATATTTGAAGTTTCAACTATCCACATACGGTTGCAATAATTTATTACAAATATTCATTGGTAGTTCCCCTCAGGTCCTGCTTTGAATCTCAAAATTGTTTGGTTAAAGTGTGAGTTCATTAGCTAGTCAGTGAAGCTGCTGGCACCCAGGATACTTATTTTATTGCAGGCTTGCTACTTCCACATTCATCTTCTCTCATAGAGTAAATCAGGAAATAATTTTTTTAATGGTTTCTTTTTATAAAAGAAGTTCTCCTTAAAAGAAAGTCAACTGACAGTGCTGAAGGTTCTTTTTTGTTTGTTTGGTTTTGTTTATTTATTTTTGGCTGTGTTGGGTCTTCTTTGCTGTGCACAGGCCTTCTCTAGTTGCAGCGAGCGGGGGCTACTCTTCGTTGCAGTGTACAGCCTTCTCACTGTGGTGGCTTCTCTTGTTGCGGAGCACGGGCTCTAGGCATGCGGGCTTCAGTAGTCATGGTACGCAGGCTCAGCAGTAGTGGCTCGTGGGCTCTAGAGCGCAGGCTCAGTAGTTGTGGCGCACAGGCTTAGTTGCTCCACAGCATGTGGGATGTTCCCAGACCAGGGCTCGAACCCGTGTCCCCTGCATTGGCAGGCAGATACTTAACCACTGTGCCACCAGGGAAGTCCCATGCTGAAGGTTCTTAACTAGAATATATACATTTGGGATTCATGTAAAAGTAAAACATTGATTTTGCAGTATTTCCAATCTGGAGAGGGAATGAATCAAACATATTCTCTGAGGCAAACAAGATAAATTTTTCAAGGTCTTGAAATTGTTTCCATACGATTTCCTCTGCTATAAAACTATTTATCAAAATAGTGGTAAAACTAGATAGAGGTTGAAAATAAATTAACTTTGTGAAGTGAGGACATATTCAGAAAATACTCGTCTCAACAGAAACCTAAATCAGGTGAAATGTAAAGTATATATAATCATTCCTCTGAAGCAAAAGAGGCTGAAAGCAGCATTTATCAAAGTAAAATTTAGTTTGCATAGTTTAAGAATCATTCTCTTTCAAAAAAGGAATTAAGATGAGAGGCTGAAAGGTGATCACATAGCCTTGTGAAGTTCTTCCTAACCAAAGGTGATCATAGAGAAAAAGGTTATAGACCAGGAAAGGCATTCATGACAGATATCACCAGAATAAAATGCATCTGTGAACATATATGAAGAGGAGAAATAACCAAATATGTCTTCTCTTGGTAGCACATAGTGTTTTGCTATATTATACTGGGAACCCCAATTGGGAATTATAAGAGTAACTTATGTCCATATATTGGCATTGGGTCACAAGGCTACTGTATGGATCAGTTTTATAAGTGCTATATTTGAAGTATATCTTGCAACACAACCATGAAACTTAACATCTCAGAATTTCTTTGTATTCATATGTACTAAAATGACATTTACAGATTTGAAGGTCCCAAGACACATTCCTCATGAATGCTAACAGCATTCACATCATACACTGTTCATTAGTGAGATACCACTGTACAATAGTCTGAAATATGGAAAAAACAATTTCTTTTGTTATGATGCTTCCCTCAAAGAGAAAAATCAAAATGTAGAGTACACCCTCAAGCAAAGCAGCTTCCTCTCCCACGTTGATGTCTTTCACAGTGTTCCTATCACTCCTTTTCACCCTACCAACTTGTCCTAGACAGCATCTCCCATTCCCCTGGGTTCCAACGACTATTTATACGCTGAAATTTCCCAAATCATTATCATCAGCTAGAAATCTCCCGTGAGCTTTGACTCTGTTTAACTGATGCTTAGATACTTGCCTGTGAGTATCTATCAGGCACGGGAAATGAAAAGGAAAAAAAAATCCAAGTGGAAAGCTCTTGTTTCCTTTTGAAATCTTTGTGTGTTTCTGTTAACCAACTTAGACATCTGAGGGTCATGCCTAACCCCTTCCTCTTCACACTCTACATCTAATCAGTTACCAAGCCTTTTTGAGTCAGACCACTAAGAAAAAAATTCTGCCAGTCCATTCATGCCTGTCCTACTCCACTGCCACCACTGTAGTTCAGGTCATTATCACCAATCCTTTCAATTACCTCAGTAATGTCCTAATGAATTGTCCTGTCCTGACCCCTCTGATTCATTTTCCTCCTAGCTGCCATCAAAGGGATTTCCTGAAACTCTTTATCAAGGCTCATAAAGTGGTTAATGATCAGGTCCTTCTGTATCACTCAACCTTCCCTCCCTCCATTCCCTCTGATCCTCACTTCCTCCTTCTTCTCCATCTTTGTCCCCACACTTAAATTCCGAGCATTCCAAATTTCTCTCTGTTCCTGGAAAAGTAAGTGCTAAATGAATTGCCTGAAACATTCTGCCCCGTCCTCCCATTCCCAACCTCACTGCAAATTCTTTTCAGGTGAACTTCTCCTGTTCATCCTTAAAAATCTTGGGTTAGTTGTTACTTCCTCTGGGAAATCTTCCCTAACTCTTCTGAAGACCTATTTTTCTTTTTTCTGTCATATGTTCCTACAGAATCTTGTTTAATTTACTGTTGTACTTTGCTCACCATATACTATTTACTTTAGTAATTGTTTCTCAATAGATTGTGTCACAAAGCAGAATTCCTATTCAATTAATTTTGATATTCAAAGTTAATAAAATATATTTAGCCCATAAGAGTGACTTGATAAATATATACTGTGTGAATGGATAGATAGATAGATGGATGGATGGATGAATAAATGAATCAGTGAATCCACAGGCTCATTTCCACTAGCTTTTTCTAATTGATTTACTCTGCAAATATTTCTCTGAAAATCAATGACAGTCTAGGACAACACTTCTCAAACTTTTTGAAGGCATTAATACTACTGGCAGAAGAGTCTGAATTAGTACCCCAGAAAAGGTATTAATTTGGGGGGGTTATCTGAAAACTGCATACAAACGTTCAGTTATACACCATAATATGTTTGAACATATCCTAATACAAAACAGTGTTTTTCTTACCCCATACCTCAACAAAATCTTTAGGTAAAATTTATATTCCACAAGATGCTAGTACCATGTTCATGCTGTAGTTTTGGTTATCTGCTGGCATGCTGTTACATACCCCAATAGATGTGAGTATTTGAGTTTAAGATCCTATCTACCTCCAGGATTGATTTTTCCACAAGTCATGAAGGCATGTCTTCTAGTGAAGATTGGATGTAGCAAATAATAGCAAATATTCTGTGATATCAAGTAACAATTTCTATAGAATGCCAGGATACTTTTTGTCCCATTGTGACCTCTTTGACAGTCTAGTCTATGCTTGATAAAGCAACTAGAGGGTCAACTGGTTAACTGGGCATAAATGGAGTACCCTGAATTACAGGAAAGTCCAGAGGACATACCGTGCACAGCATGCTGGTATCTGACTACTTACCTTGATTGAACTAGCCACTGTGTGATATATTCAGGCCTTTTCAATGCTGCACTAGGTCAGTATTAATATGCAAACTTAAAAAACATTTGAGGAGGGAAATGCATCTACTTGAAATGTAAGTCTGCATTCGTGCTAGAAGGCAGTGCCCAGAACTGTTTATGGAAAGGGGCACCAGCTATAAGATCCCACTGCACTGCCCCCACAAAGCAAGAACTCCATCCACTCCCATGGTGGCTGACCATTTGTAGTGAGTCCCTTAGTTATTTATTCGTGGGACAGGTAAAGAAATAGGGTTAACCCTATACTTAAAGGGTCCTTTGTCTCAGTGACTCTTTCATCTCTTCTTGCAATTTGAAGCTGTGTTCAAAAAGGGAGTTTCTGTTCTTCCTCCACCCACCCCTCCATTTTCCCTCCTTCAACTTCAAATTCCCATGAAGCAAGCCAGCAAACTCGTATCATTAATATTGTCTAGAGATGATTAAACCAAATATTGAGTCATTTAGCTAGAGAAGTGTATAGTGAGAAGGAGGATTTTAAAATCATGCCATAAATACTGTTATGGCTTCAATATTTTAAATCATCAGTAGAGCTTCTAAGGGTGTTCTGAAGGAAAGAAAAAGGCAGAAAATACTATATTTTAAATTAAGCTTCTATTTTTAAATAATTTCCTTGTATTTTTTCTGTTTTTTTTTTTTTTTTTGGTGGTACGCGGGCCTCTCACTGTTGTGGCATCTCCCGCCACAGAGCACAGGCTCCGGACGTGCAGGCTCAGTGGCCATGGCTCACGGGTCCAGCCGCTCCGCTGGGATCTTCCCGGACCGGGGCATGAACCCGTGTCCCCTGCATCGGCAGGCGGACTCTCAACCACTGCGCCACCAGGGAAGCCCCCCTTTTTATTCTTGATTCAAGAATTAGAAAGTGATGCTGGCAGAAGAAAAATTATAAAAATGTCAAACTCTTATTATCAGTGTCCTTCTCTGTATGGCTATGCCTTTGAGCCAAAGCCAGAGGTAGGAGTACTGCACAGTAAAGAAATCATGAATCTTGCTGTCAAATGAGCTTTAATGTCCTAGGCTCATTAGCAACCGAGCCAAGCTATTAAGAGGTCTGTAACATCTTACAAGGACTTTGATTTAGGATTTCCCCACATAAAAATGACTTCACCTATAAGGGCAGCAATTGTTGAATTACCAGTCTTATTTTTCCACTGCAATATAGTAACTTACTGGTAACTACTTTTAAATTAATAAGCAAGTTGATTACACTGCAGTCCATTATTTTCCTATGTATTCTCAACTCTTACACTCAGTTGAAATTTTATATCTCAACAACAAAAGGATATTAATACTAAACTGAAATACCGATATTATAACTAAAACAATGCCAATACTTTTCATAGAATATTGGAAAGCCATTACAAGAGACATAGAGATCATTTGGAATCAGAGCTATTCTCGAGGTATTACTAAAATAATCTCATTATTAATATATTTTCCTTTGCAATGAATTTCATGGATGCTCTAACATATCAATAAACCATCCTTTTCAATATCATTTTTTTTTCTAATTCAGCATAAAGATTTACTTTTCAATGATGAGGTCAGGGAGGTACCCTATGACACAAAATTTAAGATGGCATCTCATTTCCTCATCCTGATCATAGTCTTTGTCAATAATCCCCCAGAAAGAATCAACAATGGCCCCAAATACCCTGTATTGAAAGAGTAAAGTTTTACTCACTTAGTAAAGCAATAAATGCCATTTGCTGAACATTTACTATGCACCAGGCACTCTGTTGAATGCTTCACATGGATTACTGCTTTAATACAACAAGCTTGAGGCAGACATGATTAGCACATACTGCAGATGGAATCTGAGGTTCAGCATGGTTCAGTAACTCACACAAAACCATTTATACAGCAAGGGACAAAGCCAGAGTCTAAGTCCATATCTGTCTCACTCGATTGAAATCAAGTGCTCTTAATCAATAAACCTTCCTATCTGTAAGGAAGGGAATGACATGGATCTTTTACTAAGTGCACTTTTTTAAAACTGTTATTTCTTCAAAATCCATAAAGGAGCAATAGCTGAAGTTTAATACAGTATTACCAATTAGAAGTCTTGACAAATCTGTATTAATGGATACTGCCCAGTAGGCTGGTCTCATTTCCCACACCTAACACGCTATGCTCCCAACATTAATTTCCCCAGCATAGGACATTCTGCTGATGCCCAGAACCCTTCACCAGGCCTGAGCACCCCTCTCTCAGCTGCACCCAGGGCTGGCTGTTAATGGCTTGCAGCTGCGCCATTCCAGAGACCTGCCCTATGTGGACGAGAGCCACCTGGCCTGCGACACCCAGCAAGTTACATCACTTGCATCAGCCCGACCCCTGGCCTGAAGCCAGTGGCTGACTGATATGGGGTGTAAAACTCTGACACCTCATTCCGTAATGAGGAAACCCTTTCTGTGATGAACTTCTCTCTCTAGACCACACCGTGGGTCAGGCTGAGGCTCCGCTTCTCCTGAAATAACGTCTGTCCAGTTTCTCCCCCATCCCTTTACTGCCTCCCTCCCTCTCATGGATTTCCTCTGAGAGCACTCCCTCAGTAGTTACTCACACTACAGTTCCTGCCTCAGGCTCTGTTCTAGATACTCTGCTTGGAAGACCTGCCACTCTTCTCTCTCTAACCTTTCTCTTATTTAATCCCAACACATCCTCCAAGTCCCAGCACAAGTACACCTCTCCTAGAATGCTCTCTTTGTGTACTCACCTGGCAGTGATTCTCATCCTCCTCTATATTCTCAGATACCTATTTGCCTAAGTTCTCTGTGTTAGAGTTTAATTATAATTTCTTTTTCCTGTGAACACTCATTTCTTTTCTAATCCATAATATAATTATGCAGTTGAAGCTTGAACACCACAGTTAGGGGTGCCAAAAATCCATGAGGATCATGCAGTACTATACAGTTGACCCTTGAACACAGGGGTTTGAACTGTGAGGGTCCACTTATAGGAGGAATTTTTTCAGCAGTAAATACTAGAGTACTACAAAGTCCATGGTTGGTTGAAACCGAGGATGCGGTGGACCCTCAGATAAGGGGGGCGAACTATAAGTTGTATGTGGATTTTCAACTATTTGGAGGTCTATGCCCCTAACCCGCACAATCCATTGTTCAAGGATCAACTACAGTATGTGCTTATTGAAAACAATGCACGTGTAAGTGGACCCGCATAGCTCAAACCCATGTCATTCAAGAATCAACAGTACGCTTTCTTGAGGGCAGGTAGCCTACTTCATTTATACCTACAACAACACTAAGCACATAAAAAATATATTAATAACTGCCTGCTAAAAGAACGTGTTGAATTTTCAGTTATCAACAGAGGTATCATGTTAAATTATAAATATAGGTAACAAAATGCTTTAAAATGCTTTCTCCATATAAGAATTTTTTCCTTTAGTTTTCACTGTGCCTTTCCAGTGCCAGGTGAAGGAGAGCAAAGGAGATGGGCTCTTGCGACTGCAAAAGCCCAGGGCACCCAAACCCTCCTGAGTCAACTGAAAGACTGGTCAGAGCAAGAAGAGAGGAAACCATTGCCAGGAAATGAGAGGAGTAGTTTGGGCTCCTATTCTTACCTTCCCACACAGTCACTAGTAAAACCAGCCCTTCAGCAAATGAATCCTGCTTCAAGGGACATGCAAAAGAAAGCTAGCACCTCTCACCAGAGACAAGTTTAGCTACCAAGGTTCACAGCTGTAGGCTACAGTCATTCTAAATTACAACTTAATTCATTGCACCAAAAGACAGCTCACTAGTATAGAAAAAACAATGGGGAATGGTCAGCTTAGTGATGATAACTCTATCACTAACCATCAAACACATTTTAAAAACAAGTATCCTAACAAGTTAAGAGAAATAAATTATCAGAATAAGAACACAATTTCTAACAACTGAATTTTCTATCATGAAATGAAAGTTTATTTACTGATGTTCAGGAATAAATTTTAGAGAAAAGCTGTTTGAGAAAATTTTTAATAGACTGTTTTTTTTAATTAAAGTGTGTTTATGTCTGTTGAACCTTTGAACCTTATCCAACTTCAGTTGTAAGCCCCAAATAAGCATCTTCTTATCCGTACCCATCGGGGATTGGTAAAATCAAAAGCAGCTGCAAAAACTCACGCAGACTCTTAACACAGTACGTCATGTAATATAGAAGAGAACTATTTAAAGTGACGGTATATTTGAAGGCTCGTCACACTCTAATTTCCACCTTTACTTCTTGAATTCAAACTCTATAATATTCTATCCATACAGAAATTTTTAAAAATAACTTGTAGCATAATAAAAGTCACCATAAGTTTGCATTCTTTCAAGAACTGATTATTAAACAAAACAAAACAAAAAGACTTATGACGAGGGGAGGAGTCAAGATGGCCAGCGGGAAGACACAGAGTTAGCGTCTCCGCACAACTAGGGCTCCTGTCGGTCGCTGGTGGGGAACCCTGACGCCCAAGGAGACAGGAAGAACCCCCAAGTGAACCAGTAGGACGTGGGGGGAATGAGGGGGGGAGGAGAAGTGGAGGTCGGACAAGACCAGTGCCCCTGAGGGGTGGCTGAGAGGGGGTTAGGGGTTCCCACGCCTGGAGGAACCTTCGGGGGCTCAGATCAGGAGGGAGCAGGCCCAGCATTTCCCCTGCCTAATCGGCCAGGGAAGTCTGCCTGGCTCTTGGGCCAGGTCCTACACCCTCAGAGGCCCCCTCCGGGCTGGGTTAGTCCCAGGGGTATAGAAGGGAGACCAGGAGAGAACAGGAGAGGCAGGTGGGAGGGGCCCCCCAGGACGAGAGGAGGAGCAGAGGGCATTTGCTCCGCCCACCAGGGCCCGGGGAGCCTGCTAAGCTCCCAGGCCATTCTCCCGCTCTCCAAAGCCCACTCCAGGCTCCGTGGGCCCTGAGGGCATGGAAGGGAGGTCAGGGAGATCAGGAGAGGCACACAGGAGGAGCAGGAGAGGGGCAGAGGGCACTTACCCCTTCCATTCAAGCCCAGGAAGCCTGCTAGGCTCCCAGGTGGGGTCCCCCGCCCTCTGAGACCAGAGGTGGGAGGCACCCCTGGGCCCCTTCTATTCTCGTGAGCCTAAGCCCCACCCCCACACACACCCCAGCCCTTTCCATCCCTGTGGGTACTAAGCATAGGCCCTGCACACCACCCAAACCTCACCCCTGCTTAGGCCCTACCCTCTACAGCCAAGGCCTTTTCCACCTTTTTTTCTTTATTCTCCTCCTCTTTTTTACTATTGTGGTTCTGTTTTACCTTCCAGTTGTTGTTTCCTCTATATTTTTTTAAATATATTTCTTAACATAGCTGTTAGCTTTCTGGCCTAATTTTTTTTATTTATTATTTATTTATTTATTTATTTATTTTTGCGGTACACAGACCTCTCACTGTTGTGGCCTCTCCCATTGCGGAGCACAGGCTCCAGACGCGCAGGCTCAGCGGCCATGGCTCACGGGCCTAGCCGCTCCGCGGCATGTGGGATCCTCCCGGACCGGGGCACGAACCCATGTCCCCTGCATTGGCAGGTGGACTCTCAACCACTGCGCCACCAGGGAAGCCCTAGTCTAATGTTACTTTTTACTACGTCATTGTCCTTTTATTCCCCCCACCCCACACACCTTGCTGGATCTTGGTTCACAAGCCAGGGATCGGACCAAAGCTCCTACAGTGGGAGCTCCAAGTCTGAACCACTGAACTAACAGAGAACCTCAGACCCCAGGGAATAGTCATCTGAGTGAGGTCTCCCAGAGGTCTGCCACTCAGCACCAAGACCCAGCTCTACACAACAGCCTACAAACTGCAGTGTCGGAAGCCTCAGGCCAAACAACCAGTAAGGCAGTAACACAATTCCACTCATAAAAAAAAGGAAAAAAAAAATGAGATGTCAAAAAAATATGTCACAATGAAGGAGCAAGGTTAAAAGCTACAAGACCAAATAAATGAAGAGGAAATAGGTAATCTACCTGAAAAAAAATTCAGAGTAATGATAGTAAAGATGATCCAGAATGTCAGAAATAGAATGGAGGCACAGACTGAGAAAATGCAAGGAATGTTTAACAAAGATCTAGAAGAACTAAAGAACAAACAGAGATGAACAACACAATAAGTGAAATGAAAAATACACTAGAAGGAATCAATAACAGAATAACTGAGACAGAAGAACAAATAAATGAGCTGGAAGACAAAATGGTGGAAATATCTGCCAAACAGCAGAACAAAGAAGAAAGAATGAAAAGAATTGAGGACTATCTCAGAGACCTCTGGGACAACACTAAATGAATCAACATTCACATTATAGGAGTACCAGAAGAAGAAGAGAAAAAGGAAGGGTCTGAAAAATATCTGAAGAGATTATAATGGAAAATTCCTTAATATGGGAAAGGAAATAGTCACCCAAGTCCAGAAAGCACAGAGAGTCCCATACAGAATAAACCCTAGGAGAAACACAACAAGACACATATTAATCAAACTAACAAAAATTAAATTCAAAGAAAAAATATTAAAAGCAGCAAGGGAAAAACAAAAAATAACATAAAAAGGAATCCGCATAAGATTATCAGCTGATTTTTTAGCAGAAACTCTGCAGGCCACAAGGGACTTGCATGATATATTTAAAGAGAAAAACTTACAACCAAGATTACTCTACATGGCAAGGATCTCATTCAGATTCTACGGAGAAATCAAAAGCTTTTCAGACAAGCAAAAGCTAAGAGAATTCAGCACCACCAACCCAGCTTTACAACCAATGCTAAAGAAACTTCTCTAGGTGGGAAACACAAAAAAGAAAAAGACCCACAAAAACAAACCCAGAACAATTAAGAAAATGGTAATAGGAACTACATATCGATAATAATCTTGAATGTAAATGGATTAAATGCCGCAACCAAAAGACACAGAATGGTTTAATGGATACAAAAACAAGACCCATATATATGCTGTCTACAAGAGACCCACTTCAGACCTAGGGACACATGCAGACTGAAAGTGAAGGGATGGAAAAAGATATTCCATGCAAATGGAAATCAAAAGAAAGCTGGAGTAGCAATACTCGTATCAGATAAAATAGACTTTAAAATAAAGACTGTTACAGGAGATAAGGAAGGACACTACATAATGATCAAGGGATCAATCCAAGAAGAAGATACAACAATTACAAACGTTTATGCACACAACATAGGAGCACCTCAATACCTAAGGCAAACACTAACAACCATGAAAGGGGAAATTGACAGTAACACAATAAGTAGGGGACTTTAACACCTCACTTACACCAATGGACAGATCATCCAAAATGAAAGTAAATAAGGAAACACAAGTTTTAAATGACACAATAGACCAGATAGGTTTAATTTATATTTATAGAACATTCCACCCAAAAGTGGCAGAATACACTTCCTTTTCAAGTGCACATGGAACATTCCCCAGGACACATCACATCTTGGGTCACATCAAGCCTCAGAAAATTTAAGAAAATTGAAATACTATCAAGCATCTTTTCTGACCACACTGCTATGAAACTGGAAATCAATTACAGGAAAAAAAAATGTAAAAACCACAAACACGGGCTTCCCTGGTGGCGCAGTGGTTGAGAGTCCGCCTGCCAATGCAGGGGACATGGGTTCGTGCCCCAGTCCGGGAAGATCCCACATGCCGCGGAGCGGCTGGGCCCGTGAGCCATGGCCGCTGAGCCTGCGCGTCCGGAGCCTGTGCTCTGAAACGGGAGAGGCCACAACAGTGAGAGGCCCGCGTACAGCAAAAAAAAAAAAAAAAAAAAAAAAACCACAAACACATGGAGGCTAAACAGTGTGCTACTAAATAACCAAGAAATCACTGAAGAAATCAAAGAGGAAATTTAAAAAATACACAGAAACAAATGACAATGAAAACACAATGACCTAAAACCTATGGGATGTAGCAAAAGCAGTTCTAAGAGGGAACTTTATATCAATTCAATCTACCTCAAGAAACAAGAAAAATCTCAAATAAACAATCTAACCCTACACCTATCAAAGAAAACCCTAAGTCAGTAGAAGAAAAGAGCTCATAAAGATCAGAGCAGAAATAAATGGAACAGAAACGAAAAAAACAATAGCAAAGATCAATGAAACTAAAAGCTGGTTCTTTGAGAAGATAAATAAAATTGAAAAACCATTAGCCAGACTCATCAAGAAAAAAAGGGAGAGGATGCAAATCAATAAAATTAGAAATTAAAAAGGAGAAATCACAACCAACACTGCAGAAATACAAAGGATTATAAGAGACTACTACAAACAACTATATGCCAATAAAATGGACAACGTGGAAAAAATGGACAAATTCTTGGAAAGGTACAGTTTTCCAAAACTGAAACAGGAAGAATTAGAAAATATAAACAGACCTATCACAAGTAATGAAATTGAAACTAATTACAAATCTTCCAACAAACAAAGTCCAGGACCAGGTGGCTTCACAGGTGAGTTCTAGCAAGCATTTAGAGAAGAGCTAACACCAATCCTTCTCAAATTCTTCCAAAAAACTGCAGAGGGAGCAACACTCCCAAATTCATTCTATGAAGCCACCATCACCCTGATACCAAAACCAGAAAATAATATCACAAAAAAAGAAAATTACAGGCCAATACCACTGATGAACATAGACACAAAAATCCTGAACAAACTACTAGCAAACAGAATCCAACAACACATTAAAAGGATCATACACCATGAGCAAGTGGGATTTATCCCAGGGATGCAATTTTCTTCAATATATGCAAATCAATCAGTGTGATACACCATATCAACAAATTAGGGAATAAAAACCATATGATCATCTCAATAGATGCAGAAAAAGATTTTGACAAAATTAAACTCCCATTTATGATAAAAACTCTCCAGAAAATGGGCAGAGAGGGAAACGACCTCAACATAATAAAGGCCATATATGACAAACCCACAGCAAACTTCATACACAATGGTGAAAAACTGAAAGCATTTCCTCTAAGATCAGGAACAAGACAAGGATGTCTACTCTCACCACTCTTATTCAACGTAGTCTTGGAAGTCCTAGCCACAGCAATCAGAGAAGAAAAAGAAATAAGAGGAATACATATTAGAAAAATAGAAGTAAAACTGTCACTGTTTGCAGATGACATGATACTATACATAAAGAATCCTAAAAATGCCACCAGAAAACTACTCGAGCTAATCAATGAATTTGGTACAGTTGCAGGATACAAAATTAATGCACAGAAATCTCTTGCATTCCTATACACTAAAGATGAAAAATCTGAAAGAGAAATTAAGGAAACACTCCCATTTACCACTGCAACAAAAAGAATAAAATACCTAGGAATAAATGTATCTAGGGAGACAAAAGTCCTGTATGCAGAAAACTATAAGACACTGATGAAAGAAATTAAAGATGATATCAACAGATGGAGAGATATACCATATTCTTGGACGGGAAGAATCAATATTGTGAAAATGACTATACTACCCAAAGCAATCTACAGATTCAATGCAATCCCTATCAAATCACCAATGGCATTGTTTAACGAACTAGAACAAATAATCTTAAAATTTTTATGGAGACACAAAAGACCCCGAATAGCAAAAGCAGTCTTGAGGAAAAAAAACAGAGCTGGAAGAATCAGACTCCCTGACTTCAAACTATACTTCAAAACTAAACTAATGAAGAGAATATGGTACTGGCACAAAAACAGAAACACAGACCAATGGAACAAGATAGAAAGCCCAGAGATAAACCCACGCACCTATGGTCAATTAATCTATGACAAAGGAGGCAAAGATAGACAATGGAGAAAAGACAGTCTCTTCAATAACTGGTCCTGGGAAAACTGGACAGGTACATGTAAAAGAACGTAATTAGAACACTCCTTAACACTATACACAAAAATAAACTCAAAATGCATTAGAGACCTAAATGTAAGACTGGACACTGTAAAACTCTTAGAGGAAAACATAGGAAGAACACTCTTTGACATAAATCACAGCAAGATCTTTTTTGATCCACCTCCTTGAGTACTGGAAATAAAAACAAAAATGAACAAATGGGAACTAATGAAACTTCAAAGCTTTTGCACAGCAAAGGAAACCATAAACAAGACGAAAAGACAACCCTCACAATGGGAGAAAATATTTGCAAATGAATCAATGGACAAAGAATTAATCTCTACAATATATAAACAGCTCATGCAGCTCAATATTAAAAAAAAACCAACAACCCAATCCAAAAATAGGCAGAAGAGCTAAATAGACGTTTCTCCAAAGAAGACATACATATGGCCAAGAAGCAAATGAAAAGCTGCTCAACATCACTAATAATTAGAGAAACACAAATCAAAATTACAATGAAGTATCACCTCACACCAGTTAGAATGGGCATCATCAGAAAATCTACAAGCAACAAATGCTGGAGAGGGTGTGGAGAAAAGGGAAACCTCTTGCACTGTTGGTAGGAATGTAAATTGATATAGTCACTATGGAGAACAGTATGGAGGTTCTTTAAAACACTAAAAATATGGCTTACCTGGTGGCACAGTGGTTGAGAATCTGCTCGCTAATGCAGGGGAAACGGGTTCGAGCCCTGGTCTGGGAGGATCCCACGTGCCGCGGAGCAACTAGGCCCATGAGTCACAACTACTGAGCCTGCGCGTCTGGAACCTGTGCTCCGCAACAAGAGGCCGCGATAGTGAGAGGCCCGCACACCACGAAGAAGAGTGGCCCCCACTTGCCACAACTAGAGGGAGCCCTCACACAGAAACGAAGACCCAACACAGCAAAAATAAATAAATAAATTACTAAACTCCTACCTCCAACATCTTAAACAAACAAACAAAAAAACACTAAAAATAGAATTACCATATGATCCAGCAATCCCACTACTGGGCATATACCCAGAGAAAACCATAATTCAAAAAGACACATGCACCCCAATGTTCACTGCAGCACTCTTTACAATAGCCAGGTCATGGAAGCAACCTAAATGCCCATCGAAAGACAAATAGATAAAGAAGATGTGGTACATATATACAATGGAATATTACTCAGCCATAAAATGGAACAAAATTGGGTCATTTGTTGAGACGTGGATGGATCTAGAGACTGTCATACAGAGTGAAGTAAGTCAGAAAGAGAAAAACAAATATTGTATATTAACGCATGTATGTGGAGCATAGAAAAATGGTACAGATGAAGCGGTTTACAGGGCAGGAGTTGAGACACAGATGTAGAGAACAAACGTATGGACCAAAAAAAAAAAGAAAATCCTAAAGATGCCACCAGAAAACTACTAGAACTAATCAATGAATTTGGTAAGGTTGCAGAGTACAAAACTAATGCACAGAAATCTCTTGCATTCCTGTACACTAACAACAAAAAATCAGAAAGACAAATTAAGGGAACAATCCCATTTACCCTTGCAACAAAAAGAATAAAATACCTAAGAATTAATCTACCTAAGGAGGCGAAAGACTTGTACTCAGAAGACTATAAAACACTGATGAAAGAAATCAAAGATGACATAAACAGATGGAGAAATATACCATGTTCTTGGAGTGGAGGAATCAATGTTTTGAAAATGACTATACTACCCAAAGCAATCTACAGATTCAGTGCAATCCCTATCAAGCTGCCAATGGCATTCTTCACAGAATTAGAACAAAAAACTTTACAATTCGTATGGAAACACAAAAGACCCCGAATAGCTAAAGCAACCTTGAGAAAGAAAAACGGAGCCAGAGGAATCAGGCTCCCCTACTTCAAACTATATTATAAAGCTACAGTAATCAAGACAGTATGGTACTGACACAAAAACAGAATATAGATCAATGGTACAAGTTAGAAAGCTTAGAGATAAACCCACACACCTATGGTCACCTCATCTATGATAAAGGATGCAAGCATATACAATGGAGAAAAGACAGCCTCTTCAATAAGTGGTGCTGGGAAAACTGGACAGCTACATGTAAAAGAATGAAATTAGAACACCATCAAATACCCTATACGAACATACACTCAAAATGGTTTAAAGACCTAAATGTAAGACCAGATACTATAAAACTCTTAGAGGAAAACATAGGAAAAACACTCTTTGACATAAACCACAGCAAGATCTTTTTTGACCCACCTCTTAGAGCAATGGAAATAAAAATAAAAATAAATAAATGGGATCTAATTAAACTTGAAAGCTTTTGCACAGCAAAGGAAACCATAAACAAGATGAAATGACAACCCTCAGAATGGGAGAAAATATATGCAAATGAAACAACAGACAAAGGATTAATCTCCAAAATAAATAAACAGCTCATGAAGCTCAATATCAAAAAAAGAAATAATTCAATTAAAAAATGGGCAGAAGACCTAAATAGACATTTCACCAAAAAAGACATACAGATGGCCAAGAGGCACATGAAAATATGCTCAACATCACTAATTAGTAGAGAAATGCAAATCAAAACTACAATGAGATATCACCTCACATCAGTCAGAATGGCCATTATCAAAACATCTAGAAACAATAAATGCTGGAAAGGCTGTAGTGAAAAAGGAACCCTCCTGCACTGTTGGTGGGAATGGAAATTGATACAGCCACTATGGAGAACAGTATGGAGGTTCCTTAAAAAACTAAAAAAAGACCTACCATATGACCCAGCAATCCGACTTGAGCATATTCCCTGAGAAAATCATAATTCAAAAAGAGTCATGTACCAAAATGTTCATTGCAGCACTATTTACAATAGCCAGGACATGGAAGCAACCTAAATGTCCATCGACAGATGAATGGATAAAGAAGATATGGCATATATACACAATGGAATATCAGCCATGAAAAGAAACAAAACTAATTTATTTGTAATGAGGTGGATGGACCTAGAGTCTCTCATACAGAGTGATTAAGTCAGAAAGAGAAAAACAAATACCGTATGCTAACACATATATATGGAATCTAAAAAAAAAAAAAAAGTACTGATGAACCTAGTGGCAGGACAGGAATAAAGACGTAGACATAGAGAATGGACTCGAGGACACGGGAGGGGCAGGGGTAAGCTGGAGTGAAGTGAGAGTAGCATCGACATATATACACTCCTGAATATAAAATAGATAGGTAGTGGCAAGCAGCAGCATAGCACAGGGAGATCAGCTCGATGCTTTGTGATGACCTAAAGACATGGGATAGGGAGGGTGGGAGGGAGGCTCAAGCGGGAGGTGATATGGGGATATATGTATGCATATGACTGATTCACTTTGTTGTACAACAGAAACTAACACAGCACTGTGAAGCAATTATACTCCAACGAAGATCTATTAAAAAAGCAAAGAAGCCTTGTGACTAAAATATGATGTGGGGCTAGAAGATTATTTCAATTTTCATAAGAATTAAACTTGGTAATTTGCAATCATAATATAGTGATTTGCAGCTTATAACTTATACATTTTAAGGAAAATGATATCATACTTTCCCCCTAAAAGCCAAATTCTTTATTTCACTCGAGTTATTTAATCCTGAAAAAAAATTATTTCCACTTACTTTCAACCCAGATTCTAGTTGTTTATTATTCCTTTCTGAACCTCAAAATAACTGCAACACCAGCTGTAATTGTGTTTGGTGTTGATCTTCACACAGCCTTAGACCTGAGCCTACCTCTGGGAACACCAATGTCATATCTTCCACTTATAGAGAACTTTTGATTTTCCTTGTCTATACAAATACTAACATTGTTGCTATGGTTTCTGTATGCAGAATATTAATTTGCTTTAAAAATAAAAATATAGGGCTTCCCTGGTGGCGCAGTGGTTGAGAGTCCGCCTGCCGATGCAGGGGACATGGGTTCGTGCCCCGGTATGGGAAGATCCCACATGCCGTGGAGCGGCTGGGCCCGTGAGCCATGGCCGCTGAGCCTGCGCGTCCGGAGCCTGTGCTCCGCAACGGGAGAGGCCACAACAGTGAGAGGCCCGCGTACCGCAAAAAAAAATCTATCTATATCTATCTATCTATCTATCTATATATATATATATATATAAACCCAAGTATTTAAAACTACACAGGAAATTGTAATATAAAAATAAAATATATTCTCAAATAACTGGGAATTCATGTGAACTGCCTTTAGAAATTGGAATGTCAGTGATAATTTAAGATTTCAAAACTCCTGTTAAATTGTACAAATGTGATTATTTTAAAGTGCTATTGCATCCTGTGGAGACCAAAGGAAAAGTTTGTTTTTTTTAAAAAAGGTTTCACTTTGTCATCTTCCCTATAGGTGCATTAACCCTATTCAACTGGCCAAGATGTGAGCCAGAACTAACAGTTGTAATTGGTCCCAAATTTCACCTGCTCAGTTGTCTTGACCTGTAACAAATGAGAGCAATGGAGGAAGAAGCCCTAGTGGTCTCCTTCAGAGTTTGGGAATTATAGAAACTGAACTTGGCAAACTCTCCTCTGTAGTCTTTGACCAGAAGTATCACCTGCTTCCAACTCTTGTCTCCCTACAATCTGTTTTCCAGAGAGCAGGCAGAGTATCATCGTATTAAACAAGCACAGTTTCAAAACCTTCTATTCGTTTCCCATGCACTTATAATAAGGCTCAAACAAAGCCCTACAGTTAAAAAAACCCTACAGGATCGATCTGGCCCCTGCATGTCTTCTGATTTTACCCCATACCACCCTTGCCCTGACTCACAGTACTGTAGCTTTTATGGCTTTGTTTCTGTTCTTTAAACATAAGAAGTTCATCCCACATGAGACATTCATTCACGTCTTAGGATCTGTGAGTCTCTCTGTCCATCTAGAGCCACCTGCACCTTAGATCTCTCATAGCTGGAAAGGCCTTCAGTTGAGCTTCAGCTAACACATTGCCTCTTTTAGCAGAGCCTTTCCTGACCTCCCAGTCAAATTGACTCCCACCCCATGAACTAGCACAACACCCTAACAATGATGGACCTGTGGCTTGGAATCTTAATGGTCTTTAGACACTGAGTAACTTAGAAACAACCTGAGATGCAAAGTTCAGACTCAAATCTGCTTTCCTCAGTAGAGAATGGGGTCTTCTTCCTAGAAGTCTATGCAAACCTTGTGCTCTTGATTGGCAGGGATTCCCCTACACTCTTGAGCAGGAGGGATAGTTTTTTAAACGTCTGGCAAATATATTCATCAGGCATTCCTCAGTATAGATTCTGGTGGTCTCCTCAGTACAATAGCAGACAGGAGTCACATGTATCGTGAAGAGTGGTGAGAAGTGTGTCTCCAAGCCTGACATATAGCAAGTGGGTGTACAAGCAGAGCACATACATGAGGTCAATCTAACAGTGCCCACACAGATATTTTGCTCAATGAATATTTAATTAAAAAATTGATATTGACTGTTCTTTGTGTTGTTCTTTGGTACCTTTTAAAAAATATCTCTTTGTTTTCTTTTCCTTCTAAAATTTATTTTGTTAATATTTCTATTTTTATTAATGTTTGATTTAGTATGTTTTGGGGAATGGTAGAGCGCTTCAATCTATGTGTTCATTAGCAGTCAATCAGACAAACCCCACTGGGCACAGGTGGTAATGAAAGCTTCCCTGATGCTGCTTTCTGTCTCAGTGCAAAGAGCATAGCCCTGAAAGCTTTATAGCAGCAAGAATGAATCGAGGCTGTTGACTCCTGGACACATCCCTGTTCCGTATTCCCAATGATATTATGTAAGTTTCTCTAACAATCTGCATAAAGTTTGTAAGCACATTTTCCCACCTACACTTGAGTTAGTCATTAAAATTTAGACCTTCACTAGTTGGGTAATGAGGAAGAATTTTGACCCTGAAATGTGTTTTATGCAATACTTCTACAGTGAAATTTAATTAATCAATTCTAGGTTCAAAACAAAAGGACAGTTTTCCTGTGTACAGTACTTTCATTATCCCAAGTACCTTATTTGCTGAGCTGATCTTTGCTCTTCTTAAAGAGCACAGAATTAACTATTTAATAAAAGCTCATTTCTCAGCACACTGACCTACTTTTTCCTTAATTTATCTCATTTTAAAATGTGAATGAATAATTTTTATGAATATTTAGCATTGAGACAACAATTGAACCATTAATCAAAATAATAAGGATTTTTCGATCTATTCAGTTAAATGTGGCCTTTAAACACAATGCCTTTCTTAAAAGAGCTGGCACATTCTCTGAGGCCTTGTCCAAGAAAATCCCTTGAGTTCAAATTAGTTTTCCTTGTATTTTCAAGTCTTTGTTCTCATGTATTGTTTTAGTTTATTTATTTGAGTTGAAAGGCCTATGTGTTAACCAGGAACAACAGAAGAGACCTCCAGAAGTTGTCCACAGAAGGTAAAAATTACAGAGGAGACTTGTATTTCCTAAAAAGAATTTAACTCAGATATTCAGTTGCTCTTAAACAAGGGTCTAATTTATAAACTTGTACAACTGAGCCTTGAATAACTCAGGGGTTAGGAGCACAGGGGCGCTGACCCTAACCCCCACCCCCACCCCCATTCAGTCAAAAATCTGCCTACTGCTATCTCTGCCTCAAAAACAAAAGAACTGATAAATGACTCCTTAGGGCAGGAAGCTGAAACAATTTGAATAGAATCAGGACTCAAACCCTAGTTTGAGTCCACATATTGTGATCTCTACTTGAACACAAACTTTTCCCCAAACTTAAAGGCCCTTAAAACAAAAATACAAGTACCATATTTATTGAAAACAAAATCCACATATAAGTGGACGCATGCAGTTCAAGCCCGTGTTGTTCAAGGGTCAACTGTCCTAATAGAGAACATAACAACAGTTACATTTTAAAATCTATGAACAATTTCTGACCATTGTTTAGCAAAAAAGGAAATCAAAACATTTGCATTTCAGATACCAGGTTGAACCCGATGTGAAGTCCTACAAATTGAAAAGTTCTTTATAAAAAATCTAGTTCTGATCTATTACTATTTAAATATCAAACAAAGGTATTCAAACAAATGTTCTATTCCTGATAAGTTTATCTGTGGATTTCAATCTTTCTTATTGACAATACTATCCTAAGAAGTGTTTTAGGCTAGACTGTTCTAAGAATTTTTTAAAAAGCTGTTTTATATATCTAATCTTCCAAAGAGCAAGCTATATTTCAACAGAAATGAAGAACATGGGAATAGAAGTATAGGCCATTGTTTATTATTTTAATGTAATGTCGATACGCTTAAAAAAGGGAACACTAAGGCTTCCCTGGTGGCACAGTGGTTGAGAGTCCGCCTGCCAATGCAGGCGACACGCGTTCGTGCCCCGGTCCGGGAAGATCCCACATGCCGCGGAGCGGCTGGGCCCGTGAGCCATGGCGGCTGAGCCTGCGCGTCTGGAGCCCGTGCTCCGCAACGGGAGAGGCCACAACAGTGAGAGGCCCGCGTATCGCAAAAAAGAAAAAAAAAAAAAAGGGAACACTAGAATAATAGATGACTTTAAATGGATTCAAATATTGCTATACCGAGGGGGAAAAATATCAGCAGCCATTTTAAAGATTTTTTTTTTTTTTTTTTTTTTTGCTGTACGCGGGCCTCTCACTGTTGTGGCCTCTCCCGTTGCGGAGCACGGGCTCCAGACGCGCAGGCTCAGCCGCCATGGCTCACGGGCCCAGCCGCTCCGCGGCATGTGGGATCTTCCCGGACCGGGGCACGAACCCGTGTCCCCTGCATCGGCAGGCGGACTCTCAACCACTGTGCCACCAGGGAAGCCCTAAAGATTCATTTTTAAACATTATAAAACAAATGTAACTCAGGAGATACTTTAAAACTGTTTAAAAACAATTTTTAAATACCATAATAATGCCATTGCTATTATTTGTTTGTTTGCAAACACCCACACTCAGAAACCTATACACTTTAAATTGCTCCTCATTTCCTTTAGAGAGCTTGGTCCCTCTGAGCTGAAAGAAGAATAAATGAATGATTCAAATAAATAAGAAACAAGATAGAAGTAAAATAAAAATTGACAAATCCCAATTTTCTTTCACAGTGTTATCTGTTATAGTTTGGTTGATGACCACATTATTAAATCTGATTCATATCTTGAGGCCAATTTTCCTCTAAATATAATATAACAGAGTTTGTGTTTTCCAACGTACAAACTAATATATTTAAAGAGTTCTATCTAACCTGCGCAAGAGAAAAATAAAATGATACTGGCACAGCCATCACTACACCCAAATGTCAAACAGCAAAATATTTCACTCAGAACAGAGATCACTGCCCTGCTTTATTTAGTTTTCTAATATACGGTCAGCTCAGTACTAATAAAAAAAATATAAACTCTTCCTCCCAATTGATATTTACAAAAATACATATATATTTGGAGTAAGATTAATAAATCCTTGAAAGTGTATTTTTTTCATGATTTAAAGGACCTTAACAACATACTAGTCACTGCAGTTGCTTGTGCTATTGCTGAACTTCATTTTATGATGCTCTCACATAAATTGTTCATGAGGGGACTCCTCTTATAGACTCTTGAAACAAGAATGTATCCTGTACATTTATGTTACAGGTTTATTATGATAGATTGTTCTTGCCACAGAACTGGAAACTACCAAGCCAGTTTATAAAATCTCTTAATAAAAACAGGGCTCACACTAAAGTAAACATTAACTGAGCAACCCAAGCTTACCCAACATATATTCAATTTCCCAAATAAAGAAATGTCCTGCCACGTGAGACATGTGTGTGTAATAAGAGCAAACATTTTTGATTTTTACTTTTCTTATTAAACTTAAATGAAGATGACTTTGATGAAGTACATGTTTTTTGAATTTCAGGTGATACACCTGTGAAACACTAAAGGTTGTATTTTTTTCAACATAATTGAAAGAGACATATGATTTAGCTCACCAAGTGTTTGAATGCCAACGTTCATCTACTCAGATTCAAACCTGTTCTTTAATATTTGCTTCAGCGTACTGAAATTTGAAAGTAGAGATTCTAAACATTGTAGAAATTCTGCCCATGATGAAGCAAATTGGAGTCAAACACAATGACAGCAGAGTACTCTGCAGTCCCCTGTCCTATAAAATTATGCCAACATTCTCTATGGGAGAGGTGAACTGTATTTGACAACATATTCCCAGACACTATGTAACGAACCTTCAAACTTCAGTTAGAACCTATCAGAAAGAAAAACAAACACAATTTCACTAAGATGCTGCCTTCATAAGAAAAACAAGTCAGTTGGAAAATATAGCAAGTTCAACATCATTGGCTGCTCATCAGGCATTCCTTTCTGACGTCAGGTATTGCACAAATGCAGATTCTTTTAGTAACAAGAGAGATCACTCCCATTTTAAAAATACAGGGCATTCAACTCACTTGATACCCTTTCAATCAACAACAATTCTATAATCCAGTCTTTAATAATGGTTCTTTCCCACTACTTACACCAAATATTTTTTTTAAGTGCACTGAATAGCACTGTTTATGAAAGGTGATCAGCATATTCAAAGCTCAAAAGGAAAAACACAACCTTCTGGGATACCATGCGTGGAACATATAAAACATCTACATGTTGGTTTAAATTAACCTAGATGAAGAATGTTGAAGGTTTCCCCCCAGATAGATTACATTCTTCAGGGATTTGGATTCAGACTATTCAGATGATAAATTTCCCAGTGCTTCACACAGGTAACATTTCAATAAATGTTTTGTCAGTTAAAATGAAATGGTTTGTCTGTTTTTAACCTCTTTCCTCACCAGTGTTTATTAGTAATTTGCAGAATTTTGGCCGTGGGAAAAGCATTCATGAAAGGACCAAAGCGATGAGTCTAGTTAGCTTATAAACTGGGATAAAAATTCTGCCTTTGCTAATGCATTAAGGGATGAATAGAGTGTTTGGTCGTTCTGAGGTTTCGCTGAGGTTCTTTTGATGAAAGTTTTCCTTTGATGTAACATTTTAATTTGAGATATTATGGCAGTAAACAAAGCACTTGGTAGAAAATACTCAGTGAATTTTGCGTAACACGGGGTCTAAAGATAGCCATATGTGAAAGATCTCAGTCATACAAGACACTATTTTAATTACATTTCGATAATTGGAAGTGATAACTGCCTACTAGGTAAGAAATAAGACTGTGTAAAAAATAGTCCATATCAGGCTTCCCTGGTGGCGCAGTGGTTGAGAGTCCACCTGCCAATGCAGGGGACACGGGTTCGGGACACGGGTTCGTGCCCCGGTCCGGGAAGATCCCACATGCCACGAAGCGGCTGGGCCCATGAGCCATGGCTGCTGAGCCTGTACATCCGGAGCCTGTGCTCCGCAACGGGAGAGGCCACAACAGTGAGAGGCCTGCGTATCGCAAAAAAAAAAAAAAAAAAAAAAGTCCATATCACCCCTGCATTTTCCACATACCTTTTTACAGTAATCATATGGTCATACGCTATTATTTATTTGTATGTTTGTCAATGACGTGCACTGACATTTTTACCCCTAGAATGTGAGCCAGTTGAAAGCAAGAGTCATTTATGTTAATATCAAAAAGAAAAGAAAGGCAAAATCACAGAAAGCAATGGAGAATAGAAAGAAAGGGGCTTTACCAATCATCTAGTCCTACAGTTATCTGTGGTCACACATCAGGGACTAAATACATCAGTTAGTGAAAGAACTATACCTGAAAAAGGCCATCTATTTCTCAGGCCAATATTCTTCCCCCAACAGAACCATGTGTTGTTTTTTTTTTTTTTTTCCCAAGAAAAAGTAATAACAATAATAAGACAACAAAGCTACTAAAATAATTAGCATAATCTCTCATCATTAGTTTGTCTTATTCAGTAGGAGGAAAAATATGGGTATTTGTTTGTTGCCCTTTCATTAATAAGGGATGTAGATGACAACTTTCTCTTTGCCATTCCAGAAGATTCTGTTGTTAAATTTAAAAAATAGAGCCATTGAACTTGAAATAACTTTTAATTGATTCTATCTCTGCCATCAGCTAAATAAATATATATAAATTTTTTTAAGTTAAATCTGGACATAGTCTGGATTTATAGACATCTTCAGTAACCAGAGGTCCACATCACACGGATGATAAAGTCTTGGACTAAATCACTCAGGGTGCTTTTCTTTACAAACATGGGCTAAAGAGAAAATTTCCTCCATTGTTTAATAATTAAAAACTACTTCCTAACTTCTAACAAAACTTTTAATGTAGTTATACTAAATTTTCAATGTCCTTGTCACTATGGCAATGAAGAATAACTCATTAGCATCCTCCTCACCATAGTCATGTGATTGAAAAATCTAAGACACCATTCACTTCTGTGCATTAATGAAATACACATAGAATTAGCAAACAGTTTAACACTATTTGTATGTAATTTGATTGAAAACTTAGGGCTCAGAATCATAGGCTCTCAAAAGTAATGGGATAGAAAAAGCATATTCTGTTTGTGCTTCCCATTAAAATACCCATACCTGGGAGTTTGGTTAAAGATGGCCACAAACACACACACTTTAAATACTACTTCGCCTACAAAACCTTCTAAAGTAAGGGTAAAGTAATAAAAAGATATACAGTCACTAGATAACTAGACAGAAGATGACAGCTGAAGAGAAATTCACAGAGGATGGAAAGTTAGTGGATTGAGTAAGTGGTCCTAACTCAGAGCAGAGAAGGCTGGGGCGAGGATGTGTCTGGAAGGGTAGGGGATGGGAAGGAATAGCAAGAAGGATAGTTTGATCCCCAGAAAGTCTCTGAAATGTGAGGCATCAAATAATTCATAAGGCAAGAGTAAAAACTGAGGTTACAAAATCTGTCTTTAAAAACTAGTTAGGTCACCAAGTACCCTCACCAACCCCATAAAGTCTAGCTACCATCCCACTGCTGACCTGGCAGGATATAGGGGATTTATTCCCCAGAGAAATTAAATCAGAAAGTCTCCATTCTCCACATAGTGGAGGATGTGGGTGAAGGTAGGTTTCTAAGGAAACCACTGGAAAGTGTTATCCACAGAAAGGTGAGAGTAAAGAGTTCCAGGATGATTGTTTCGGGAAAAAAAAATTCAACTAACAGATTTTGAAGTGTTATTCAGTATACTGAGAGGAGGTTTACAATTCCATCAAAGAGTATACTTCAGAATTAAGGATGTGTCTATAGCAAACTAAGAATATAAAAAGAAAACAAAGCAATTACTAATGATAGGACAAATATACAAGAAAGAAAACATAGGCATAGTGCATCACAGAACTCAGCTGTGAGTAATATTCAAATAGTTTTAAGTATGTTAACACTAAATATTTATTTTAAAATATAAGTATATATCAGAGAATATAGGAGAAGTATGTGTACAGGTTGGATGAGAGAGTTCAATCTTTGTCTTCCACAGTATGAAAGGAAAACATAATATCTAAAAATTTAAAAATCAAGATATTTAAAATTTTGGAGTTAAATGCTAGAAGAAACAGCTAAGATAGATCAGTCATGCCTCTCAGAGTGAAGAAGGGATAGACAAATTGCAATTTTTTGTTATTATCATTTTCAATATTACTTTTTTGCTTTAGCTGGTTTCACTTAGATATGATTAAACTGAATGAAAATACATATAACCTCTTTTAAAATTCATCCAGGGATTTCCCTGGTGGCACAGTGGTTAACAATCTGCCTGCCAATGCAGGGGACATGGGTTCAAGCCCTGGTCGGGGAAGATCCCACATGCCAGGGAGCAACTAAGCCTGTGCGCCACAACTACTGAGCCTGTGCTCTAGAGCAGGCGAGCCACAACTACTAAGCCCACGTGCCACAACTACTGAAGCCTGTGTGCCTAGAGCCTGTGCTCCACAACAAGAGAAGCCACCACAATGAGAAGCCCACGCACCGTAACAAAGAGCAGCCCCCGCTCGCCGCAACTAGAGAAAGCCCATGCACAGCAATGAAGACCCAACACAGCCATTAATTAATTAATTAAAAATAATAAAATTCATCCAACCTGCTTGGGCAAGAGGCAGGTCATGACTGGAGCACATCTATATTATCTGTTATTTCCAGATTACAAAATCTACTGTAAAGATGATGATGAGGGTGAATGTGAAGAATAAACATAAATACCATAATAATTAGCTCAAGTCATTCATGATCACAAATTATAACTTATGACCGGTTCCCTTGAGGAGAGGAGGATAGATGTGATGGTAGTACACAGTGGGCTTCCACTGCACTTGTAATACTTTATTTCTCATTTCTCAACAATGTAATAAACACATGGTACTCAAGAGTCTGCTATATCATTTTTCTATCTTCAAAAGTTAATGTATAAAAAGATTAAAATGTATTAAACATAAAAACAGTAACTTTAAGAATTTTGCTTTAAGTCCTGAGACTTTAATAGTATCATCTGTAAGTCACAGAAAAATGTGTGCTACAGATCAAGAAGACCAACTACTGAAAAATTAAAACCAAAATATATAAATAACTGTAATTATTAGAAAACACTGCCTTGACAATAAGCATAGATTTTTTTTCATAACAATTAGGTATTTTTAAAGTTTGGAATAATTTGAATTCCTTACATAAAAATACAAGAAAATAACCTACCCAAAATGAAAATGCCAAAAGCATGATCTGTCTGAAGCTTATTGACAATTGTGTAACAATGAGAAAAACCAATAGTAAATTTTGGAAGGGGATCTGTTGATAAACTGTTTTAAGTATTACAAAGATCTTTTAAAAATTCACCTGGTAATTTTATAAAAATCACTTGATAATCTTGGAATAAAAGTAACATTCAGATAATAAAAAAATGTAGATGACAGATTGAAAGCCATGAAGAAAGAAATGCATATATAACATGGTAGGTACAGGTGATCACAAATATGTAAAATGTATACTTGGAAATAGAAATATTATAACATATGCTAAATACTAGCAGACATTATTTTTGATTGGTGAGATTACTTGTTTCTGCTCTTATGAAATTTCCAAATTTTAATATAAATATGCAATATTTTATAATCAGGAAAATGAATACATGGCAATGTTTTTAAAAAGCAATAAATAGATTAGAAATAGGAAACAGAGAACAGATAAAAAGAACCAACTGAAGATGAGCTAAATTATCACCTGTATGGGCTAGGAGGATTTTCAAGTGAAACCTCAAATTTGCAGATGACACAGGTTTTCTTGATAGCCAAATACACAGAAATACATTTCAGGAAAAACTGTAAATAAAACAGGCAGAAAACTGGCGTGAAATAGTACACCCTAGGAAAAAATACAAACTCTACTTAAATGAAAACTGAGCTCTGTGCTCTCAGGGACCTCATCCACACTGTGTCAAGTGCTCCTCAAAGATAACAGATCTAAGCCACTGAGACAGTCAGTAAGATCAATAAAACACCAGGCATCCTTGAGAAGGATATTACAAACAAACGGAAAAGTATTATTCTACATTTGTTATCCAAAAAAGCACCCCTCACACAGCTATAAGTAACCACAACTTTGAGAGGACATTGACGTAATGGAAGGTCCAGAAAAAGACAAAACCAATTACTGCAATCCAGGGGCTGCTATAGAACAGATTTTAGAAGATTATATACATTTGAGATCTGCAGAATGACGTAAATACAAAAGACACAGACAGTATATCAAACCCCAACTGAGTACAGGAATACTTCATTTTTTTCGCTTTGTAGATAGTGTGCTTTTTTTTCCAAATTGAAGGTTTATAGCAACCCTGCTTCGAGCAAGTCTACTGGCACCACTTTTCCAACAGCATTTGCTCACCTGGTGTTTTGTGTCATATTTTGATAATTCTCATAACAGTTCAAACTTTTTCATTATTACTTTATGTGTCATGGTGATCTGTGATCAGGGATATTTGATGCTACTAGTGCAAAAAACAACTCAATTAAGGCCCAGGTGACGGTTAAGATTTTTTAGTAATAAAGCATATTATTTTTTAATTTTTTTGTCAGAATTATACTTCACTTTAATTAAACACATAATTTTCTTTTCTTGTTAGTCATCTATTTTATACATATTAGTGTATACATGTCAATCGAATCTCTCAGTTCATCCCACCACCACCCCCACACCCTGCCGCTTTCCCTGCTTGGTGTCCATACATTTTGTTCTCAACATCTGTGTCTCTATTTTTGCCTGCAAACTGGTTCATCTGTACCATTTTTCTAGGTTCCACAAATACGTGTTAATATATGATAATTGTTTTTTTCTTTCTGACTTACTTTCATTCTGTATGACAGTCTGTAGATCCATCCACACCTCTACAAAAAAACCAATTTTGTTCCTTTTTATGGCTGAGTAATATTCCATTGTATAAATGTGCCACATCGTCTTTATCCATTCATCTCTTGATGGACATTTAGGTTGCTTCCACGTCCTGGCTATTGTAAATAGTGCTGCAATGAACACTGGTGTGCAAGTGTCTTTTTGAATTATGGTTATCTCTGGGTATATGCCCAGTAGTGGGATTGCTGGGTCATATGGTAATTCTATTTTTAGTTTTTTAAGGAACCTCCATACTGTTCTCCATAGTGGCTGTCTCAATTTACATTCCCACCAACAGTGCAACAGGGTTCCCTTTTCTCCACACTCTCCAGCATTTGTTATTTGTAGATTTTCTGATGATGCCCATTCTAACTGGTGTGAGGTAATACCTCATTGTGGTTTTGATTTGCATTTCTCTAATAATTAGTGATGCTGAGCAGCTTTTCATGTGCCTCTTGGCCATCTGTATGTCTTCTTTGGAGAAATGTCTATTTAGGTCTTCTGCCCATTTTTGGATTTTTTTTTAATATTGAGCTGCATAAGCTGTTTATATATTTTGGAGATTAATCCTTTGTTGATGTTTGCAAATATTTTCTCCCATTCTGAGGGCTGTCATTTCATCTTGTTTATGGCTTCCTTTGCTGTGCAAAAGCTTTGAAGTTTCATTAGGTCCCATTTGTTTATTTTTGTTTTTATTTCCAGTACTCTAGGAGGTGGATCAAAAAAGATCTTGCTGTGATTTATGTCAAAGAGTGTTCTTCCTATGTTTTCCTCTAAGAGTTTTACAGTGTCCAGTCTTACATCTAGGTCTCTAATCCATTTTGAGTTTATTTTTGTGTATGGTATTAGGGAGTGTTCTACTTTCATTCTTTTACATGTAGCTGTCCAGTTTTCCCAGCACCACTTAATGAAGAGACTGTCTTTTCTCCATTGTATATCCTTGCCTCCTTTGACATACAGTAGTTAACCATAGGTGTGTGGGTGTATCTCTGGGCTTTCAATCCTGTTCCATTGATCTATATTTCTGTTTTTGAGCCAGGACCATATTGTCTTGATTACTGTAGCTTTGTAGTATAGTCTGAAGCCAGAGAGTCTGATTCCTCCAGGTCCATTTTTTTCCCTCAAGACTTCTTTGGCTATTCAGGGTCTTTTGTGTCTCCGTACAAATTTTAAGATTTTTTGTTCTAGTTCTATAAAAAATGCCACTGGTTGGGCTTCCCTGGTGGCACAGTGGTTGAGAGTCCGCCTGCTGATGCAGGGGACACGGGTTCGTGCCTCAGTCCAGGAAGATCCCACATGCTGCAGAGTGGCTGCCCCCGTGATCCATAGCCGCTAAGCCTGTGCATCCGGAGCCTGTGTTCCACAACGGGAGAGGCCACAACAGTGAGAGGCTCGCGTACCGCAAAAAAAAAAAAAAAAAAAAAATGCCACTGGTAATTTGATAGGGATTGCATTGAATCTGTAGATTGCTTTGGAAAGTATAGTCATTTTCACAATATTGATTCTTCCAATCCAAAAACATTGTATATTTCTCCTTCTGTTTGTGTCATCTTTGATTTCTTTCATCAGTGTCTTATAGTTTTCTGAGTACAAGTCTTTCGCCTCCTTAGGTAGGCTTATTCATAGGTATTTTATTCTTTTTGTTGCAGTGGTGAAGGGGATTGTTTACTTAATTTCTCTTTCTGATCTTTTGTTGTTAGTGTAGAGGAATGCAAGAGATTTCTGTGCATTAATTTTGTATCCTGCAACTGTACCAAATTCATTGATTAGCTCTAGTAGTTTTTTGCTGGTATCATTATGATTCTCTACGTATAGTATCATGTCATCTGCAAACAGTGACAGTTTTACTTCTTTTCTTACAATTTGTATTCTTTTTATTTCTTTTTCTTCTCTGATTGCTGTGGTTAGGACCTCCAAAACCATGTTGAATAAGAGTGGCGAGAGTGGACATCCTTGTCTTGTTCCTGATCTTAGAGGAAATGCTTTCAGTTTTTCACCATTGAGAATGAGGTTTGCTGTGGGTTTGTGATATATGGCCTTTATTATGTTGAGGTAGGTTCCCTCTATGCCCACTTTCTGGAGAGTGTTTATCATAAATGGGTGTTGAATTTTGTTAAAAGGTTTTTCTGTACCTATTGAGATGATCATATGGTTTTTATTCTTCAATTTGTTAATACGGTGTATCACATTGTTTGATTTGTGTATACTGAAGAATCCTTGTATCCCTGGGATAAATCTCACTTGATCATGATGCATGATCCTTTTAATGTGTTGTTGGATTCTGTTTGCTAGTGTTTTGTTGAGGATTTTTGCATCTATATTCATCAGTGATCTTGGTATGTAAGTTTCTTTTTTTGTAGTATCTTTGTCTGGTTTTGGTATCATGGTGATGGTGGCCTCATAGAATGAGTTTGGGAGTGTTCCTTCCTCTGCAATTTCTTGGAAGAGTTTGAGAAGGATGGGTGTTAGCTCTTCTCTAAATGCTTGATCGAATTCATCTGTGAAGTCATCTGGTCCTGGACTTTTGTTTGTTGGAATATTTTTAATCACGGTTTCAATTTCATTACTTGTGAATGGTCTGTTCATATTTTCTATTTCTTCCTGGTTGAGTCTTAGAAGGTTATACCTTTCTAAGTATTTGTCCATTTCTTCCAGGTTGTCCATTTTATTGGCATAGAGTTGCTGTATTAGTAAAACATTTTAAATTAAAGTATGTACATTGATTTTTTTAGACATAATGCTATTGCACACTACAAGTGTGCAATGGACTACAGTACAGTGTAAATGTAACTTTTAAATGCACTGAGAAACAAAATTTGTGTGACTTGCTTTATTGTGATATTTGCTTTATTGCAGTGGTCTGGAACTGAACCCACAATATGTCCAAGGTATATTTGAAATAACCACTTAAATTGTGTGGCAGGTAAATTTCAGACAGAAAGGAATTCCAGGCACAAATCTACAGGATTTAATGGTTTATAAATTGACACTGACTAAAAATAAAAATAGCCTCAAATGGTTGCCAATGGGGGTAGTGGGGCACAAAAATGGATAAAGGGGATCAAAAAGTACAAGCTTTTATTTATAAAATAAATAAGTCCTGGGGATGTAATGTACAAGTACAGTGACTATAGTTAACAATATTGTATTGAATATTTGAAAGTTGCTAAGAGACTAGATCTAAAGTTTTTAGCACAAGAAAAAAAATTTTATAACTATGTATGGTGACTGATGTTAACTAGACTTATTGTGGTGATCATTTCACAATATATACAAGTATCAAATTGTTACATCATAGACCTGGAACTAATATAATGTTATTAGCCAATTATACCTCAATAAAAAAATATTATGACCTTATATCAAAAAAAAAATAGCCTCGAGAATAGTACTAGAGTCCAAATACCTTTATATCCAACCAGCAATTAGGCTGGTGCCTGCCACATAAAAAACACTTATAATAAATACTCAATAACTTGAATGAATGTTCGGGAAAACATTCCTAATTTGATGAGATAGGCACCATGAAGGCAAATCATTTCTTTTCCTGGAAAGTCTTTTGGTTTCACAATCAAAAACAGAAGAGCGGCCTCCATCAAAAGGTTACCATCTTCTGAATGAAAGTATAACTATTAATTTATGGAAGAACTGCACTGCTTTGCTTTTTCCATGCAGTATGTCTTATAGAGCATTTTAGTTTGAATTTCTCTTCATTCTACATACAGTCACACATAAAATCCGGCCACACCATCATTCGATTTCAGTGTTCCTTAAATTTTAAAAAAGTTCCATCATTGTGGCCTCCTGAAACAGTATTACTTGAGAAGTGAATTTCTATGACGTGACAAATAAAATGGAAGCAGTAGATGATAATATTAGCATATGCTGTGATATCTTTACAGAGAACAGTAAAAATCTATTTTAAAAAGCAATAATTGCAAGGTGAAAAAGATTACTCAATGCACATACTTTTCAATCCTATGCTATATAAAATATCATGTAACTTTAATTTGTATTTATTATATATTATTTTCTCTTTATTTTCTTTCACTAAATAAACTTCATCTATCCATCCTATTTGAGTAACATCGATCAGTACGCATAAGGTATATAAAAATTTCCAGCACTGTGTTTCACCTTCACTCTCAGCTTCACAGTAAGTATCAAAAATTTACTAGCAATCTATGGAGAGAATAACTATGGAAAGTCTCATTATCTCAGTGCTTCTCAAACTTTTTTTCAAAATTTTCCTCAAGGTAGAGAAGAATAAATTGGATATACCCTGGGGTCTGGTGGTATAGCCACAACTCTGAAAAATTTTTTGGAGTCAGACTGGATCTTTCAAAAATTCAAATAAATTTTGGTCTACTCATATATATTTTCTTTAAATAAAAATAATGTTTAAAGTTGCTCTTGAATAAAATCGATGGCCCAAAAAGACATGCCACGTTCATGCTGTGGCGTTATGAACTCCACGGCATAGAACTATGCCATGGATATCTTTAGTAGCTACTGCTCTCCACGCTGCAAATGGTGTGATTTTTTTTCTCTAAAAATGGTAGTGAAATTTATAATAAGAATTCTTAACTCATATGAACTCATGTATTTTGTTCAGATGAGCTTTTATTTTTTTCCTTTCTGCTCCCAATTTTTTTTTATTGAATTTTTTACACACTGGAGTTTTTTTAGATATACTAATCAACCACACTACCTACTCTCATCTGAGAAATAGAGGCATTTTAAATGTTTTTGAAATGATTAATTAATGGCTCTACTTAACGTTAAAACTTTGTATGGGTAGCTTGATTTTTGCTCCTCAGATTAGACAAAACTTGCAAAGAGAGATACAGTGATACAATAGGTAGATGACAGATTTATTTAAAAAAAAAACAAATTTAGAAATCCAAACAGGATCCAAATGCTCATAGAGTGGCAAAAGTAATATAAGGATGAAACTATTAAATGTGGGTTTTGTTCTATTCATTTTATTCTATTTTAAAAGTATTCCCAGTTTTGAGTACCTCCACATCTTCTGACCTTTTGTTTTCAAGTTTTGATAAAGCTAGGACTTATCTCTAACTCACCCGCTGTGGTCATAACTCACAGACTAGTGGCTGACAACCCAGATCATACTACCTTTTTACATATGCCCAAATCCTGGATCTGGTGCTTACTAGCTGTGTGGCCTCACTAAAGCTTACTTAACCTCTACCTCTATGACTTCATCTGTAAAACAGGAATAACAATAGTTCCTATCTCATAGCAGTTAGTGAGAAAATAAATTATCTGTAAACACAAGATTTATCACTGCTTTAAATAGAACAATTTCGTTGACTGTCGGATTGAACTTTCTAGCTTTCTAAAGACAGTAGTTTTTATTTGTGTGGAAAAAATATTGTATGAAGTTTTCAATAATATTTTTTGTATACTGCTTTTATAATACAGCCTTGGAAGAAATAAAGAAAACAAAATCAAAATACACTCAGATAATTTTATCAACTTGGAATTTTTTAGCTCTAGTGAGGTATAATTGACAAATAAAATGGCATATATTTAAAATGTACAACTCGATGTTTTGATAATACATATATACTGTAAAACTGGGAAGACCCAGTGGGCTCTCTATGTGTTACTACCTACAACTGCACGTGAATCTACAATTGTCTAAGTAAAATTTTCAATTAAAAAAATCAAAAGAAATATATTCTCAGACATTCTCACTACATTCCTGCACTGTCACCAGGAAGGGAACTGAGATACATATTAGAAACATAATGTTTAGAAACATAATGCTGTTTGGGCATTGGTATTCTATAAGGTCTTCCATGAAATAATCACATCTTACTGAAGTATAAACACATCTAAATTAAGCTCCTCCTCTGATCCTATAATATGAATGATTAAATAACTATTACCTGAAGATTTTTCCATCCAAAGCTCACACTTAGTGACAAAGTGACACTTAGTGGTTGAAAGTGGATGCCTTGAAGTTAGCACAACTTGAGTTAGAATATGGACGTCACCAGTGAAGAGATCTATAACCTCGTGCAAGGTCCTCACCATGAACTTTCTCTGAACCCCATGCCCACTGGCCACCCCACCACTACATTTCTCCAGCAATCTGTGCTTAGCTCTAACAGCACTCAGGATCCTGTTTCCAACTCCCTGTTCTCTTTCTTCTGATCTCCCCAAGATTATGCTTCATTTATTGTTGCACTAAATAATTTTATTATTTATTACTTCCCTGTGAAGAGTGATTCTTACTCTTAGTACTTTCCTTGCTCACATCTGTTTCTTATAGGTTTATCTAGCTCATAAATCATAATCTTCTTCTGACACACTGAAGAATGCTTATTAATACTGCTGAAATTTAAATTCATGTGGAGAGTACTTAGAAAGATAAAGAAAATTTAGTTGGAACATGCATAGACATCTCACACAATCTACTGTTTGATGGTAGAAAACTTCTGTGCTTTAAACCAAAGGATTGTTTAAAAAGCTCTTAAATTTTTCCCCTTATAAGATTTTGTAATTTTTTCATTCAAATGTGTCATATCTGGCTATGTACTTGAGAACAACAGAGCTTTGCTGTGGTACAGATTTATCCCATATGACAGGTCAGCACTGAGAGTAAAAATTACATCAAGGAATTGGTAATGTAAAATGCCAACAAACCCCCCTTTCATAAAACAACTGTATGTGTTTAAGAAATATTAAATAAAATCAAATATGATGACTGTTAGCAATCTTTTGCTGATACAGATATTCCTTTAAAAGAGCTACAAAAACCAGAATCTTCTTTCACTCAGACACAAAGAATTTCCAGAGCTTGCAATTTCCTCCTGAAATAATATAATACAAAAAACACATCCTAATTTAAATATTCACGTCTTCACTTTATTTAATGGTATGGTACTTTTACTATAGATATTATATTTTAATGTTCCATGATGGTTCTTCCTGTTTTAGAAAGCTAAGAGCCACCTTCAGGAGTAATAGATCATCATTATGAAGTTCATATTTCTTTCTTTGAAAAATGTGTTCTGCTCCTAAAAATGACAACACACTGGCACTCAAAATAAAATCTTTAACATGCATACTACATTTTTTAAAACTAGCAAATAATCCACTGGTCTAGGAGACAAACTTCAGGATTCAAGTCTACTTCAAACAATCTTGATCAAACATTCCCGTAGAACTAAAGCATAAGAGATGAAACATGAAATTTAGCAAAACAATAACAAAAAATCTGCAGGATATAATTTGGTCCCTGAACATTTTGAAGATCAAGAAAATTCAGCTGGGATTCAACATTTAAAGGATACTATCAATAAAATATACCTAGAATAATGCAAATGTACTTTGCAGGTTTGTCATTTTGACTAGAAATATCTGAGAAATGAAATTCTTTTAAAATTGTCCTCAGAAAAGGTGGGGTGGCAGGGAGCAAGTTTATCTCCTTTAAACGGCACATCCCAAGTCATCCTTTTATCAGTTTGGAAGAAAGGAAAAAAGAAACATTCAACAAAATTATCATAGAACCTCAATAAGCTAATATCATACTTTTTCTCTCTTCTCCTTGCGCCTCTCATACATACCACAATGCGTACACACATACTGACACACACACATCCATCTGCACACACATTCACACGCACAAGCATACATACTACAGACACAGGTTTGTTGTGGAGTATTTTTTTAACAAGGGGCATATTTGGAGGTTGGAAAATGGATCATACAGGCTGTCAAGTATGTCAGAATCCAGGAGACATTAAATATTAAAGGATATTCTAATAGTTTATAAAAACTATGTTTTTCTTCCTTAAAGATTAGATCTACTAGTGAAATCCACTCTGTGTAAAAGCTAGTTTCTTTGTGAGAAGAAAATATTACAGGGCCTTCTTATTGCTTTTATACGAAAACTAGAATAATAGGTTTTCACACAAAATTAAAGAAACAAACCAGGAAGCAGTCTCAATTGAAAGGTACTTTAAGCAGAGACAGGGTGATCTTTCGGAAGGAGCATGGATTCCGATCCCAGCTGATATTGACTAGTTCTGGAATACGTATCAGGCATTTTCACCTATCTGATACTCAGGGAAATGTGACCTAAGCCGGCCAGCTATCTTGGTCCCTATGAACACATGGTTGGACACATGAACCATGCAAGCTAATCAGAGCCTGGAAGTAGGAAGACTTTCTCCTTCTGAGATTTAAAGTGCTGAGGACCACCTAACCCTGTAACTTAGGCATCTTGTAGAGAGAGCCCAAATGAAATTAAAGACAACAAAAAGGAAAACTGAAAGGAGAGAGGGGAGAGCCCCAATGAAGCAACTGCAAGCCCTCATCAACAGGTGGTTAAGTCAGGTCTCCTTTGCACTCTCTGGACAAAATACCAAGAGTTGTCAATAGAGGCTAAATTTTTATTTCCATCACCTGCAACTGAAGACTAACCAAAGAGAAACTACCTATCTTATATAATTCTAGCAATGAATAATCTAGGACAGTACGTAGAAGGTATCTGACAATGCTAAATATTATTATTACTATTAATATAAAAGGGTAATTCTTTTTTCTTTTACAAAGGATGTGCTCTGATTTTGCGTTATAAAACTCAACATCTATAAACATCTCCCTAACACAGGATAGATACCTAATCAAATATTGATGAGCAAATGAATAAACAAAGTTGATGGGTTTCAATTTGGAAAAGCTATCTATGGTATAATGTTTTATTTTCCAGCTAGATAGCTAACAATTTAACAAGCCATAGAAGGTGAAGAGCATTAAATTAATATTTCATGTTCATGAAGTAGGGGAAAGTATAAATTATCATTCTATTTTCCTTTTTTCCATGGTTAAACAGTAAATCTCTCAACCTTCTTAAGTAGTTTAATTTTTGTATCCAATGAGACATATTTATCAAATGTTAACAGAATTATTAGTAGGAAAATCTCAACTTTCAGCAGTTTACAACTTGAGAATTAAAAAGGCAATGTCAAAACTGGATGATAACTTGTAGATAAAGCAAAAAAAAAGAAGTATAATTATTCAAACTTTTCCATTCTGTTATCATTGAATCCTCTTTTAAATCAATAATTATAGAATAAATAAATAGAAGTTATATGTATTGTAAAGAAAATATTCAGTGTTTGAGTACAGGATTGTTGATTTGTAGTATTATCTTTTCAATCTTGATTTCTACTGCTGCATAATAAATTACCAAAAACCTCATGACTTAAAACAACATGCATTCACTATCACAAAATTCCTGTGGGACAGGCGTTGGCATTGCTTAGATTGGTCCCCTGCTTAGGGTCTCACAAAGCTGCAATCCAGCTGTGGTTTCTTGCTGGTTATCAACCAGGGGCTGCTCTCAGCTCCTAGAGGCCCCCAAAGATCCCTGCCATGTGACCCTCTTACAACCGGGCTATTTGCTTCTTCAAGGCCAGCACAGGAATCTCTCTGAATTCTAGGTGTTCTTTTAAAAGCTCATACGATCAGGTCAGGTCCTCTTAGGATAATCCCCCTTTTGATTAACTCAAAGTAATCTAGTTAGAGATCTGAAGTATATCTCAAATTGCCCCTTGTACTTTGTCATAAAATGGAACTTAATTATGAAATTGATATCTCATCATCTTCACAGGTCCCTCTCACACTCAAGAGGAAGTGATTATACAGGACATGCAACCCCAGGGTTGGGAACCTTGGTGCCCACCACACCAAAGAACCTAATTGTCCCAAAATATGATTGTATATACACAAAGACCTCAGACATGCAGACCAGTCACTTAAAAACACACAATTTAAAATTACCAACTCCAGAGGCTTCCGGGAAGATGGCGGAAGAGTAAGACACAGAGATCACCTTCCTCCCCACAGATACATAAGAAATACATCTGCACGTGGAACAACTCCTACAGAACACCTACTGAACGCTGGCAGAAGACCTCAGACCTCCCAAAAGGCAAGAAACGCCCCGCGTACCTGGGTAGGGCAAAAGAAAAAATAAACAGAGACAAAAGAATACGGACGGGACCTGCACCAGTGGGAGGGAGCTGTGAAGGACGAAAGGTTTCCACACATTAGGAAGCCCCTTTGCGGGCGGAGACTGCGGGTGGCGGAGGGGGAAGCTTCGTGGCCGAGCCGCAGAGGAGAGCACAGCAACAGGGGTGCGGGGGACAAAGCGGAGAGATTCCCTCACAGAGGTTAAGGGCCGACCGGCACTCACCAGCCCGAGAGGCTTGTCTGCTCACCCGCTGGGGCGGGCTGGGCTGGGAGTTGAGGCTTGGGTTTCGGTCTGATCGCAGGGCGAGGACTGGGGTTGGTGGCGTGAACACAGACTGCAGGGGGTTACTGCGCCAGGACTACCCGGAAGGGAGTCCGGGGAAAAGTCTGGACCTGCCGAAGAGGCAAGAGATTTTTCTTACCTCTTTGTTTCCTGGTGCGCAAGGAGAGGGGATTAACAGCGCTGCTTAAAAGAGCTCCAGAGACGGGCGCGAGCCGCAGCTAAAAGCGCGGGTCCCAGAGACGGGCATGAGATGCTAAGGCTGCTGCTGCCGCCACCAAGAAGCCTGTGTGCGAGAACAGGTCACTATCCACACCCCGCTACCGGGGAGCCTGTGCAACACGTCACTGCCAGGGTCCCGGGATCCAGGGTCAACTCCTCCGGGAGAACGCACGGCGCGACTCAGGCTGGTGCAACGTCACGCCGGCCTCTGCCGCTGCAGGCTCGCCCCACACTCCGTGCCCCTCCCTCGCCCCGGGCTGAGTGAGCGAGAGCCCCCGAATCAGCGGCTCCTTTAACCCCGTCCTGTCTGAGCGAAGAACAGACGCCCTCCAGCGACCTACACGCAGAGGCGGGGCCAAATCCACAGCTGAGCCCCTGGGAGCTGTGAGAACAAAGAAGAGAAAGGGAAATCGCTCCCAGTAGCCTCAGAAGCAGCGGATTAAAGCTCCACAATCAACTTGATGTACCCTGCATCTGTGGAATACATGAATAGACAACGAATCATCCCAAATTAAGGAGGTGGACTTGAGAGCAAGATTTATTATTTTTTCCCCTTTTCCTCTTTTTGTGAGTGTGTATGTGTATGCTTCTGTGTGAGATTTTGTCTGTATAGCTTTGCTTCCACCATTTGTCCTAGGGTTCTATCCGTCCTTTTTTGTTTTTTTTTATTTTTTCTCTTAATAATTATTTTTTATTTTAATAACTTTATATTTTTTCTTACTTTATTTTACTTTATCTCTTTTCTTTTTTTCCTTCCTTCCCTCCTTCCTTCCTTCCTCCCTCCCTTTCTTTCTTTCTCTCTTTATACTTCTACTAATTCTTTCTTTCTACTTTTTCTCCCTTTTATTCTGAGCCGTGTGGAAGAAAGGCTCTTGGTGCAGCAGCCAGGAGTCAGGGCTGTGCCTCTGAGAAGGGAGAGCCAACTTCAGGACACTGGTTCACAAGAGACCTCCCAGCTCCACATAATATCAAACAGCAAAAGTCTCCCAGAGATCTCCATCTCAACACCAGCACCCAGCTTCACTCAACAACCAGCAAGCTACAGTGCTGGACATCCTATGCCAAACAATTAGCAAGATAGGAACACAACCCCACCCATTAGCAGAGAGGCTGCCTAAAATCATAATAAGTCCACAGACACCCCAAAACACACCACCAGACGTGGACCTGCCCACCAGAAAGACAAGATCCAGCCTCATCCACCAGAACACAGGCAATAGTCCCCTCCACCAGGAAGCCTACACAACCCACTGAACCAACCTTAGCCACTGGGGACAGACACCAAAAACAAAGGGAACTACGAACCTGCACCCTGCACAAAGGAGACCCCAAACACAGTAAGATAAGCAAAATGGGAAGACAGAAAAACACATCGCAGTTGAAGGAGCAAGATAAAAACCCACCAGACCTAACAAATAAAGAGGAAATAGGCAGTGTACCTGAAAAAGAATTCAGAATAATGATAGTAAAGATGATCCAAAACCATGCAAATAGAATAGACAAAATGCAAGAAACATTTAACAAGGACCTAGAAGAACTAAAGATGAAACAAACAACGATGAACAACACAATAAATGAAATTAAAAATACTCTAGATGGGATCAATAGCAGAATAACTGAGTCAGAAGAACGGATAAGCGACCTGGAAGATAAAATAGTGGAAATAACTACTGCAGAGCAGAATAAAGAAAAAAGAATGAAAAGAATTGAGGACAGTCTCAGAGACATCTGGGACAACATCAAACGCACCAACATTCGAATTATAGGGGTTCTAGAAGAAGAGGAGAAAAAGAAAGGAACTGGGAAAATATTTGAAGAGATTATAGTTGAAAACTTCCCTAATATGGGAAAGGAAATAGTTAATCAAGTCCAGGAAGCACAGAGAGTCCCATACAGGAAAAATCCAAGGAGAAATATGCCAAGACACATATTAATCAAACTCTCAAAAATTAAATACAAAGAAAACATATTAAAAGCAGCAAGGGAAAAACAACAAATAACACACAAGGGAATCCCCATAAGGTTAACAGCTGATCTTTCAGCAGAAACTCTGCAAGCCAGAAGGGACTGGCAGGACATACTTAAAGTGATGAAGGAGAAAAACCTGCAACCAAGATTACTCTACCCACCAAGGATCTCATTCAGATTTGATGGAGAAATTAAAACCTTTACAGACAAGCAAAAGCTTAGAGAGTTCAGCACCACCAAAACAGCTTTACAACAAATCATAAAGGAACTTCTCCGGGCAGGAAACACAAGAGAAGGAAAAGACCTACAGTAACAAACCCAAAACAATTAAGAAAATGGGAATAGGAACATACATATTGATAACTACCTTAAATGTAAATGGACTAAATGCTCCCACCAAAAGACACAGATTGGCTGAATGGATACAAAAACAAGACCCATATATTTGCTGTCTACAAAAGACCCACTTCAGACCTAGAGACACATACAGACTGAAAGTAAGAGGATGGAAAAAGATATTTCATGCAAATGGAAACTAAAAGAAAGCTCAAGTAGCAATTCTCATATCAGACAAAATAAACTCTAAAATAAAGACTACTGGAAGAAACAAAGAAGGACACTACATAATGATCAAGGGATCAATCCAAGAAGAAGATATAACAATTGTAAATATTTATGCACCCAAAATAGGAGAACCACAATACATAGGGCAAATACTAACAGCCGTAAAAGGGGAAATCAACAGTAACACATTCATAGTAGTAACACATTCACACCCCACTTTCACCAACGGACAGATCATCCAAAATGAACATAAATAAGGAGACTCAAGCTTTAAATGATACATTAAACAAGATGGACTTAATTGATATTTATAGGACATTACATCCAAAAACAACAGAATACACATTTTTCTCAAGTGCTCATGGAACATTCTCCAGGATAGATCATATCTTGGGTCACAAATCAAGCCTTGGTAAATTTGAGAAAATTGAAATTGTATGAAGTATTTTTTCCGACCACAACGCTATGAGACTAGATATTACAGGAAAAGATCTGTCAAAAATACGAACACATGGAGCCTAAACAATATCCTACTTAATAACGAAGTGATCACTGAAGAAATCAAGGAGGAAATTAAAAAATACCTAGAAACAAATGACAATGGAGACACGACAACCCAAAATCTATGGGATGCAGCAAAAGCAGTTCTAAGAGGGAAGTTTATAGCAATACAATCCTACCTCAAGAAACAGGAAACATCTCGAATAAACAACCTAACCTTGCACTTAAAGCAATTAGAGAAAGAAGAACAAAAAAACCCCAAAGTTAGCAGAAGGAAAGAAATCATAAAAATCAGATCAGAAATAAATGAAAAAGAAATGAAGGAAACGATAGCAAAGATCAATAAAAAAAAGCTGGTTCTTTGAGAAGATAAACAAGGTTGATAAACCATTAGCCAGACTCATCAAGAAAAAAAGGGAGAAGACTCAAATCAATAGAATTAGAAATGAAAAAGGAGAAGTAACAACTGACACTGCAGAAATACAAAGGATCATCAGAGATTACTACAAGCAACTGTATGCTAATAAAATGGACAACCTGAAAGAAATGGACAAATTCTTAGAAATGCACAACCTGCCAAGACTGAATCAGGAAGAAACAGAAAATATGAACAGACCAATCACAAGCAGTGAAATTGAAACTGTGATTAAAAATCTTCCAACAAACAAAAGCCCAGGACCAGACGGCTTCACAGGCGAATTCTATCAAAAATTTAGGGAGGAGCTAACACCTATCCTTCTCAAACTCTTCCAAAATATAGCAGAGGGAGGAACACTCCCAAACTCATTCTATGAGGCCACTATCACCCTGATACCAAAACCAGACAAGGATGTCACAAAGAAAGAAAACTACTGGCCAATATCACTGATGAACATAGATGCAAAATTCCTCAACAAAATACTATCAAACAGAATCCAACAGCACATTAAAAGGATCATACACTATGATCAAGTGGGGTTTATTCCAGGAATGCAAGAATTCTTCAATATATGCAAATCAATCAACGTGATACACCATATTAACAAGCTGAAGGAGAAAAACCATAGAATCATCTCAATAGATGCAGAGAAAGCTTTCGACAAAATTCAACACCCATTTATGATAAAAACCATGCAGAAAGTGGGCATAGAGGGAACTTTCCTCAAGATAATAAAGGCCATATATGACAAGCCCACAGCCAACATCATCCTCAATGGTGAAAAACTGAAAGCATTTCCACTAAGATCAGGAACAAGACAAGTTTGCCCACTGTCACCACTCTTATTCAACATAGCTTTGGACGTTTTAGCCACAGCAATCAGAGAAGAAAAGGAAATAAAAGGTAGCCAAATTGGAAAAGAAGTTGTAAAGCTGTCACTGTTTGCAGATGACGTGATACTATACATAGAGAATCGTAAAGATGCTACCAGAAAACTACTAGAGTTAATCAATGAATTTGGTAAAGCAGCACGTTACAAAATTAATGCACAGAAATCTGTGGCATTCCTATACACTAACGATGAAAATACTGAAAGTGAAATCAAGAAAACACTCCCTTTTACTACTGCAGTATAAAGAATAAAATATCTAGGAATAAACCTACCTAAGGAGACAAAAGACCTGTATGCAGAAAATTATAAGACACTGACAAAAGAAATTAAAGATGATACAAATAGATGGAGAGATATACCATGTTCTTGGATTGGAAGAATCAATATTGTGAAAATGACTCTAATACCCAAAGCAATCTACAGATTCATTGCAATCCCTATCAAACTACCACTGGCATTTTTCACAGAAGTAGAACAAAAACTTTCACACTGTGTATGGAAACACAAAAGACCCCGAATAGCCAAAGCAATCTTGAGAATGAAAAATGGAGCTGGAGGAAACAGGCTCCCTGACTTCAGACTATACTACAAAGCTACAGTAATCAAGACAGAATGGTACTGGCACAAAAACAGAAAGATAGATCAATGGAACAGGATAGAAAGCCCAGAGATAAACCCACGCACATATGGTCACCTTATCTTTGATGAAGGAGGCAGGAATGTACAGTGGAGAAAGGACAGCCTCTTCAGTACGTGGTGCTGGGAAAACTGGACAGGTACATGTAAAAGTATGAGATGAGATCACTCCCTAACACCATACACAAAAGTAAGATCAAAATGGATTAAAGACCTAAATGTAAGGCCAGAAACTATCAAACTCTTAGAGGAAAACAAAGGCAGAACACTCTATGACATAAATCACAGCCAGATCCTTTTTGACTCACCTCTTAGAGAAATGGAAATAAAAACAAAAATAAGCAAATGGGACCTAATGAAACTTCAAAGATTTTGCACAGCAAAGGAAACCATAAACAAGACCAAAAGACAGCCCTCAGAATGGGAGAAAATATTTGCAAATGAAGCAACTGACAAAGGATTAATCTCCAAAATTTATAAGCAGCTTATGCAGCTCAATAACAAAAAACCAAACAACCCAATCCAAAAATGGGCAGAAGACCTAAACAGACATTTCTCCAAAGAAGATATACAGACTGCCAACAAACACATGAAAGAATGCTCAACATCATTAATCATCAGAGAAATGCAAATCAAAACTACAATGAGATATCATCTCACACCAGTCAGAATGGCCATCATCAAAAAATCTACAAACAATAAATGCTGGCGAGGGTGTGGAGAAAAGGGAACCCTCTTGCACTGCTGGTGGGAATGTAAATTGATACAACCACTGTGGAGAACAGTATGGAGGTTCCTTAAAAAACTACAAATAGAACTACCATATGACCCAGCAATACCACTACTGGGCATATACCCTGAGAAAACCATAATTCAGAAAGAGTCATGTACCAAAATGTTCATTGCAGCTCTATTTACAATAGCCTGGAGTTGGAAACAACCTTAGTGTCCATCATCAGATGAATGGATAAAGAAGATGTGGCACATATGTACAATGGAATATTACTCAGCCATAAAAAGAAACGAAATTGAGCTATTTGTAATGAGTTGGATAGACCTAGAGTCTGTCATACAGAGTGAAGTAATTCAGAAAGAGATCGACAAATACCATATGCTAACACATATATATGGAATTTAAGAAAAAAAATGTCATGAAGAACCTAGTGGTAAGACAGGAATAAAGACACAGACCTACTAGAGAATGGACTTGAAGATATGGGGAGGGGGAAGGGTAAGCTGTGACAAAGCGAGAGAGAGGCATGGACATATATACACTACCAAACATAAGGTAGATAGCTAGTGGGAAGCAGCCGCATAGCACAGGGAGATCAGCTCGGTGCTTTGTGACCGCCTGGAGGGGTGGGATAGGGAGGGTGGGCGGGAGGGAGACGCAAGAGGGAAGAGATGGGAACGTATGTATATGTATAGCTGATTCACTTTGTTATAAAGCAGAAACTAACACACCATTGTAAAGCAATTATACTCCAATAAAGATTTAAAAAAAAAATTTTTAATTACCAACTCCAAATATTTAATCTATATTTCACTAATGAAATTTACACTCAACTTTTTCTTTTGTGGGAAATGAGTTGGGATTAGAGTTCAAGCTATCGTAAAAACTCTTTCTAGTAACGTGCCTATCCCTGTTTATTAGCACCTGGATGCTATGACAGAAGGAGAAATGAAATAATAACAGCAGCTTTTCTTCATTTGCTGCTGAATTACTGTGACATGGATCAAATGGATTAGCAGGCAAGCTGGTTGGTCAGTCTGATGGCAGCAATGCTGATTAAAAAGTCCAGAAGGGAGAAGCTTGCTGTAGCAAATGTATCTTTACTGACATCAAATGTTTCATAGGTCTTGGTATTTAAAATTTGAACAGTCATCAGAAGAAAAAGGCACAGTTACATCTACTAAAATGCATTTTTAATTTTTTTCATTCCATAAGTGTTTACTGAGAGCATTCCCAGCTTCACCACAAATAAAATGAGTGAACATTATAAAATCATACCTCCTCCCTAAAGCCTTCAGTGGAAGGATTTAGGTTGAAAGGATCTAGGTTGAAAGGATCTAGGTTTTTTTTAAGGCTCTGAGTCATCTCGCAGTTAATAAAAATTTTTAGGTAAGTGAGGCCCCCTTATGAATATACTTCTTCTTACTGATATTCTCTCAAATGTCTGAAGACAACTAGTATACCTTTTCTGAGCCTGCTCTGGTATATGATAAATACTTGCCATCACGCCAGGCATTACTCATATGGGCCTTCATTCCAATATCCACTCTTTCCTCAAAAAGTAAACTGCTTTCCTATATGCCTCTGAGGTATGGCATCTGAAATTTATGTCTTCAGATTTAACTCAGCAAACAAAAGACAGGAGCTATCACTTTTCTATTTTAAATCAGTGGGCTGCAAATTTAGGGGTACATATAAGGATTTTGGTAAACACTCAAATTACTGGACCCAAATCCAGAGATGCTGATTATCTCATTTAATCTGGGTAGGGTCCCTTGAATGTGCATATTTAAACCCTTGGTAATTTGGACTCAGGTGAATCATAAGTCACTATGTGAGAAAATTTATCTCTTGAAATCATATAAGATTCCATTAGCTATTGTGTAATCTTATCAGAGAACTGACATCTTATGAATTTCCTGTTCACTAAATTCCCTAAGATTATATATATGAGTTCCCGTGCAGTGTAAAACTATCAAGTTCAGGGGACAAATCACAAGGGCTTTGACATAGTACTACAGAAGTCCATCATAATAGATATATCACTCTAACCTTTGACGATCTTCCAAGATCTTGATTTCGTCATACATATATGTACCTAATGAACTTGCCACCATAAATATATTTTATAAGCTGTCTCTGTAAATCTTTATTAAAGTCAGTGGCTTTTTCTTCACAAGGTGCCTCCTATCCAAAAAGCCTCTCATCTGAGATACTCTCACAAGGTAGATATGCTTCTCCTCCTCTTCTTTATCTTTACAACTGTTTTCTTCTACATTATTCATGAGAAGTATTTGGTGATTTCTTTTTAATATTATTTCTATTTTAATAATATTTAATATTATTTCTATTTAATATTATTTCCACTAATTTTCTCTGATAAGTGAGTGAGTAGAAAAAAACTTATGAAACTCTCATCGTCTCCTAGTCATATGGAAAAATGTATTATATACAAACCCACAATGAAAATCATAGTCACTTCCAAAAAGTAGAAACTGTCCAAGACACATTCTCTGATCACACCAAAATAAAAACTATGCCTTAAAAATAAACAGTTTGCACCTAGAGGGATGGGATAGGGAGGGTGGGAGGGAGATGCAAGAGGGAGGAGATATGGGGATATATATATATATATATAGCTGATTCACTTTGTTATAAAGCAGAAAACAACACACCATTGTAAAGCAATTATACTCCAATAAAGATGTTAAAAATAAATAGTTTGTGTTTAAAAAATATATATTAGCTTGTGTAGAAATTCATGATAATGAGAGCCCTATAGAGCAGCTTGCACAAATGGCACTCTTCCTCATCCAGTAAGCACACTGCCCACAGGTCTCTAGAACAGTCTTTCAGCCAACCTTGCAGTCAGTCCTGCCACCCCAAGTGAGCTCCCTCTGATAAGTACTTGGGCTTAACTGCAACCAAGGCAGTTACCAATGGAACTGATATTTGTTCAATATGCTCCATAATACACAGGTAAAAAATATGTGATTTTTTAAAAATGTTATCCAAATAATACTACATATTAAGAATCCCATTAAGACATATCGTCATTGACTAAGCTTTTAAAAAAATTCTATAAAAGATCAACTAGTCGGCTTAGTCTACAGGATTCTACAGAAACTATTTTTTTTTTTTAACATCTTTCTTGGAGTATAATTGCTTTACAATGGTGACGAAACTTAATTTTTTTTAATTCCACAGAAGCACCAACTAGAAGAAATCTGCCATTCTCAGTATATACAACTGAAAAAAATAATTTTACTCTCCATGACAACAGTGTTCAGACAAACAAAAACTTTTAGAACCCATTTAAATGAGTCAACTCATAATTTTAAAAATGAAATTAAAAAAGGTAATAATTTATTCAATGTTTCTGGGTGCTGTCCATATTTTATTACTTTTTCTTTTAAACTAAGCTGGAAGAAAAGGATTTCTTTAGTCTTCAGAGAAGTTTCAATAAACAGTAACTTAAATGACAATGGAACAGACACTTTTAAATGATATTATAAACATATGTTACTTTAAAAGCACTTGAGGATTTGGAACCAAGATGGCAGAGTAGAAGGACATGCTCACTCCCTCTTGTGAGAGAACCAAGATCACAGCTACCTGCTGGACAATCATCGACAAGAGGACACTGGAACTCATGAAAAAAGATACCCCACATCCAAGGACAAAGGAGAAGCCACAGTGAGATGGTAGGAGGGATACAATCACAGTAAAATCAAGTCCCATAACTTCTGGGTGGGTGACTCACAGACTGGAGAACACTTATACCACAGAAGTTCACCCACTGGAGTGAAGGTTCTGAGCCCCACGTCAGGCTTCCCAACCTGGGGGTCTGGCAACGGGAGGAGGAATTCCTAGAGAATCAGACTTTGAAGGCTAGTGGGATTTGATTGCAGGACTTCGACAGAACTGGGGGAAACAGAGACTCCACTCTTGGAGGGCACACACAAACTGGTGTGTGCATCAGGACCCAGGGGAAGGAGCAGTGACCCCAGGGAAGACTGAACCAGACATAACTGCTAGTGCTAGAGGGTCTCCTGCGGAAGCAGGGGTGGCTATGGCTCACCGTGGGGACAGGACACTGGCAGCAGAAGTCCTGGGAAGTACTCCTTGGCGTGAGCCCTCCCGGAGTCCAACATTAGCCCCACCAAACAGCACAGGTAGGCTCCAGTGTTGGGTTACCTCAGGCCAAACAACCAACAGTGAGGGAACCCAGCCCCACCCATCAGCAGTCAAGGGGATTAAAGCTTTACTGAGCTCCGCCCACCAGAGCAACAGTCAGCTCTACCCAACACCAGTCCCTCCCATCAAGAAACTTGCATAAGCCTCTTAGATAGCCTCATGCACCTGAGAGCAGACGGCAGAAGCAAGAAGAACTACAATCCTGCAGCCTATGGAACAAAAACCACATTCACAGAAGGGTAGACAAGATGAAAAGGCAAAGGGCCATGTACCAGGTGAAGGAACAAGACAAAACCCCAGAAAAACAACTAAATGAAGTGGAGGTAGGCGACCTTCCAGAAAAAGAATTCAGAATAATGATAGTGAAGATGATCCAGGACCTTGGAAAAAGAATGGAGGCAAAGATCAAGAAGATGCAAGAAATGATTAACAAAGACCTAGAAGAATTAAAGAACAAACAAACAGAGATGAACAACACAATAACTGAAATGAAAACTACACCAGAAGGAATCAACAGCAGAATAACTGAGGCAGAAGAACGGATACGTGACGTGGAAGACAAAACAGTGGAATTCACTGCTGTGGAACAGAATAAAGAAAAAAGAATGAAAGGGAATGAAGACAACCTAAGAGACATCTGGGACAACATTAAATGCAACAACATTCGCATTATAGGGGTCCCAGAAGGAAAAGAGACAGAGAAAGGAACAGAGAAAATATTTGAAGAGATTATAATTGAAAACATCCCTAACATGGGAAAGGATATCGCCACCTAAATCCAGGAAGTGCAGAGAGTCCCATACAGGATAAACCCAAGGAGACACATGCCGAGACACATAGTAATCAAACTGGCAAAAATTAAAGACAAAGAAAAATTATTGAAAGCAGCAAGGGAAAAATGACAAATAACATACAAGGGAACTCCCATAAGGTTAACAGCTGATTTCTCAGCAGAAACTCTACAAGCCAAAAGGGAGTGGCATGATATACTTAAAGTGATGAAAGGGAAGAACCTACAACCAAGATTACTCTATCCAGCAAGGATCTCAGTCAGATTCCATGGAGGAATCAAAAGCTTTACAGACAAGCAAAAGTTAAGAGAATTCAGCACCACCAAACCAGCTCTACAACAAATGCTAAAGGAACTTCTCTAAGTGGGAAACACAAGAGAAGAAAAGGACCTACAAAAACAAATGCAAAACAATTAAGAAAATGGCCATAGGAACATACATATCGATAATTACCCTAAACGTGAATGGATTAAATGCTCCAACCAAAAGACACAGGCTTGCTGAATGGATACAAAAACAAGACCCATACGTATGCTGTCTACAAGAGACCCACTTCAGACCTAGGGACACATTCAGACTGAAAGGCAGGACATGGAAAAAGATATTCCATGCAAATGGAAATCAAAAGAAAGCTGGAGTAGCAATGCTCATATCAGATAAAATAGACTTTAAAATAAAGAATGTTATAAGAGACAAGGAAGGACACTACATAATAATCAAGGGATCAATCCAAGAAGAAGATATAACAATTATAAATATATATGCACCCAACATAGGAGCACCTCAATATGTAAGGCAACTGCTAACAGCTCTAAAAGAGGAATTCGACAGTAACACAATAATAGTGGGGGACTTTAACACCTCACTTACACCAATGGACAGATCATCCAAAATGAAAGCAAATAAGGAAACAGAAACTTTAAATGACACAATAGACCAGATAGATTTAATTGATATTTATAGGACATTCCACCCAAAAGTGGCAGAATACACTTTCTTCTCAAGTGCACATGCAACATTCTCCAGGATAGATCACATCTTGGGTCACAAATCAAGCCACAGTAAATTTAAGAAAATTGAAATCATATCAAGCATCTTTTCTGACCACAGCGCTATGAGATTAGAAATCAATTACAGGGAAAAATATGTAAAAAACCCAAACACATGGAGGCTAAACAGTATGTTACTAAATAACCAAGAGATCACTGAAGAAATCAAAGAGGAAATCAAAAAATACCTAGAGACAAATGACAATGAAAACACAACGATCCAAAACCTATGGGATGCAGCAAAAGCAGTTCTAAGAGGGAAGTTTATAGCTAGACAAGCCTACCTCAAGAAACAAGAAAAATCTCAAACAAACAATCTAACCTTACACCTAAAGGAACTAGAGAAAGAAGAACAAACAAAACCCAAAGTTAGCAGAAGGAAAGAAATCATAAAGATCAGAGCAGAAATAAATGTAATAGAAACAAAGAGAACAATAGCAAAGATCAATAAAACTAAAAGCTGGTTCTTTGAGAAGATAAGCAAAATTGATAAACCATTAGCCAGACTCATCAAGAGGGAGAGGACTCAAATCAGTAAAATTAGAAATGAAAAGGGAGAAGTTACAACAGACACCGCAGAAATACAAAGCATCCTAAGAGATTACTACAAGCAACTCTATGCCAATAAAATGGACAACCTGGAAAAAATGGACAAATTCTTAGAAAGGTATAACCTTCCAAGACTGAACCAGGAAGAAATGGAAAATATGAATAGACCAAACACAAGTGATGAAATTGAAACCGTGATTAAAAATATTCCAACAAACAAAAGTCCAGGATCAGATGACTTCACAGATGAATTCTATCAAGCATTCAGAGAAGAGCTAACACCCATCCTTTTCAAACTCTTCCAAAAAATTGCAGAGGAAGGAACACTCCCAAACTCATTCTATGAGGCCACCATCACCCTGATACCAAAACCAGACAAAGATACTACAAAAAAAGAAAATTACAGACCAATATCACTGATGAATATAGATGCAAAAATCCTTGACAAAATACTAGCAAACATAATCCAACAACAAATTAAAAGGATCATACACCATGACCAAGTGGGATTTATCCCAGGGATTCAAGGATTCTTCAATATATGCAAATCAATCAATGTGATACACCATATTAACAAATGGAAGAATAAAAACCATACGATCATCTCAATAGATGCAGAAAAAGCTTTTGACAAAATTCAACACCAATTTATGATAAAAACTCTACAGAAAGTGGGCATAGAGGGAACCTACCTCAACATAATAAAGGCCATATATGACAAACCCACAGCAAACATCATTCTCAATGGTGAAAAACTGAAAGCATTTTCTCTAACATCAGGAACAAGGATGTCCACTTTTGCCACTATTATTCAACACAGTTTTGGAAGTCCCAGCCACAATAATCAGAGAAAAAAAAGAAATAAAAGGAATACAGATTGGAAAAGAAGAAGTAAAACTGTCACTGTTTGCAGGTGACAAATACTATAGATAGAGAGTCCTAAAGATGCCACCAGAAAACCACTAGAGCTAATCAATGAATTTGGTAAAACTGCAGTATACAAAATTAATGCACAGAAATTTCTTGCATTGCTATACACTAATGATGAAAATCTGAAAGAGAAATTAAGGAAACACTCCCATTTACCACTGCAACAAAACGAATAAAGTACCTAGGAGTAAACCTACCTAGGGAGACAAAAGACCTGTATGCAGAAAACTATAAGACACTGATAAAAGTAATTAAAGATGATATCAACAGATGGAGAGATATACCATGTTCTTGGATTGGAAGAATCAATATTGTGAAAATGATTATACTCCCCAAAGCAATCTACAGATTCAATGCAATCCCTATGAAATTACCGATGGCATTGTCTACAGAACTAGAGCAAAAAATCTTAAAATTTGTATGGAGACACAAAAACCCCGAATAGCCAAAGCAGTCTTGAGAGAAAAAAAAACAGAGCTCGTGGAATCAGACTCCCTGACTTCAGACTATACTATAAAGCTACAGTAATCAAGACAATATGGTACTGGTACAAAAGCAGAAACATAGGTCAATGGAACAAGATAGAAAGCCCAGAGATAAACCCACACACCTATGGTCAACTAATCCATGAAAAAGGAGGCAAGGATATACAATGGAGAAAAGACAGTCTCTTCAATTAGTGGTGCTGGGAAAACTGGACAGCTACATATAAAAGAATGAAATTAAAACACTCCCTAACACCATACACAAAAATAAACTCAAAATGATTAGAAACCTAAATATAAGACCAGACATTGTAAAACTTTTAGAGGAAAACATAGGAAGAACACCCTTTGACATAAATCACAGCAAGATCTTTCTTGATCCACCTCCTAGAGTACTGGAAATAAAAACAAAAATAAACAAATGGGACCTAATGAAACTTCAAAGCCTTTGCACAGCAAAGGAAACCATAAACAAGATGAAAATACAACCCTCTGAATGGGAGAAAATATTTACAAACGAATCAACGGACAAAGGATTAATCTCCAAAATATATAAACAGCTCATGCAGCTGTTTACAAACAACCCAATCCAAAAATGGGCAGAAGACCTAAACAGACATTTCTCAAAAGAAAACATACAGATGGCCAAGAAGCACATGAAAGCTGCTCAACATCACTAGTTATTAGAGAAATGAAAACTACAATGGTATCACCTCACACCAGTTAGAATGGGCATCATCAGAAAATCTACAAACAACCAATGCTGGAGAGGGTGTGGAGAAAAGGGAACCTTCTTGCACTGTTGGTGTGAAGGTAAATTGATACAGCCACTATGGGGAACAGTATGGAGGTTTCTTAAGAATCTAAAAATAGAATTACCATATGATCTTGCAATCGGACTACTGGGCATATACCCAGAGAAAACCGTAATTCAAAAAGACACATGCACCCCAATGTTCATTGCAGCACTCTTTACAATAGCCAGGTCATGGAAGCAACCAAAATGCCCATCAACAGACGAATGTATAAAGAAGATGTGGTACATATATACACGGAATATTACTCAGCCATAAAAAGGAACAAAATTGGGTCATTTGTTGAGACGTGGATGGATCTAGAGACTGTCATACAGAGTGAAGTAAGTCAGAAAAACTAATATCGTATATTAAAGCATATATGTGGAATCTAGAAAAATGGTACAGATGAACTGGTTTCCAGGGCAGAAATTGAGACACAGATGTAGAGAACAAACGTATGGACACCAAGCGGGGAAAGTGGCGGGGGAGGGGGGGGTGATGAGTTGGGAGATTGGGATTGACATGTATACACTGATGTGTATAAAATGAATGACTAATAAGAACCTGCTGTATAAAAATATATATATTATTCAAGTAAAAAAAAAGAGAATAAAATAAAAGCACTTGAGTGAAAACCTTTGCTGATAAAGATTTTCTTTCAAGTTTCTTCTAAAAGAACTCAATAAAAATCAAAGGGGAAAAATAGTAGATGGGATGGGTGAATAACCACAGAAGTTATGGCTATGAACAAAGTTTACTGTCCAAAACAGAACTTGAATAAGGAGCTGTGAAAGTAGAAGTCAAGGGAAGGTCACAGTATTTGTGCTTCAGCTGTTAGGTTTGCTCTTAATCATATATCTTGGAATTGTTTTCTGAGCTTGTTTTAATGAGATTGTTTTTGCTGCTCTTTTGTGGTGAAGACCTTTAAACACAGCTAAATTTGCATAGTGTTCTCTAGCCATAATCTTTTCAAGCTAAGATAAACATAGGCCAACAATGTCCTCCTTTATCTTTTGCTTCTGAACTTCTCAGTGACAGAGGTATATATAGGTTATGTGATGACCCCTAGCTACATGGTGTATTTGAAAAATCACTGTCAGTAGATTACAGCACACTGGGCACAGAGCGTAAAACTACCATCTAACACATGAGAATATGTTTGCTTTTAATGGTGTATCTTGTTAATGAAACTCATTATCATGTTTCTCACTTACATATTTATCATCTGGTTAATATTGTTTTTTAGTTCTGAGCTCATCTGTTTGTTCAGCATGTCATGTATTTTTTGTTTGTTTTGAATCTTGTAAACTATATTTTTAAAATCTCTTAAAATGAATGTAAGAGACGCAAAGGATTAGTGAAATACAAAGTCAAATTTTACAGTCAAGAGAACCAAACTGAATGAGGATGCACAGAATATTCACAAAAAGCATGACTCATTTATTTGATTTATTGATTCATTCATTCATTCAACAAACTTCCTCCCTATCCCCAATCTCTCAAAACCTTTCAGATTAATCTCCTAACACAAACTTTGATGGTGTACTTTACTTTTCAAGAGCTCACAGTAAATCTCTCCCACCTCATTTTACTTTCCTCCATTTCTCTAGCACCTAGTATTAAATGGCTGGTAACTAGTAGACATTAAGTCAGTGTTCATGGAAAGTTTTACATAAATTCATTCCATCTAAATTACTCTGAAGTTTTTCCATTTACTTGCTCCACTCCAAGCCTTATTTTCCACCATCACCCAAAGAATACCTTCTGCTCAGGCAACTTATCTTAAAAGCCCCAGTCTTATTCCATGTCATTGCCCTTGACTTCTTCCTTTATGGAATATGTGGTTCTGTACCTCTGTAAGTACTACACACCTCTCATTAAGATTTAAAATAGCATTCTGCATATATAATATACCCTCTGTGTTTCCATGGCTTCTAGGTCATATTTTAGGATATGGCACTCCTAGATTTAGCCATGGAGTTAAACAAAATATTTACCACAAAAATGTGATGCATTCTTTATTCATTCATGAATGCATTATCTGTTTATTCCCTCATTCAATATTGATTCATTCCAACAAATATTTATCGGGTGTCTATCAGTGCCAAACAATGTGCTAAGCATTAATAGAGAGAGATGGTAAGGAAAACAGAAATAGTCCTTTCCCTCTTAAAGTTTACAATAGAGAAAGAAGGGACACTCATCAACTCATTCAAAAAGTCAACAATTATAATCCATGAGGAGTGCTAAGACAGAAAAGCATAGGAAATGACAGCACCCCCAATAAGGGAGTATGATCTACTTGGGAGGTAGGAGGCAACCTTAAAAAGACTCCTCTAAGGAAGTGATATTTGAACTGAAGTTTGAGAAATAAATAAGCTAGGTGGGGGCTATCTTCTAAAGCAGTAGGAAGGCTCAGAGACAAGGACTTTTAATTCAGCGAAGCAAACAGAACGTATTTAAGATATGAAAGGAGTCTAGTATGAACAGACACAACTTGACAAATAATGGCAAAACCCACTAGAGGCAAGAATGGTGGAGACTTTTTTGGTGTTTCTTACAGGAACAATGGCAGATCACTTCGCTATAACTTTAAAATAGGGGAATGACAAACATCTCTGGCTACTGTGAAGAGAACAGATTGGAGTGAGCAAGAACTGGGGAAGTCTTTTCAGAAAACAATGATGGGGGCTTTGCTCAGAGCATTCAGAGAGAATCAGGAAGGGCAGCTGAACCTGCATAGAAGAGACACCTGTTTCTCAGATGAGGTGTGCTTGAGTTAACTATCTTGTGAGAAGTAGGAGTTGGTCAATAAGATAATGGAGGGGTAGGTATTATAGCCTCTACTCAACCCGAGTGACCATTTCTTTTTTGTTGATCCTCCTTTTCCTCTCTGCTTTTGAGTACGACCCTACACTTTGGACTCTGCTTTCCTACCTGTAACCATGATACCCATCTGCCATCTCTGAGTGAACTTTCTGGATACTGAAATCTTCTTCTCTGCCTTCCTCTAAAATAATTAGGCATTTAACATTTGTTCATTCATATGTTTAAGGCTTGTACTGTGTATCAGATACTCTTCTAATTAGATGAATTAGAAGCAGTTGTGACTCATAAAACTCAAAGTCAAGTGAAGATGTTATAAATGGTTTCATGCTTTCACTCAATGCCTATTTATTGAATAGCTACCGTGTACCAAGCGTAAGGATACAGAAGTGAAACAAGAAAATGCCTGATTTGGTGCTGCTTCCTTCTGGTGAGGAAGATAACATTTGTAACACATTATGCTAAGGGCTATTATAGAAACAGGAACAAAAAAGAGAACTGTTAATATCGAGAGGATAGAAGAGTGGCCATTTTCATGAAAAAGCAACATTTTTGTTGAGTCTTAAAAGATGAAAGAGAGTTTCCCAAGCATAATGGTGGAGGAAGGCCTCCCTAGACCAGGTGATGAGCATGTGAAAAATCTGAGTGGGAACTGAGGAGAAATTAAAAGTTGCAGAACCTTTGTTTTTTTAAAAAATAACTGTGGATTTAGGGTAGGGTGGAGGATTGCTTAAAATAAGGAAAGGCTAGCACCAGGAAGATGAGTTGAAAGTCTGTAGTGAAAGTACAGGGAGAAAATACTGAAGTCTGGACTGTAAAGATGTAACAAGCTGTGCAGATGGAGAGAAAAGAGTGGGGTCATTCTGAGGTTTCCAAATAAGGCAGCAGGAGTCATTAACTGAGATTAAGACCACCGGACATGGAGTGCACTGGGGAGTCAAGCTGATAGAATTCTATCCTTTTGGCTGGCTCTTTTTCTTTTGCTTACTCTCAAATGTTGGTACGCCCAGGGATTTCCCTGTGGTATATAATAAAGCACAACAGATGTTTACAAATAAAGACAAACAAAAACAAGCAAAACACAAATAAGTAGGAGGAGGAATACTTCTGAAAAGGACATATTCTGCCAAGTTTGAGTTGGAAATTTTAATGTGCAGTGCCTTAATCCTTTCTCATTTCCATGGAATCCAGGCACTAAATGCATACTCATCTGGGGAGGCAGATGTGGTGGTGAAGTGCTCAGCTTCCTGTGCTGGATGAAAAAACCTGAGGTTTGTATACCATCTCTTCCATATGCTAACTGGCTTAACCTCTCCAAGTGTTTCTTCACCGAAAACATGGCACAACAAAACTTTCTTAAGATTGTGGTGAAGATCAAATGAAATAATCCATGTAAACAGTGCCTAGCACTGTAAAGGCCTCATAAAACATTAGTTTAAGTAATAATAATAAATACTATTGATATATACTGTTCCAACTACTTTTTCTTCCTACTACTACTACTACTACTACTTCCTACTACTACTTCCTACTACTACTTCCTACTACTTAATTTGATTCTCATAACATCTTAATGAGACAGGCATTATTATCATTATTATTATTATTACAATCATCCCATTTTTACAGATAACGGAATTGAGGTACAGAATTCTATTGATTGGCCTAAAGTCATATAGGTTGCAAGTGCTGAAGCTGTCATTTGAACATGAGAAGCCTGGCTTTGGAGTCAGAAATTTTAACTCCAGGAGATTCTGAAGGATATCCAAGGATATCCTTGCCTGATCCCACAAGCTTTCCGCAAGTACTCACCTACTGACATCTGGCCTCCACGAAGGATTTCTCTCCTATACCATTCATGCTCCATATTGATTTCTCCTTTTACTCCATTCTTTCCACTTATAAGCTGTACAGTACAATTTAAAACTTAATCATTTACTTGCACATTTCTCTGTAACGTATGTGAGTCTTGTCTTGAACATAAGCCCTTGAGGCAGGGATTATATCCCATACTTGGTATTCTCTCTAGTAATAGCTTAAGTCCTGAGTATCAGTAAGTTCTCAGTAAATACTTGTTGAGTGATTGATTCTCAGGCTCCAAGGCATCATTACTGGAAGAAACAACAACTGGAGAGATTTGCATAAGGTCTGGTCACCCCTACTAAAGATTTCACATTAGCAAAAGTGCAGTCCATGACACAGATCTCCACTTGTGAGAATATTGCTAAAGGGCCCATAGAGAAGAGGCAAAGCTCTTGGAATTTGTATTGAAGAATGACTTAATCTTGTTCTTTTGTTTATTACTGTGAAGATTACTTTTACAGTATAATATAGAGGCATGTTTAAGTATGATTATGCAGAATAAAAATTTTTAGATTTTTTTCCTTTTAATAATTACAATTAGGGCAATATAGAAGAATATTCATTGGCTCAGTATATGAATATTCATTGGCTGAGAATATTCATATACTCAGAAAAAATGGTTGGTACATTTAAAGCAGTTTGAGAAAAAAATATAATGAACAATTGCTATTTTTTAAAATGAAGTAATAGATCTAAAATGAATATGAACAGATTTTACAGTAACAGACCAAGTGCACTATTTAGGAAGTAACAGCTTGAAAATAAGTTCTCTAAAATAATTTTTATTTGTTTAAATTGTTTAAAAACTGGAGTCATAAAGAAATGCTTGAAAGTCAAATAAGTCAGATAAAAGAGTAAAAGTCACAGTAGACAGGAAAAAATATTTTTAAGATCATTTGAAAGAAAATGACTACCATGGAATTTACATTTTTCTAACAAGCAATATTCATTGCAGCACTTGTCTCGTTGTTGCCAATACCACACGGTTTCTAAAGAGCAAAGTGGCAGTTTTAAATCAAATGTAACCTTAATTTCATGTATTCATTTATTCAATTTTAAGATATTTACTAGGCACCATGAAAGAGAATTTGCAATAATATGGAAGTGAAAGAAGACAATTTCCTACCTGAAAATAACTAGAAATCTACTCAGAATGGTAAGTGCGAGGTGTGAGAGCTATAATGGAGATTCAAAGTCCTTTGGGAGATGTGGGAGTTATCTCTTGCCCCTTATATGCAAGAGTCCAGGAAAGCCCTCATAGAAATGATGGCATTTGAACTGTTACTTAAGAATAGGTAGGGGCAGGACAGGAATAAAGAAGCAGATGTAGAGAATGGACTTGAGGACACGGGGAAGGGGAAGGGGAAGCTGGGACGATGTGAGAGTGGCATGGACATATATACATTACCAAATGTAAAATAGATAGCTAGTGGGAAGCAGCTGCATAGCACAGGGAGATCAGCTCGGTGCTGTGTGACCACCTAGAGGGGTGAGCTAGGGAGGGTGGGAGGGAGATGCAAGAAGGAGGAGATATGGGGATATATGTATATGTAGAGCTGATTCACTTTATTATAAAGCACAAACTAACACACCATTGTAAAGCAATTATATTCCAATAAAGATGTTAAAAAAAAAAAGAATAGGTAGCACTTGGACAGCACTAGAAGGGGATGGCATCCTGGATCAGAAGAACAGAAAAGCAAATGAGGTAGGTGTTTGGTGTGTATGCGTGTAGAGAAGCAGCAGGTTGTTTAAAAGGAAGTTGAGATACATGTGATGTGAGGACCAGAGTGAAGATAACAGGAAATACTGAAAGATTTTAGTAAGGAATTCATATAATTAGACATATTTTAGAAAGATTAATTTGACAGTGATAGAGAATAATTGGAAGGGGCAGAGACTTTGAGTAGAGAACTCAGTTAAGGTATACTATGTCTCAGGACAGGTGGGATGTTGTATAAACAGAAACTCCCAAGGCTCAGTGGATTAAACTAACAGAGACTTATTCCCTGCTCCTGTTCCATGTGATGTAGGGGCCCATAGGGGCCATTGATGCATATTTTCTGCACTCAAGCATCTATTTGGAAGATCATTTGTCTCTACAGCATGGTGAATTGTACACTGGATTTTAAAGGACTCAGTCTAGGAGTAACACATGCCACTTCTGTTCACGTTGCATATGGCTATGCCTAACTTCAGGGGATGGGCAAGTACAATACTGCTATGAATCCAGGAGAAGAATGGGAAATATCCACAAACAGCACCAGTGACTACCTCAAGACATGACTGCCATAGTTCAGATAAAAGGTAATAAGGATGTAAGCAATGGGAATTGAAAGAAGTAGAAGAGTAAAAGAAATACTCTAGAAATAGAATCAAGACCTTGCTGACTGATATAATATAGGAGGAAAAAAAGGGATCTAGTATGACTCTAAGAAAGGGATCTAGTATGACTCTAGTATGACTCTAAGGTGTCCTTAGCAGAAATTAGAAAATAAGGAGAAAAGAGTTGATTTGAGGGGTGAAGAGTGGTATAGAGGTGGTATAGAGGATGGGGAACTTCAAAGAGAGAATGCTTACTTGTTAAGTTTAGACTACGTTAAGTTATAAGTCCTTAATAAATATCCTTATTTATACTTTGTAAATAATGATATCCAAAGGACAGTTGAAAATTAGGAGCTGGAGTTCACAGAAAAGTTCAAATGTGGAAATAAGGATTTTAGACTCATTGACATAGAAGTAATGTGTAATGTTTAAACCTATGGGCTTAGATGAGACTACAAATTTTGCATCATTAGATTGACCTTACCACATTCTTGAGCCAATAGAGAGAATGTTGATCTTATTTTACTGGCTTCATATTCCTGAAGAAAATAAACTACCAATGATAAAAATAATGCAGACAGGAATTTGCAGTTGTTCTGGAGGAAGATACACTACTATTTTAAGTATTAAAATTGGTGATAGTGATGAATTTCAAATCTGTCAGGAGTCTTTTGTTAACACAATCTTACAACTTTTATATCTCATTCCTAGAAGGTCACCATGTAAATGAAAGTGAAGACTGCTAATCTCTACTGGGATAATTAATAAGCACATACTTAAAGATAATCCCCCTCATGGTGTTTTAACACTTATGCAATTTTTAAAAAGAGAGCTTTCCTTTCCCTTTGCCTTAGCGTGCACAGACATCAACATTTAGTAGAGAGCTAATAAGGTAAACCCTTTATAAAGAATTTCAAGCAAATTTCCTGAACAAAGCTTTGAGCTCACAGAAACATTTTACTTGTCTATGCAGGTAAATATGAAGTGATCCATTACTCAGTCAACACACATTCAATTACTCTCATAGTGAAGTCAAATATATAAAATGAAACACTCTAGGGAGGATTTTTCAAATTGATTTTACGATCTGTGAGTGGATATTTAAATCAAGTTAGTAGGTTAAACCTAGTATTAAAATAAAGAATATCGAGTTAAAATATTGGAGTGCACTGAATTTAATAAGTCTAAGTATTGCTTGAAGACACTTTATGACATTTTCACTGTGTGTGTGTTAGACAGAGAGAAGTGGTCATAATTTAAATGTATTTTTTTTTTTACCAAGAAAAAGAGTCTGAAGACCACTGCTCTACAGGAGTAAGGAGACAGGAGGGAGACTAGTGTGTTAACCAGGACATGCTTTAGCTACTTTATTAATTACAGGAAAATACCAGCTATGGATCCCACTTCAATAGCCATAGAACATTCTCAGTCCCTTAAAATCCACCAGGTCTTTGTGTTCTGCTGATTTCAACTTCACCGTTTTCTGCTTGGTTGATGATTTATACCCAAAACTATACCTTAGAGAATGAATGTATTCAAATTGGATGTCAACCTTAATCAGATTCAGCATATACATACTTATTCTCCATTTCATCTTTGTTAGCAGAGCTTAAGTGTACTGGGATTTGTTTCACAATCTTACCGGTAATACTGTAACATTATATCTGTTGAATACTAAAACACCCTATCAACCCTGCACTTGACTACTATACTGAATATTTCTAATTGCCAAAGTGGTCTTTATCTACTTCAAAAGGAGTGAGGGACTCAGAAGAAAGGCCAAATTTCCTGAACTTATCTCAGAAAAGGATCACCAATTTTTAAAATGAGCATAAATATTCAAAATATCATCTATATTTTATTAATCAAGACACAGTATTAGTATTAAATAAGGATTAGATATGGAGTATCTCACTGTTATTTGGAAATTTCCTTATGTTGAAAAAAGAAACAAGATTTAAGCTGTCTTGGTTTTTTAAGCATTTAGGTTTTGAAACTTTTCTTCCCAATCCTTCATCTTGGGTTCACCCTAAATACTCAGAACAAATAATATTATTGAAGTATAAAATACCTGAGTAACCTCTGAGAATTATAAATTCGGGGTATGATGTGTTCTCAACCTTGAAATTGTGAATTGCTCATATCTAAAGATTAGAGACCTGAAGGAAAACTAATATTTGTACTCTAACCCCTACTATCACCACCAAAAAGGTTTTTTAAATAAATTCAGAACAGACTCAAGGCTAAGGCTATTTGAAGAGTTGTAAAAGATGTGACTTCACCTTTGAAGCTCAACATTCCACTCATACCCCTAGATGGATGGATGGATAGATAGATTCTATCTAGGTAGATAGAGACACATAATCTTCAGTAGATAAGGGAATCTGGGAGAAGCAATATGGAAATGGTGGAAGTTGAAGGTAGAAATCCCAGGTCTGGTGGACCACGAAAAAGTCCATCAGAATGGGTCATTAGTGAAGGACTGATGGAGAGTCTCAGTCTAATGAAATTAAGACCACAGAGAACATAGCAGAGAAGGGAATAAGAGGTCACCTCAGTTTGGGCCCAGAAATTCTCTTCCGCCATCTCTCGTAATAGGACTTAAACATTGTTGGACATGCAGAACAAGATTTGCAGTAAGATAATATTTATGTGAAAAACAAAACTAATCAAAGAATAAACCATATATTGCTACATGAGAATATGTGTTTATGTAAAGGCATAAGAAAAACCTCACAACTGAAGAATAAAGACAGTGGTTTTCTCTGGGTAGAGCACTAGGAATGTGTGAATTTTTTAAATTGTGGTAAAATACACATAATATAAAATTTGCAGTTTTAACCATTTTGAAGTGTAGAGTTCAGTAGTTTTAAGTCCATCCATATTGTTGTACAACCATCACCACCATCCATCTCCAAAACCCTTATCATCTTGAAAAACTAAAACTCTGTACCATTAAACAATAACTTCTCCCTGCCCCCTGGCCCTGGCAACCACAATTCTATTTTCTATCTCTATGAATTTGATAACTTTAGGTACCTCATATAAGTGGAATCACACAGTATGTGTCTTTTATGATTGGCTTACTTCATTTAGCATAATGTCCTCAAGGCCCATCTATATCACAGCATGTGTCATAATGTCCTTTCTTTTTAAGGCTAAATAATATTCCATTGTTTGTATATGCCACATTTTGTTGATCCTCTCATCTGTACTTGGACACTTGGGTTGCATCTACATTTTATCGATTATGAATAATGCTACTATAAATATAGGTATACAAATATCTCTTTGAGATTCTGCTTTTAATTCTTTTGGATAAATACTCATAAAGTGGGATTGCTGGGTCATATGGTAATTCTATTTTTAATTTTTTGAGAAACTGCCATGCTGTTTTCCATACTGGCTGCACCATTTTATATTCCCATCAACAGTGTTTAAGGGTCCTAATTTCTCCACATCCTCACCAACACTAATTTTGTTTTGTTTTGTTTTTTTAAGGTAGCCATTCTAATGTGCGTGAGGTTACATTTGAACTTTTTACAAGCAAAATATATTCTTATATTACTTTTGCAAACACATATCTTAATGTTGCTAGAGACTTAAGTATGTATATTCTGTAAAAGGCTTTTCAACGTTATTTCCATACCTAAAACAGATGTAATCCTGTAAACAGTAATTGCAACCAGCTTGATACGAAAGGGTAGTTTGGCTTGTGGTGGAGTCAGATAAAGCATCTACATACTGGGTAATAACTCTTCGGTATGAGCTGCACCTACAAATCTAGGGGGAAGTTAGGGGGCACCCTAGACACCTGTGCACTGAACTCTTACAAATATCTAACAGAGGAGTGTAAATTTTTTATGAGTCTAAGAAGAGTGTTGTTTGTTATGAGAGGAAATTCTTTCCTGAATTCTGATAACTGATTATTCAATTGACAGAAAAATAATGCAAGTAAAATATCAGGATGCTTCTTTTACTCTAAAATCTTTAGTGGATGCCTCCCCTCCCCCTCCCCCTTCCCCCTTCTCCTCATCTCCTTTTTCTTCTTTATTTTTCCCTCTCATCTCCTCCTCTTCCTTCTCCTCCATCTCAGGCTCCTGCTTCTCCTCCATCATAAACATTTCAAACATATTAGAACTGAACATTAATGAATGTTTAAATAAGGAATGATTTTGGACAGAGAAGAACTTCATCGATGTTGTCAGTAGTCCTGGCATAGACAAATATAACACTGTGGAAATGGAAGGACGTGTAATAGCTGTATATATGTAAAAAGAAGCCTTTAAAAGACTATTACTAGGATAAAAGGAAACCAAAACTAGGGAGTAGCTGGAATCTTTGAGAAGATAGTGTGATATTCATAGATGTTGAAGACTATTTTCTTTTGCCATTATGATTAAGCAGAGATAGTTTTTCTCACCAAACATTCCTTGTGACCCCTATACTTTTTAGCTCCCTTGCAGTGAGGAAGGGAATATGACTATTTCTTGATAATTACATGTAGACCAGAAAAATGTGTATGACTTCCTAGATGAAGCACTGAAGAACTGGAGGGCCAGTTCTGCCCTCCTCTCACCCTCTGAGACTTTTGCTGAGTTGGAGAAATCACAAGAGGAGGAGCAGAGGGACTCTGAGTCACCGGATGGACCCCTTGCACACTGCATGATTGAGAACTAGACCTCTGTCATGCTCAGCTATTAAGATTTTGAGGTTTATTTGTTCCTACAGCATGGCCTAGCACTGATCAGACTACTACAGTAGATGAATCATTGTGAAATTTTGTTATTAAAAGAATTAGCAGTGGGATTGAGAGCCATAAGAAAGCACAGCACATAAATTAAATCCTAAATAAGTATTCCTCTGATCATTCTACCATTTCTAGCTCCATCTTTTCCATGTCAAATATATTGGATATACTTTTTTTCTTTTTAAAATAGCTATATTTGTTTCCTAGTACTGTCATAATAAATTACCACAAACTGGGTGGCTTAAAACAATAGAAATTTTGTCTCTTGTGGTTTTGGAGGCTAGAAATCTGAAATCAAGGTGGAAGAATCCATGCCTCTTTCCTAGCTACTGGTGGCGGCCAGAAATCCTTGGCATTGCTTGGCTTGTACATGCATCACTCCAATCTCTACCTCCATCATCACATGGCCTTAGCCCTTTATCTCAGTGTCTCTCATCCTCTTCCTATAAAAATACCAATCATACTGGGTTAGGGCCCACCCTAACACAGTATGATCTCATCTCAACTTACTACATCTGCAAAGCCCCTATTTCCAAATAAAGTCACATTCATAGGTACCAGGGATTAAAACTTCAACATATCTTTTTGAAGGATACAATTCAACCCACAATAATAGCTTGCAAACAATAGCTTTCAACAATAGCTTACAAACAGCTTCCCACTTTCATTTTCTGGAAGTGAATGCTATAAATTGGACTTAAACAGCCCTTACTTTTAGTCACCATTTCAGAAATTATTTTGTTTTTGTTTACCATAACTGTTACCAACTTTTAAAAGGAGAGATTATCATAGTACAATACTTCCTCAAATTCAAACATAATTACTTTCTGCACTTACTGAAAATTATGTTACCATATATGATGCTCTAATAAGTTTGCGCACTGCAGGCAAAATATAATGGGTTTCAGACTTTTTAAGTGACCCTACTAAGACAAGCGGAGCAGCAGGGCAAAGACAGTATCAGATGATCAGAAGTGGAACGTACGTGTCCATGCAAAGTGTCAGTTCAAAGCCTCTCAGTTTTTTTTCCATTTGTTCTTTTCTTGATACTCAAGACTTAGTCCCTTTTCTGGTCTCCCTTTCTCTTCTTCTCCTCGTTATAGTGTATAGTCTCTCAACATCTCTCTCATAACATAAAAAGTCAGGAGCAGGTGTCAAAGTGCAAAGTCACCCTAAAATTGTTTTGTCTCATATATTCATTCAGCACATATAAGTATATTTTTAGTAACATCTATGAACAATAAGCGCTTATTAAGCCCGGGTGGGATACAATACTGAATAAACTGAGAGCTCTGTCTTGCCAGAACTAACACTCTGAAAGAAGCACAGAAATCAGATAGAAACCTGGTTAAATGGGAAGAGGTTTTGACTGGGGTGTATAGAGCAAATATGAGTACAGGAAACCTGGGAATTTAAGCTGGTCTAGAGATCAGGAGGTGCTTCTAGCGGTAAGTACATAAATGCAATCATGACAAATTGGCACAAATTAGGCTAACAGAGGGGTATTGCAGGCAGCGACATCATCATGGGCCTGCACTCAGAACTGAGAGATGGCATGACATGTTCTATAAATTCAAAGGACTTCAGGATGGCTACAGCTCAAATTGTAATCTAAAAAGTGGTGAGAGATGAGGCTGGAGAGAAATGCACAGGCCAGTTCATAAGGTACCTTATAAATAAGGTGATCATATAATTCATCATCCAAACCAGGCCACATGTGAGACTAAAAGGGGCACATTTAATAATTGAGCTGGGGCAGCAGGATAAACCAGGGCTGTCAGAGACTTAACAGGGATGTATGGTTACATGACTTACAAGTTACATTAACGGAGCTTGGATTTTATACTAAGGTCAGTCAGATGTCATTACAGAATTTTATACAGAGAAGTGGCTCAATACCATTAAATTTTATAAACCTTACTCTACAAATGGGAGAGGGTGAAATGAGAAGCAGGAAGATCCATTAAAAGACCGCTGTGATACTTCTACTTGTGAGATGACAGTGGCCTGAATAATTGTAATGATTATGAGTCTGTAAGGAAATTGATGAAGTAACATTAGGTTGAACCACATGAAATTGCTGCCACTCACCATTTTTAATGTACAAAAGTGGCAGTTTCATAAGGTTCAACTAATAGATTTGCAGGAAACAGGCTAGATTGGACTTCATTGGTGAGTGTGCACTAGACAAAGTAACAATTTGAAACATTAATGTGTTCTGGTTTTTCTCCCATGTGACCAATACTGGCTGAATCTTAGACTATAAGGGCATCCTTTTCCTGGGAGGAGTCCGAGACTGGCAGCAAGAGGAGGAAAAGAACAATAAATAAAGATCTCAAATTTGTGGTTTCTGAACCGAAAAGGTCAGAATTCAAGTGAGAGTTAGTGGAATAGTTGAAAGCAAATGAAATTTGCTCTCCACTGAACAAGTTCCTCCGCAACCCTCCACAACCATCCCCTGGCCAAGATCAGCCCCTGGACCACCGAGGACAAAAGAATTGGCAGAGATGAGAAGAGAAAAGTTAAACATATGGGTGTACCCCACCGAATTTAGGAATTAACAGGACAGACCCTAATGTCATATGACCTGGTTCTGCCACTTAAAAGTTATTTAACCTTATGCCCCAAATTTCTCATCTACAAAATGAGAACAATACTATCTACATCATTATATTGTTTTGAGAATTAAATGAGTTAATATATTTCCAGCACTTACAATAGTACATGGCAAATTTTAATCACTATACGACTGTTACATGATTATAGTAGTAATAGCAGTAATATGAGTACTATTATCAGGATTGACTGACACCAACTGTACATTAATGTTTCAAACATAGAACACTCAAAATTGCTACCTCTAGATATTGGGAGAACAGCTGATGGTGTATGGCTCCTGCATAAACAGGCACAAGCAGGGAATCAATCTGGACAATCCCCATGAGTGCTCCATGGTTCTCAAGGGGGAGGGAGGAGAAAACCCCAACACTCTTGTGGGCCCATCAGTGAGGCAACTGAGGGGAGTCAGTTCATTTGCTAGAGATCACCAGAGTACAGTGCAAAGGGACCAGCTTAGGAGAAAACCGTGGGCCAGATGGGATGTATGGTTGAAGTGAATACTGAAGTTACTATGGGAAAACTGAATGTGTATGAGGAGGGATTCCTGAACGCCACTAGTTGAAGTAATCACAATATACTCTCTATACTGATACATTTAATCGGGATCCAAAATGCACTCCTCCCTGTCCTGACACTATGATGCTACATATGCTCCCTTCACCCCCCACCCAGATCTTATACCAGGACAAAGATCAGGAGGCTGACGCTTGCAATGAGATAGTTTTAAATTGAAAAGTGACCCCAAAAGTACCGGATTGAATTCACATTACCTGAAAACACCTAGATTAAACTGCTTACCCTGAAAGCTCAGAGTTACTAATCAAGTTCTATACTAGAAATATTAAATTTACATTTTTTTGCACAATATTAAATTTACATTTTTTTGCTAAGATTATTCCTGTTATAAGAGAATGTTGGGTATAATGGAGGGGAAGAAGAAAGTGAAGATTAGGAAGACAAAATGTTTCCGGTTGGACAAGAGTTGGGTGATAGTGCTTTTCTAGTGTTCAGTGTAGGAGAGCTGGAAGAGGAATAGAAGACGATAAATGTGCAAATTCTAACTTCCAACATTCTTCTATTTCTTTTTTTTAACTCCCACCTCTCTTTAGATAATTCAGCATTATGTAGATTTTTATGATAAAAACATTAAATTTTCAAACACAACCATTACCGGAATGCAAATATACATACATTCATTCCAGCAAGTTTACTTAGATCCCGAAGTGTATGTTTCCAATATTTCTAGAATCAAGTACAGAATTCCTACTTCACTAAACTGAATTATAAGTTCAGAAAATTTACAGTAATGATACCAGTTTTTTGGTAAACATCATCAAGCTGGGGGAATCACTTTTGCTCCCAACCTTTCATTCACAAGAAAATAACAAAACTAACCTTTCTGTCACACTAGGTTGACTCAACCACTTTATAAAAACGAGGTTAAATGAAAGGGGACAAAGAGGACAAATAAGAGATATTAAGATGAAAGGAAGACAGATAGAAGGATATAGAATAAAATAAAGAGAAAATAGATGTAAGAAAATGAAATAACATTCACCATTGTACACATTCAGTAAAGGGGTTGTGGTGGAATTAAAATTCCATGGGAAAGAACTAGTGCTGACGTCAGGCTCTTCTCATTTCTTCTCATTTTCCTCACCTCAAGAACTAAATACAAAAATATATAAATCCTGAAGCAAGCAAAAGGAGCCTCTTTCTCCACTGAAGTTAATAGGCCTTACACAAAGCAAGTAAAATTTAATATAGCTTTTGTGGCATGGAAAAGGAGGAAGGTGAAAGCAAAATAAAAGATAAAATGAATTTTTGAACTGAGAACACAATAAACTCTTAAATAGCTAAGAAAAATTAGGTAAATTATACTTCTTTCTATATAATTATAGTTCTTCAGTGCTTTTGATTCATTTCTAGTTTGGAAAGATGGAATTTTTCTCTTTTTTGCTTATAGTTTCTAATTGTAATGAGTGAGTAATAAGCATATATTACTTTTATTATCAGGTTTGTTTTTTTTTAAGAGGGAGCTTCAATTTCATATTCCACCGTGGAAGGGGGAAGAAAAGAAGAGGCAATGAGATACCAAGGAATAGAGGAAATGGAAAGAAATCCAACACAGGAATGAAAGAAAGAACAAGAATTCGGTGGGCTGAGTTAGAGAAGGGGGAATAGTAAACATAAACGTAAAGATAATGGGGTGGGGGAGGGGCGGTCAACACTCCTCACCTATCTTAAATCTAATGCTTAAAAGGTTCTACTTCCCAAATCTCCACCCCTTCAGATCCACTCTTATCATCTGCACAATAACTTACCCAAATCATTCCTATTAAAACAGAGAAAAGAGCCAGCTTGAGGACCAATGGGTTTACAATTTTATTGGAATACTTGACCCATCAGATGGAAAGGAAGTTGGGCGGGAAGACTTTGGATCACCTCTAGCCATAAGTCATGGGCTGGTCTTACAGCCACTGTTGACAGGACACAACAGCTTCTCAGAGTTGTGTGATGTCCCCACATCACACAATTATATCCACACTATTCGAGAAACCCCATCTTATAAGGAATGGATGTTGGAGTTGTACGCAATCAGATTTTAACTTTAAAAGCAGTCGTTGAATAAAGCAAAGAAATCACAAGAGAAGGAAGAATTAAAATGCCAGTTATCTTACTGAAGCATGATCACAGTGGTGAGACTTTTCAGATTATATTGCTCAACTGCCATGCCCAATTATAACAGCATTGCATACACCATTTCACAAGCAGTCACATAACTAATGAGTTATTCGTATATCAGAAACTCAGTGATTCAAATACTAACTATTTCAGTTGCTAACCTCAGTACCTACACTTAGTGTTCTCTCTGATCATTGCATTTATTCTGGAGTGCCTACCAACTCACTGAATAGAATACAAATTAACAGAATTGAAGTCTTTCAAAAATTTGCCAAGCACTTTGAAAGTTTTGGTCTCCATTCCCATATCTCCATTAGGCAAACACACTCTTTGGTTACCTGGCTATTATTCTGCCCAGCTAGGACCATGAAATCACTACTAAAATTTGCCATAAGAAGCAGGACTATCATCACCCAGGGAGATGGATGGTGACAACCAGCAGCAAAAAATGGCACAGCAATTTGATAATAAATAAGAGCAGCAAAAGGCAGATAATCAGGTATTAGGTACATATGCAATTAAATGTTTCAATTTCAACAAAATTATATTTAGACACTTGAAAACAACAGTGACTTATTAATTATATTATACATCTTATTGTAGAAGTAAAGAACAGGGAAGTTATCTCTCATCACATATACTTGATGGACTATGGCCCAATGACTGAGTTTACAATATTTACCCACAAGGAACAATTATAGTTTTCACTACAGATAAAGATTGGGCTTTTATATTGCGGCCTCAGAGGTGCATTTTTTAAACTACAAATAACTGGCAGACTATTCACTTGCATAAACATCACTCCAACTTGTGATACAACTCTCGTCAGAAAATGTATTTCACACTGTTTAAGTAATACTCCCATCGAGTGGAGTTATGTAAGACACTGCCAAGTTTACCTGCAGAGCAACACACTTCAATAGTTCTCACACAGCGTGAAGGAATTTATCATTGTTTAAATATAGAAGAAAAGGTTCCGATGTTTTTGACACTGTAACTGGCTTGTGGTAAACTGCAGTTAAGCAGTGTTCAGTGGGCTGTACTTATCCTACACAATTGGAAGAGACCTCTCATGCTGTTCCACAAAGTGCTAAGGGAATCAGAAAAGCTCCGGGTAAAATGCCTTCCTTAGCTCTTACCCTGTGCTCCCATAACTCTTCAAGGTCAACCACAGAGTAATCCGAAAAACAGATTAGCAATTAAAAGGGGGAAATATTTATGTGAGTATGTATGTATGTGTGGTCTTTTTTTAAGAAAATAAGTACGTTTTTTCCATTATCCTTTCTGTCTTGTTCATGTGAGTGTCCAACTGGAAAGTTTACAAAATGTTTTGACACAGGCAAATATATGCTGATCTTCAGCCCTTGGACAAATATTGAATACATAGCAATGGCACTCAGGCTAAGTTCCACGTAAAGCAAAGTACTTCGAATTAGACCAACTATCTCCCATCTTGACCTTATCTCTATCACCTAATAGGGTCTAGAAACAAACTGCTCCAAGTAGAACTATTCACAAATCGATCTAGCCATTTGTTTTAAGTGTTCTTACTATTACTCAAAATCAGTAATGTATTTGGGGGGAAATGTTTTTACTGTTGTTAGTAAAATAGAAAAAAATTCAAAAGTACCATATATTATGAATATTCTATTGAATTTAGAAATTTGTAAAATACTAAACAATATGAATATCCTACCAAGTTTAAGAACACATTTTTGATATTATAAATTAAAACGTATTTAGGTTCAATAGTAATGAATTCAAGAATGACTAACCCATGTTCAATTATCAGTCTGTTTTAAAGAATATGCTATCTTCACCTTAAGGTTCAAGTAAAAGAATTATCTTAAGACTCTTATAAGTGGAAGTGTCCATGAAAGCTGACTTAGTTATCTAACTAGGTGGTACATCTTTAAAACTAAAACAAATAAAGTAAAATAAAAATAAAGCAAATTCTTCCTTTGAAGTGAGCATAACTATTTCAAAATTAGACATGCTTGAGACCAGACTGGGATATACAGGGCCCAGAAGCTATGGTGAATTGAAGCAAATATTACATACATATGCTATGGAGGATGACACAGCTAAATTACAAAGGTCAGCTCTTATCATCAGTAGTATTTCTCTGTCACTCACTTCACATCTGTTTGCTAATTTCAACGTTCACGTTTCTAATAAACACGCATATAGTTTCTAAAGTGCATAATCAAATGCACCTAAAGACTATTTAAGCAGCATTTATCTCCCTATTTACACCAGGAAGGCAATGAACACAAACCACTGGTTTGAAGAATCTAATACAACATGCCCAAAACATGTGGCTTTTGGGAGCTGTGACAGTTAAACAATGGAAACAAACCTTGAGCTATATAGAGCTATTTTCTAAATAAAAGTAAAATCTCCATTTTTCTGTAACTATTAAGGTTGGAAATTATTTGGGCCAACAACCTCAAGAAAAGAAAGGATGAGGAAGTTAGTTTTCCTCTATTCTTCTAATTTTGTTTCTCTTCCATTTCTCCACAATCCCTTTTTTATTTTTCTAATTTTGGTCTAGGTTTGCCATATATCTGTACCCACAGCAGAAAAGCAGAGCCACATTTAACAGAACCTACGCTTACTCTCAGAGGATACCTAAAACTTCGGCTGTGATATTAAAAACGTATATAGTCTATCTAACAGATAAATGTTCCCTTTTCCTGTGCACAAACCTCAATTATAAACTCATTTAATTTAGATTAACCATGTGCTGAGGTAATTCCACTACATAAAAATATGTTTATGCCTGATATCTTTTGACTATATTTTATTGTTAGTAAGCATGTCTAATCTTCTCTGAGAGCTTAACTCTGATTGCTTTATTACTGCAGCTTTAAAATGTACTGTAGACAATGACCACAAATCAGATTCTGGAGGTAGAAGTATGTTGCAATAAGACACAAGTACACAATTTTTAAAGGAATTTTCTATTAAAACACCTCTAGTTAATAAGTTAAAAACCAAATTATTAAAGTCACCTAAACAACTGGGATAAAGAAATAGCTTAAGTTCCTCTGGATGTCTATCCAGTGCGAAAAGAAGCCTGAGTAGAATAAAACTGTCCTTTTTTTTCATAAGAATGTGTCATTTAAAGAAAAAGTACACCAGTCCAATAAACCATTGTAATAATTGGTTAAATCAATGATGGCATGTCTTTTTCTCTGGCTAGAGTAATCAAATTTGAAAAGTTACTAAAAATGTGAAATTTGAAAGTCTGCAGCCACTTAAAAATGCTAACATAGTGATGACCTTTCTCACACCTTCCAGACTTCATCAAAGCCAATGGCTGGTGGCATCATTTCATCTCAATAACATACAAGGAGATCTCACCTTTAATTTTCATAATCTCTCTGAGTGGGGACATTTTCAAAATTTAATTTTGAGATTTCCTTTCTCTCACTGAAAATGATCCTCTTTCCTTAGAAAGTAATAAACCTAAACTTCATCCTTTGTTTTCCCAGTTCATCAACTCTGTTTAACTTACCTGCCTCTCTGATCAGCCATACCCCACAACCCACCCTTCACTTTCCTGAACTGTTCTTTTCCTGATCTGCCTATTAAAATTCTTCTCCTCTGTTAGGCTCAGGCAAATTCCATCTTCCCTGTGAAACTGTCTCTACTCCTATGAGACGGAAATCTTTCTGCTTCACTAAGAATTTTACTTTAGTTTTTATTGGAGTGTAGTTGCTTCACAATGTTGTTTTAGTTTCTGCTGCACAACTAAGTGAATCAGCTATATGTATACATATATCCCCTCCCTCTTGGACTTCCCTCCCACCCCCCCACCCCATCCCACCCATCTAGGTCATCACAGAGCACCGAGCTGAGCTCCCTGTGCTGTACAGCAGGTTCCCACTAGCTAGCTAATTCACACATGGTAGCGTATATATGCCAATCCTAATCTCCCAATTTGTCCCCCCTCCCCTTCACACCATGTCCACATTTCCATTCTCTATGTCTTCATTCCTACTCCTGCCCTGCAAATAGGTTCACCTGTACCATTTTTCTAGATTCCACACATATGTGTTAATATACAATATTTGTTTTTCTCTTTCTGACTTACTTCACTCTGTATGAGAGACTCTAGGTCCAGTGACATCTCTACAAATGTCCCAATTTCATTCCTTTTAATGGCTGAGTAATAGTCCATTGTATATATGTACCACATCTTCTTTATCCATTCATCTGTCAATGGACATTTAGGTTGTTTCCATGTCCTGGCTATTGTAAATAATGCTGCAATGAATATTGGGGTACATGTGTATTTTTGAATTATGGTTTTCTCAGGATATATGCCCAGTAGTGGGATTGCTGGGTCATATGATAGTTCTATTTTTAGTTTTTTAATGAACATCTATACCGTTCTCCATAGTGACGGTATCAATTTACATTCCCACCAACACTTCAATAGTGTTTCCTTTTCACCACATCCTCTCCAGCATTTATTGTTCGTAGATTTTTTTAGGATGGCCATTCTGACTGGTGTGAGGTGATACCTCATTGTAGTTTTGATTTGCATTTCTCTAATAATTAGTGATGTTGAGCATCTTTTCATGTGCTTCTTGGCCATCTATATGTCTTTGGAGAAATGTCTATTTAGGGCTTCTGCCCATTTTTGGATTGGGTTGTTTATTTTCTTGATATTGAGCTACATGAGCTGTTTGTATATTTTGGAGATCAACGCCTTGTCCGTTGCTTCGTTAGCAAATATTTTCTCCCATTCTGAGGGTTGTCTTTTCATCTTGTTTATGGTTTCCGTTGCTATGCAAAAGTGTATAAGTTTCATCAGGTCCCATATTTTTATTTTTGTTTCATTTTCTTTACTCTAGGAGGTGGGTCAAAAAAGATCTTGCTGTGATTTATGTCCAAGAGTGTTTTTCCTACGTTTGCCCCTAAGAGTTTTATAGTGTCTGGCCTTACATTTAGGTCTTTAATTCACTTTGAGTTTATTTTTGTGTATAGGTTCCCTATTTCCTCTTCATTTATTTGGTCTTGTAAGTTTTTACCTTGTTCCTTCATCTGTAATATATTTTTTTGTCATCTTATTTTTTTCTGATGTGGGTGGGGCTGTTTTGCTGTCTTACTGGTTGTTTGGCCCGAGGCATCCAGTACTGGAGTTTGCAGGCAGTTGGGTAGAGCTGGCTCTTGGTGCCAAGATAAGGACCTCCGGGAGACCTCACACCAATTAATATTACCTGGGGTCTGAACCCCTCCCCTCCCCCAGCCGCCCCTCAGGGGTGCCGGTCCCATCCCAACTCCACTTTTCTTCCCCTCCTTCTTCCCTCCACATCCTACCCGGTCATTCGGGGATTCCTCCCGTCCCTTTAGGTGTCCGAGGTCGCCTACCAGTGCGCTGTAGTTGCCTAATTGTGAGAAGATGCAAACTCTGTGTCTTCCTACTCTGCCATCTTGACTCTTCCACCCCACTATGAATTTTAAAACATTTTAAATAATTTCATTAAATCCCTTTCCACATACATACTGCCTGTATTAATTTCACTGCATACATACATTTACGTTTTTCTCTACTTATACAATTCTGCAGGAAAAAATTATGTCTTTCCCATCTTTGTATGTACAGTATAGAAAACTTTATTTTACTCATAGTACATGTTCAACACACTCTTGTTTAATGAATAAATTGGAGTTTTTTCTTTTCCCATTAATATTATTATTGATTTACCCATGATCATAGTACACGTAAAACAGTTAAGTAAGATGACCAATAACCTACTTTAAAAGTTGAACAAAGCCTATTTATTCTGCTTTGTATACCTATGTAGAATTTTAAGAAATCTTAAATTTACCAGAGAGCCTCTTGAAAAATAAAATCTTCCTTTTTTTAAATTTTCTAGAAAAAGAGAGAGAAATAGAAAGAAAGGAGTAGAGAGAAAAATGGTCAATTGTCATATCATTCTTTATCCCAAAATTTAGCTTACCAAACATTTACAGTGCTTGAAGTAAGTAAACATCACTAGAATAAGGTCATGTCTTTGTCTTGGAAAAGTAAAGCAGTACAATCACTTTGAAAAACAATTTTCCCATTTCTTATAAAATTAAATGTATATTTACCATGCAACCCAGGAACTCTACTCCTAGATAAATATGAGAAGTGAAAACATATGTCCATAGAAAGTCTTGTACATGACTCATATACAGCAAATTTATTCACAACAGCTAAAAACTGAAAACTATCTAAAAATCATCAACAGGTGTTAAATTTAAAATTGAGATATATTCATACATTGTTAATTCCTAGCAATTAAAAGGAACAAAATATTGATGAACACAAAAATATGGATGACTTTTACAGAAAAGTTGTTAAAAAAAATAGAGGTTGTGGGCTTCCCCGGTGGCGCAGTGTTTAAGAATCCACCTTCTGGGCTTCCCTGGTGGCACAGTGGTTGAGAGTCCGCCTGCCGATGCAGGGGACACGGGTTTGTGCCCCGGTCCGGGAAGATCCCACATGCCACAGAAAGGCTGGGCCCGTGAGCCATGGCCGCTGAGCCTGCGCGTCTGGAACCTTTGCTCCGCTACGGGAGAGGCCACAACAGTGAGAGGCCCGCGTACCGCAAAAAAAAAAAAAAAAAAAAAAAAAATCCACCTTCCATTGCAGGGGACATGGGTTCAAGTCCTGGTCTGGGAAGATCCCACATGTCGCGGAGAAACTAAACCCGTGTGCCACAACTACTGAGCCTACGTGCCTAGAGCCCATGCTCCGCAAACAAGAGAAGCCACCGCAATGAGAAGCCCACGCACCTCAATGAAGAGTAGCCCTCACTCGTCTCAACTAGAGAAAGCCCACTCACAGCAACGAAGACCCAACGCAGCCAAATATTTAATTTAATTTAATTAAAAAAAATAGAGGTTGTGCCTTTATGTCATACTGTAAATATTTTACAGTCATATGAGCCTCACCTTCTCAGCCTGATTCTCTAGAATGGTAACCATAAAACCAGTCCTCAGGGATCTCAGAAATAGTAGAGACAAAGTGAATAAAATGCCTGACACATAATTGGTACTATCCCTTGGGTAGAACAGGAAAATAGTGAAAGCTTGTGAAAGTTAAATGGAAATAGGTTTAAACTCAACATACATATTTCCCAAAGAAACCTCATTACACACATCTATATAAATGTGTTTAAAATAGATAATTATCAAAATACATATCAGAAAACAACAGTGTTTCAACTGCAAGATGTCATTTAGGCTACGGTTCTAAATAATGGTTACCATGAAGGTTAGTTTTGGAAATAGAGTTGCTTTATCTGGCTCAATAGTTGTACTACAGGAAACCATGCCCAGAATACAATGCACAGTATAGAAAGATATTGGAAGTTATATGGTTTCTAGAACTTTATAGCACCGTTTAGATGAGTACTTGTCAACCAGTTTCCAATTAAAATTATAAAATATTTTATTATTTCATTTAGCTCATTAATTGCTTCAATTAAAATTTGCAAATAAGCAAAACATACACATCTCAGGAAAGAGATATTATTCTGTTAACTCCCACACATACACAAGAAGGCTAATCTTAAACAGCTGTCTCGTTCTTTAACTAAATTAACAATGCTTATTAGACTCTGGCTTCCAGATGCAGAACAACATTTCACGTTAATATGCCTAGTTTCCGACCTAGAAATAATGCTAAGGAACTCAGCAGGAAATCTGGCCTCCAGATACTCTTATCTTGGGAGATAGAAACAAAGGAACACGATTCTCTGAATTACTCTATTGTGGAATTTTAAATGCTCATTAAAACATCATCAAGGGCATCTCTATTTCAAATATGTTACCAAAGTTCAAACACGATGCCCCCAAACCAAGCTGGAAACTAAGACTGTGGGTGGCATAATGATGAAATATAAAGCTGTGTTTTGAGGTGGTTACTAACTGTCCCCACAGAAAGAACAGAAAGAGTAGAAAGAAGAGGAGGTGTGGTAAGGTTTAAGCACAGACATAGCAGGTCATTTTGACCTGGATGAATTTCAAATGTTCCTCCCATCAAACTAGACTGAGTAGAAGTATCCTCAGCCTTGGTATTCCCTGGGTCTCGGACCCCTGAGGAAATGGTTCTAGAATTAATGGCTTTAAGACTATTCTAGGGCAATTTCCCCTTTGTATCTGGCACTCTAAGTGTCCCTCTGAGCCAAAAAAAGGGACTACCTGCAGATGGAAGCCTATGTCTGAGATTTTCGAGGGTAAAAGATGAGGAGGTCTCAACACCAGCCCTCTTAAAACCAGAGTCCATTGTCTTTGTCACCTCCTTCAGCCCAGTCCCCTCCTTCTCCGGCCTCCACAGAAATAGCTCTGCCATCTAATCCAGAAACATGTATCCAGACAAAAGATCCTATTCTCACCAAGCTTTTTCCCCTGAGCTTGAGACAAAAGAAATATTCTAATTTTACTCTTTAAAAGAGAAAGGCATTCTCAGCACTACATAAAATACTTAATTTTCTACAAGAGTTTTCATAATAAAGTACAGAATAAAAGAAAGTTACAAGAGAAAGCCACAATTACAGCTTAAGTTCCACAAAGGCTTTATAAAGACCTACTGTTAGGGAAAACTCATGCAAATATATTTAGAATCCATAAATTTTATCTCATTTTTATACAATAGTTGCAACTAACATGAAGAAATATTTTTGAATGATTTCAGAAAGGAAAAAAAAGCCACCATTAAATCAAGCAATGGAGTTTAACAGAATTCCTCTATACAACAACTATGTAAATCAACAGTAGTTTCTTTGAAACAGAACTGAAAGCACACATAATGCATTTTAATGCAGAGTGTACAAAGACACTAAGATCTGTAATTCTACTAAATGTCAACGATACTGTAACCCACTTATTGTGGAGTCAGATATAATGAAATTCCATTTATAGTGAAGTAGAATGGAAGTTTAAAATTACATCAATGGAATGTAATGCATAAAATATAATTCCAGTAATGGGGAATGTCTTATTAGAAAGAAATCTTAGTGAAATGATGATTTCACTGTAAGTCTCCAATATCTCTCAAAGGTGATATTCAAAATAATGTTAGATTTTAACATCAATATTTTACTCAGTGAATAATTATAATAAATTCAGTTTATAATTCCCCAGTATATGAAACCATATACAAGTCTACCAAGAAAGACAGAAAATACATGTGTATTAATGTAAAACAATATAGTATACATATTCTAAGTTGTGTCTGGTCATATTTATGAACAGAATGTAAAAAATGAATTAAACACTTCAATTAAGTTATGGAAGGAATAAGAATTATCTTAAACACAAAGATAAAATGAATGGATGTTTCTCTCTGGAGAACATGAGAAACCATCATTTTTGACTGAATTTAAAAAACCTGTTATAGAGTATCTACAGAGTCAGTTTTCAAAAATCTTAACCCTACCATCCCTAAATATTGTTATAATGCTGCAATTTTCATATTAGCTTCCTCCTTTTAAAAATTGCTACTTTCCATACTAGAAAGAAGAATTTATATAGAACTGAAATGCACATCTGGGATTTAGAAAATCTGGGATTCTATATCTCCATTCTTATTTTTATCAGGCTAAGTCATTCATTTTAAGTACTGACCCCAATGTTACTCCAACTGTAGGAGTACACTGCTATATACAACAATACTCAAAAGCTTTGTGTGGAGGCACAGAAATGGTGGTGAAACAATAAAACAGCCTAGACACCAGATGCTACACAAATGTAAAGCATATGATAGCAGCATGGTGGAAAATGAGGCTGTAATTAAGGCTATCAGAAAGGATTTGATTTTATCTCTCCATGGAAATCATGATAACTATGTTATGCAGTTACTTAAATTTAGAAATTTAGTTTATAGGATCTGCTCTATCTTAAAGTTATACTAGTTAATCGCTGTACAGAAATTTTTAAAGTGTTTAATATAATTCCCAGTTGTAGCAGAACACCTAACTTGAAAGAAATTTGCTAGTATGCTAATAATTCTATAGTTGACTGCAGAAATTTTTTATTATTTGATTTATATTATCTTTTCAGTCACTTTACTGTTTCTTCATCTATGAATAATACACACCAAGAGAATAATAATTAGAGTGGCAAGCCACTTTTCTATTCCCTTTAAGTAATCTCAGCTGAAAATACTGCCCTTGCCTGGCGAGTTCACGTAGAATTCAATCACTAGTGCTTCAATTGGTATTATATAAAATGAAGAAAACATCTAATTTCAATAGAAATCCTACCCCTCCCACACTCTCAGCTCATAAACACATAAATGAAGCAAGACAACTAAGAAAAACTTCACATACATAATATGATGAATATTTTTACACTATACGTAATGATATGTGGGACTAACGTTACAGAAGTGATCAGACACAGGTGGATTCATACCTGAGGACTTGGAGGAAACGAGCTTTTAACTCCGTTTTAAAAGTGCAAGAGAATGTAGGGTGTTCAAAAGCAGGGTGTGTGAGGAAAAAGAAAGGTGTCTTGATGGTTCAAAGAGCTTAGTAAAGGCAGAGAGGGTGAGAATTACCTTTTTGCAAAAAATGGGTGAAAACAGATTAATTTGGAAAAAGTAAAAAAAGGAATCCTTTCCAAGCTTGGAAAGTGGAAGAGTTAGGAAGGAAAGAGGTGGGGAGCTTTGAATATTAATGTCTATGATATATCTAAAATGATAGCTGGTAAACATTTTAATTCTTTGTATTATAATTCTCATCCAAAAAGACCTCACATATAGAAAAGTTCTGACCAAGCAAAGAAATATGCATTCCTCATCCACAGCTTAAAAATTGCTCAGCTCTCACTGGAATATCCTTAGGGGAAAAAAATATGCATCAAGAGCAAAATAAAGTACTCTAAAATATTTTATTTATCACCTAAGTGGCATTGATAGCAATACCTTGTATCTGTGCACACTGTGTTTCAGTATTTTTTGAAATGTATATCTTATAAAAATATTCATTTCGACTATGAAAGCATTAGGAAAAATAATACATGTACAACAATTTTTAAAGGCAACTCTTTTAGTCTGTCCAAAAAGAGTAGCTTCTTCATTTTAGAAGTTTTATTGTGTTCCTACTATATACCAGACAAGAGACAGAGCAGTAAATAACAAGACAAAAAGCCCTATTATTATGAAACTTAACATATTAATTTCTAACCATCACATAGCTGAAGATCTTGGAAGAGGAACTAGTTAATTATATGCCCTTCTAGCTTTCTGAAATAGCAATAGCTCTCGAAGTTTGTATAAGATTGGATTGGTTGTTCAACTTATTACACAGCTGAAAATCATAAAACAAGACAGATTAATTATATACATGAACCAATTTTGACCTAATCTATGGAATTACGTTCAGAGAGCCTGAATGCAGTCATTTGTTAATTCAAAAAAAAAAAGGTGGGGGACTTCCCTGGTGGCGCAGTGGTTAAGAATACACTTGCCAATGCAAGGGACACGGTCTGGGAAGACTCCACATGCCCCGGAGCAACTAAGCCCGAGCGCCACAACTACTGAGCCTGTGCTCTAGAGCCCATAAGTTAGAACTACTGAGCCCACATGCCACAACTGCTGAAGCCCAGGCGCCCAGAGGCCGTGCTCCACAACAAAGAGAAGCCACTGCAATGAGAAGCCCCACACCGCGATGAAGAGTAGCCCAGGGCTTCCCTGATGGCACAGTGGTTGAGAGTCCGCCTGCCAATGCAGGGGACATGGGGAGTAGCCCCTGCTCACCGCAACTAGAGAAAGCCTGTGTGCAGCAACGAAGACCCAACGCAGCGAAAAATAAACAAATTAATTAATTAATTTTTTTTTTAAAGTAGGGATCTCCTAGAATATGGAAAATGGTCTGAGAGGGCAATGTTCTGTCCAAAGGATCTAAAGTTAAAATTTCAGATCCTAGATGGATAGGAACTTTAGGTTAGTGTTGCTTTCTTAGCACGTCTTAGGTAGCACATATTAGGAAGCCTGTGGATAAAATCAGTTCTTGAAAGTTGAGTGAAAAATATTTTATACCAGCTTGAGGAAGATAATAAAGAGAAATAAAAAGCATTTTGAAGAATCTTTAAACATATCATTGTCTGTATACGAAGTGTATCTATAGCTATTTGCAAAACCAATAAAGATAGGATATGCATTTTAAATATTTCCTTTCCATACCAATTCACTTTTTCTGTGTTACTGGGAGATACGTCACAAAAAATGAAAAAAAGAAATAGAAGGAAGATGCGCCACGGTTTTCAATACACAAGAACTAAGTGTATTAAGAGCTACTAAGGGAAAAAAAATCAAAGAAAGGGAGTGAAGAAAAACATTATAAACCAATAATGCCTTTGACCAAACCTATCATTTATTATAATACAGAGTAGTAGTATTAATAATACTATTTGTATGGAACATTTTATTTAACTCTTATAACAACCCCATGAGATAGATTTGAACATTATGTTCTCATTTTTTAGATGGAAATTGAGTTTCAGAATAGTTAAATGACTGAACTGTTGTTTAAGGGCACAGCTTTAGGAAGAGCTGGAAACAAAACCCGTATCCTGGAGCTCCAATTACAAATCCAGTGATTTTTCCAATTTACCACAGTGAAAAATTAAATAGTTGTACATTACATGTTAGGCATGATTGAAACTTTTTGAATAGGAAAAAGGCCTATAAGAAGTGTTTTGTCTGAATTAATTTTCAAAATCTGATATTCCCAAGTTTAAAAAGCAGGTTTCCCTAGAGATCTGTTGGGGTTACATGATTTCCTGAGGTAGTTTTTGGGTTTTTTTTAGTAATTTACCATTAGACTTAACACATAGGTAGACACAGTAAAAGTTCTCCCTATTCAGGTTGATATTAAATATTGTGTTCCAAGACTATTTTTCACCTTAGTCAATAGAGAGAGTCCAAATAAAGAGGGTCTATCTTGAGAGCTTTTCTACAATCCAATTATACTTTGCACTGAAGACCATCCTGAAATTAATTTCCATTGTGTGTCAAACATGCTGAATTGCCATCTCTACCCAAGCAGATGTTAATGAAGACAAGCTTCGCAGGCTGAAAATAATAACTAATCTTTACGAAGCACTTATTATGTGCCATACATTTTTCTAGCACATTACATATATTAAAAGTCTTTAAAAAGTAGTTTATCAATCCCTAATAAATTCATGTCCAGAATTGAGAAATGCCTTTAAAAAGTTTATTATATCATATTTGAAATACAAAAAGCCAAAAAGTACTGCTAAAATTTCTATTCTGTTGCCTGTTTAAATCACTTCTCACATTCAGCTACTAACATAACTATTAGCTAATTATAGGACCTTGTGTTTCTTCCTATCTCTATTACTGACTTGTTGTGTGACCTTGATAGAATTCTTCAGTCACCCTGCAGTGACATAGTTTACCATCTATAATCTCTTAGGGTCTACTCAACGAAGCTTTTAGAATATTTTGCTCTTCTTAAGCTAAAGGGGTGTCATCTGCACTGCAAATATCATTTTGAGCTTTGTGATCAAATAAGAAGAAACTAGCTAATATTTACTGATTAACTGCCAAGTATTTTCACAAATATTATCTAGCTTAATTCTATTTTACTAATAGGAAATTTAAACTCTGTCGACTCAGGTTTTTGGTCTCAGTAAGAAAATACTTTCCATCTCCCAAGTTTATACTTCTTCTGCTATTCAAAGTTATCTTCAAAGCAGAGGAATGTATATGGAAATTGAAGACATAAAGAAATATATGTTATAAAGAACAGACTTGTGGTTGCCAAGGGGGAGAGGAGTGGGGGAGAGATGGAGTGGGAGTTAGAAGATGCAAACTAGCATATATAGAATGGATGAATAACAAGGTTCTATTGTGTAGCACAGGGAGCTATATTCAATAGCTGGTGATAAACCATAATGGAAAAGAATATAAAAAGAATGGGGCTTCCCTGGTGGCGCAGTGGTTGAGAATCTGCCTGCCAATGAAGGGAGCACGGGTTCGAGCCCTGGTCTGGGAGGATCCCACATGCCGCGGAGCAACTAGGCCCGTGAGCCACAACTACTGAGCCTGCGCGTCTGGAGCCTGTGCTCCGCAACAGGAGAGGCCACGATAGTGAGAGGCCCGTGCACCGCGATGAAGAGTGGCCCCCACTCGCCACAACTAGAGAAAGCCCTCGCACAGAAACAAAGACCCAACACAGCAAAAATAAATAAATAAATTAATAAACTCCTACCCCAACATCTTCTTATTAAAAAAAATGAATGCATAACTGAAGCACTTTGCTGTACAGCAGAAATTAACACAATGTTGTAAATCAACTATACTTTAAAAAAAAGTATATGTTAATAAGAATATTTTTGTAAGCCAAGCTATGAAGTTCAGAATAGCGAAATACTACAACACAAATTCCAATTAAAATTGAATTCATACATTTGTGTTTTCAAGTATATGAGCAAATACCTTCATAATCAACCTCAGCTGAGTTTGGTATACCACAGTTTTGGAGAAAAAAAGTGCTGATTTAAGCCAGAAGACACCATGACAATTTTTAGACTTAATTCATTTTTCTTGAAGCATTTTGAAAATTCACATTGATTGAGTCCCTAATAGATGCTCTATGTTTTATATACTCCTCACAACAAACGAATGAGATGAAGCAGCTACCTGAAATGACAATTGCACGACTTTGTGTTCTCCTTCATATTTTCAGCCTTATTCAGTAATTGAAAAAGGCATAGCAGGCAATAAGCCAGAAAACTGGGGTAGCTATACAGGCTTGTGGAAAAATATATCTGATGTGGCAAGCTCGACTAACCTTATTTCCTCTTTAGAATAGGACCTTATATGTTACAAGCAACTTAAAAAGAATTACCCTTAGAGTTGGTTTTTTTTTTTTTTTTTTGTGGTACGCCGGCCTCTCACTGTTGTGGCCTCCCCCAGTGCGGAGCACAGGCTCCGGACACGCAGGCTCAGCGGCCATGGCCCACGGGCCCAGCCGCTCCGTGGCATGTGGGATCCTCCCAGACCGGGGCACGAACCCGTGTCCCCTGCATCGGCAGGCGGACTCTCAACCGCTGCGCCACCAGGGAAGCCCTACCCTTAGAGTTTTAACAGTACAGCTACCAGACTGAAAAATATAATGATCCCATTTACAGTTTATTCTGTGGTCCACAATCATTTATCAAGGCAACTAGACTTTTCTGCAAATTCAGAATTCTAGAAATTTTTAGATTCCCTTATTCTATACTTTTGTTTATAAAACTGAAAATCTAATGACTAAAAAAAAAAATCACATTGGAATATACTAAATATATTAAGTACTGTGAGAGTGTTAAAGTATAAATGGTACATACATACACATCCTCTCAAAATCTAGGAGGTTTGCAAAATTTTCTCTTAACTGAGAGGTTCAACTTCAAATAGAACTCTTTAAATCTTTTTATGAAGATGCCAGTGTTCTACACTTTTTCAGAAGGAATTTTGAGATTCACTCTGCTCTGATTTTTAGGTGTATCTATCTGATTCTTGCTCTTTTCATTCACAGACATACACAGTGACTATGTTTTAAAGAATCTTTTGTATAATAAATATCATTATGTTTCTAGCCTGCTGAAGTAATTTCTGTAAGGTAACTCCAGAAAAGCCAATAATCAGTTAATACTTTCTCACAGTCTAGTGCCCAATAATCCAAATCCTAAGAATTTAAAGACTAAAATTTGATGAATACTTTTAAATTTATGCATAGTTTTGAGTAATGTGTGTGTGTATCTCTGCATAGTTTTAAGTAGTGTGCACGTGTGTTTAAATGAAAATGAGTTTTGAAGACTACACATTTTATTTTTCTTGTTCTTACATAATACCTAGTGAATCTCCAGTTTCAGATTAGACTACTAACATAACTTAGAAATGAAAATACGATTTTTGAGGTGTTTTATAAAAGATAAGAAAGGATCTAAAACTCCAAAAGAGATGACAACTTAGGATCCATAAAATCAGCAGCAGGAACATATTCTAATTTCTAATTCTCAAACTAACATTGGAACTTGTGTTTGTCCTTGACAAACTTCTCCTTCTATAAAATGAGGATAATTATATTAACCTACTAAAAATTTTTGCTATGTAAATGAATGTGTTAACTCTCACAACGCACTAGATACTATTCAACCAATCTAAAGCATCTGGCACTCAAGATGCAGTTAAACAAAGAGCCTCGGGAAATGGCACAGCCCAGTGGTCAGATGAGAGGACCGTACAAGGCGAGACATAGTTAACATTGCACAAGGTGCCTTTCCCAAGTGCCAGGCACGAAATAGTTGCTCAGGTGTTCATCATTCAGAATTTGCACAGATGAACTTGCTATTTGTATTAGATTAGTCCTGTTACAGAAAGCGGGTGTTATGAGTAATAAACCACTAATAGACTACCCTCTATGATCTTTTTCTAAATGTCATGTGCCAAATAGGATAAAGCTCCCATATTAAAATTCACATTCAAGATGACTGGAAAAACACTATTTTTTATTCATATTATACATCTTTGGCAGGCAACCCCCTAGCTTTAACTCACTATGTAAGTTTAGATTATGTTTCAAAACTATCTTTAGATAGTAATTATCAGTGGCTTTTAATAAGAAGAAAGATTTAAGCAAAGTTTTGCCTTTCATATTTTCTAAAAAGTTAAATTTGTTAGCATCATCTCTTCGAAAACCGTATTGTATTCACAATCAGGGTACTATAGGAGAAAAGGAGGAAGGGAGAGAAGAAAGGAATGAGGGAGGAAAGGACGGAGAGAAGGAGAGAGATTAGAGAGAAAGAGGAAGGATGGAGGAGGGAAGGAAGGGAGGGAGAGAAGCTATACAATTTTTTTCACTTAAGTTTGTTCTAAATGACAGAACTTAGGCCAAAATTGTGTTACTTTATTCCAAAGGTTACTACAAGACTTACAGAGACCCTTAAAGAAGTTATAAAAATCGAAACAGAGCGTAGAGTAAGTTTCTGATTGTAAAAATAGGTAACATTTCAAAGTCCATTTCATAAAAGAAGTCATCAGATCAATACATCATTGTGTCATTTTTACCAATAGTATCTAAACTTTAGCTCTGATACTGAAATGAATAATAAAAAAGAGAACTCCAAGGTACACACATATCCACATGGAATTGTGGATAATTTTTGTTTTAACGTTTTTAGTTAAAAACACTCTAAGAAACCTATGAAATCTTTCTAAGAACACTGGGACAAAATAAAAGGATATGTAGAAATTCCTTGCGCTTGAGTAGTTTTGAGGTATTGATATTCTTTTAATCATGGAATGGAAGTGAGATGCCAACAGCAAAAAAAAGAAAAAGAAAAAGAAATTTTACAAAGACACATCTGAGCTTCCCAATGGTAAGATTGTTGAGGTGGAATACTCTGAAATGGAGTCACTTAAATATGCTCTATGAATAAAAGGTTTGGGGCAGGAAATGAATTTAAAATAATCCTACATTTGTACTACTGGTCTAGTCCAACGGATTAGCGTCTGCTTGAGATGAAAAATATTAATTATTATTTCATTTGTTCATTTAATTCTACTCAAAACTCTTCAATACCACCCAGCTGAGTTAGATTAAAAGGCAAAATCTTTACAATGACCTAGCCTCCCATTACTTCTGTCCCTTCTAATTGTGCCTTAGACCTTTATAAGCCTGTTCCCTGTGCCCAGAGTACCCTTCAAGCTGATATCTGTATGAATCACTCCCACATCAGTTTCAAGTGTTTGCTCAAGTGTGACCTCAATGAGGTCAACCTTTATCACTACTTAAAAATAGCAACCATCCTTCACTCCTAGAACTCCTGATTCCTCTTACCCTGCTGTATTTGTCCAGAATCCATCACCCTCTACATTCTACACAATATAGGTATTCATTATAATACTTATTCATTATATATTCATCATATTTCTGTCTCGTCAACTAGAATATAAACTCCATAAGAGCAGGGATACGTGTGGGGGGGTTTTTTGTTTTGTTTTTGGCTCTCTTTTACTCACTGAACATATTCATTCATTAACCAATGAATGAATACACATAGGCCCAACCCCACCAATTTCCTGCTCAAATTCTGACCTTGGAACTCAGTCTTACCAATGGGTACAGCCCAGAATCTGTCTTCTTTCTGTCTGCCTGGTATACACTGAGCCTGGCATGAGTCTTGAGAACCGTGTGCCAATCTGATGCCATCTTTCTCTAACCTCTACCTTGTTTTCTCATTCACTGCAACTAGGCTTCTGCCTTAGGTCCCGCTTAGCTACACATTTCAGAGTTGTGACCCTACACAAATCCTAAACCCCAATCTTCTAGATTAGAAACTAAACAATTTGGCCATTGACAACATTTTCTTCCTGATCTTTTCCAGTGGGTCTGCAGGTGCTAAATAAGGATCTACTGCAAAATAGACAGATGACCTGGAGTCACCTTTTTTTTTTTTTAATTATCCCCTTGGAAACTCTTCCAGACATGTTCTACCCACATGACAGAATCCTACTGGATAGCTAATGCTGACTGGACTCAAGTGTGCATTTGATACATCCTTTGGACTCTACAACTTAGACAGCTAGCTGCCCCACAAATCTTGTTATGCATAGGCTAGGTTGAAGTTAGTTTTCCCTATTCTGAACCCCACTAGACCTCTATTCCTCCTCTTCCATTGTTGCCCACAACTGTAGTTCCATAATTCTAAAACAGATTATGAAAGAAGATATGAGACCTCATATAAAGTTTAAGTGAATTTCTTTTTATATTTCACTGCTAAATATATTTGGATTAAAAGAAAGAACAATGATTCAGTCTCAGAGGTCCACACTGAAAAGTCTAGCACATTAGTCACTGTCAATGAATAAGCAGTATTTATTAAATGTATGAATAGAAAAATAGTGGCAATGATCTGCTTTAGATAAATGGGAATGGAGAAAATACTGGGATGTGAAATCTACCAAAAAGTAAACTTTTTTGAGTAGTAGCTATTACAATATAATTGTAAGGTGGCAAAATTCCAAATACTACTTCAGAAATTCTTATTTAAATAAATCCATCCCACAAAAAAACAAATTCATGTTTTTCTTACAGAAGTCATATCTGGGTAGAACTCTTGGGATATCTATTTGAGCTGTTAAATAATTATATCTGAAGAAGGTGAAGAGTGCAGTTATTACAGTGAGGTGACAGTTATCCCATCTCTCAGGAGCTACAGTAACTGAAGTGTACTAAGAAAGAATCGGCAGAGCAGGCACAGTTCTTTCATAATCCCTAGCAACTCTTGATACAGATTCAGTTCATCACTCTGCATGAAATCTTAGAAGAAAAATATTTTAGGAATGAGATATATCAGCAATTGGCATACATTGATATATCAGATTTTTGAAATATAATATATAATGTATGTCATTTTAAAAAATTCTAACACATCCATAATATAATAGTCGATGTTGAATATGTTCTTATTCTTAGCCATACATTTATCTATTATTAATAATTTTTACCAAACTAGTAGGCCAGTAGGTAGTGAACAAGCCAACAAGTTACATGTGTAGCAAAAGAAAATATCAAAAAAAAAAAAATCAATTCCAGCTTTACTGCCACAATAAATCCCCTGAAAAGTTCTCTGGTAATTTATAAAGTGTTCTCACATTTTATAGCACGGGATGTTTTAGAACTGTGCAATTTATGGTGATGTGGAAGTTCCATATTAAATTTTTAAGTATTCTTGCCAAACATGAGTGAGGATCGTCTCAAACATGTTTTTATTTTAAATCCCAGAAGACATTTAAAAACACATTTATATTCACTTAATACTTTCTTGACATTTTTTAAGAATTCAGAAGTTCAAATACAAGTATGCATTCTGAAAACAATAGAATGTAATACTAGAATCTTGGACTTGAAAAAGGACTGGAGACTTGATGAGTCTTAACTTCCTCTCTGTAGAGGCATTCAGTCCTAAATCATCTCTGACAACCTGAACATCTGATCACTGCATGGACATTCCCAGAAGCTGGGTGCTCCAGCACAACCCAGATATTTCTGAAGAGCTCAGAATAGGGAAGGGAGAGGAGAGGGAAGAGGTTTCCTCCCATTTTATTTAACTCAAACATTCCTTTGTCACACTGTTCTATGGATCCAAGTTCAGGCTTTAGAAAGAATATTTTAGTCTCTCTTCCAAATAACAACCCTTCTAAAACTTCGAAGATATATCTTATGATTTCCTAAGTCTTTCTTTCTCCAAATTAACAGTCTTTACTTGGAATAATTCTCCTCTGAAAATCTTTTCAGACTTCTAACCATTCTACTCTCCCTTCTCTGAATTTACATCCATTTGTCAATGAAGCACCCAAATGTATATTAAACAAACAAACCTACCCGCTTCTGAGTTTTTTATAAAAGTGAGTTAATTTTTCTGCCACCATATCATACTATATGTTCATATTGAACTTGCTGCAATTCAGACTGCCTTTCTCATCCTGTCTTTGTACTCATTCCTGTACATATAAAGGAGAAAACAAATTTCCAGAAGACAGCAAAATGAAATTAACATCTGGATACAAATAATAAAACCAACTCCATGTACGTTCTATTCATGGACCAGGCTATAGAGACATTTATAGATTCCTGAATCTGATATTCACCAGCTTAGCTACCTGAATCAATTTTGGACCACCTGCAGTTGTCATATGCTTGGATTTTATTTTCCATCAAGCCATTACCAAGACAAATGAACATAAGGAAACCTCTGTCACAGCCCTAAAAACTTCTTTCTGAATTGACCGTGATCCACCATGCAACAGTCTTTGGAAACTGTTTTCAATCACTGGCAATTTACCTACTATTACATTTCCATTTCCACATATTATTTACACAGATGTGAGGAAAAGATTTTTTCTGCTGCCTTGCTGAAATACAGAACTATTTTGACTACATCGTTTTCCTATTTTGTCAATCTTCAATTTAGTTAAGGAATTTCCTTGGAATATCTTTCTTGCTGAGTCAATGCTATTCATACTACAATACAGTGTGTTCTAGAAACTACACAAGATTTCAAATATTTTTTTTTAATTCTGATTAAGTTTCTAACTTAGTTACAACATCTGAAAAAGTCTGCTTCGTGTCAACATTCTTAGTAAACTGGCACCATACTATAAGGGAAAACAGAACTCATTCTAAACAATTAATTTTTGGTCAGGAAGGTCAGTGCTAGTGTAACTGAAAAGAGAAAATTGATGACAGCCAAGAAAACACCTCTTCAATCAAACTCATATTCAATGATCTTCACTGAGAGCTTGCTTTAACAGAACGGCATTGAAAAGGAAACACGGCCTCAAAAATTAAATGGAAAGAAACTTTGGTACTATAAAAAGGGAACTTTAGCATAAAGTTCCTTGTAAAGTTTCCTTTAGCATAAGGCAATACTAGAAGCACTCTTAGTTGTTAAAAATTAAGTTATTATCATTTGCATGAACTTAAGAGACAGCTACTCCAAGTCCCAGGTTTTAAATTTGTCCAACAATAATAAATAATGGCTGGAGCTGAAATAATCTCACGTATATAAGGCATTTTAAAATTATAAAGCACTATACAAATTTAAGGCATTATGAAATATATTTTATGTAGACTTTTAATATTAACAGGTTTTAGCATTTATCCAGTCTCTAAACATATTGCAAATAATCTATAAAATACACAATAATTGATGTTAGAATGCAGAATATAGCAGTGTATAGTAGACTCTGTGCTATAGTTATTTTGCATAGAATTCCTTATTGTGTGTAACGTTCAAGTTATCTCTCAACAGAATGGCAGTATAAATTCTCCCTTCTGAATTCACTTCATCTTGTGCCTGGACCACAGAAGTCAGAGTTAATTTTACCTCAAATAAACCTGGGGAGGGGGGATGGGAAGGGAGAGAGAAATAAGAGAAAAGGGGAATGGGGAACACTCTATGGAAAACTGTCAGGAACCCACTTGATCCCTACTCGGCATGCTTTGAGCTTCTGCCCACTCCAAGCGAACAGAGGATTGGTGATCTTGGTCTCTTCACTCCCAGCTGCCTAACAGTATTAAAGTATTATGTATTGTTAAAACATATCACATAATTAAGTAAAGTTAGTATTTAAAAGTAGTATTTTTAAAAACCAGCTGCCAAAGATATTCTCAAACTCACTCTCATAAATTCTATTAATTAAGCCACATTGACCCCATTTTACTTCTCAAAGAAGGAAAAGCAAAAATAGAAGAAAAAAGTTTATAGTGAACGTAAGGTCATTTTCATTCTAGGAATTTTAATCAAGAGGTTTTTATTATAGCAAGGAGCTTAGAGTGCTTTTTCTACTCCTTTTAAAATAAAATAGTAATGTTAGACATGCTAGACTACGAGCAGAAAACCTATCAGAACTGTTAGACGTAGCTTTATCCCAGTTAACTAAAAGAGGGATAAGTATATTTCAAAATTTTGGCAGATTCAGCCTCATCAAAACTGTCAAAAGCACTAATCTCCAGATTTTGTACTTAGGGTAAATATTTTGATATTTGAAACCAAACCTTAAATATTTCTTAATTTTTTAAATTTGATACATGTTTTCTAACTTACAGAAAAGATTTCTGAAATTTTGTATTATAAATTATTTTTTAAACGCTGCACATATGTTTCTTTTAAAATTCATGATCATAAAGTAACCCTTCAAAGCCTCCCAAGAGTTCCAGAAATGATATGCATATAAACATTAAGGCGCGCTGAAGAGTATAATTTGAGTTACATTAAGTGCAGCTGTTTTCCGAAGTCCCGTGAAGGGTATATCTGGTCACGGTGGTCTTAATTAAAATACAAATGACATAGAGGTCTCATCTGTATTTAAGAAGGCGAAGACATTTCAGTATAATAAAATAGGATACCTAAAATAGGATGTGGGTAAAGAAAAGGTGAGGCTGGAAGCAACACTGCCATGAAAGAAAAAATCCACATACTTAACGCCTTTACAAACCCCGTTCAAAGAGTTGGAAACAAAGTCCTTAAAAAAAAGATGTATCAGCTGCCCTCGCTTAAGTTCCAAGACGTACCACAGATTGGGAAAGCTCTCTATGTAGGGATGGAATCTAATTGGGAGAAACTTTTAAAAAACATTTAATTGGTTAAAAGTTTGCCTCTTGGAGAGATTTCGGAAATCAATTTGCAACATGTATAGTGATAGCAAGTCCTCTTAGAAACGAATGAAAGATGAAAAGCGTTTCGTGTTCTTTTGGGGGAGGTAGGCAGTTCCCCCTACACCGTGAACTCAGGGAGTTGAAAGTGAACTTGCATCAAACTTAGCCTTTCTTGCCCCAAAGCGCACTCCTCAAGGGCAAAAAGCAAGAAAGCGGTCCCTCGCCTGCAACTGTGAGAAGAAGGGACCCGTGAGGGGCCGCGGGCCCCGGCAAAGGGTGTCATCTGGAGCCCGTGCCTCGACTGTACCTCTTTGCTGATGCGCCGGTGGCTGCCGCCGCTGCTGCTGCTGCTGCGGACGCTGCGCCTGGCCGCCCCCGAGGCCTCCGCTGAGCAGCAGGACCAAGAAGACCCCGGCGGCTCCAGGCATTGCGGCGGCCCCGAGCAGATCCACTTCTTAGGAGCCGGAGTCGCTGCCGCCCGCTCCCCTGGTCAGAGCTCGCGAGCCGAATGAGCCGCAGCTGCTGGGTAAGGGAAGGAGACAGCCCCCGCCGGCCTCAACTCGGCCGGCGCCGGAGCGTGGGGGTAGAAAGAGGACACTCCCCCTCCCGCCCCCTTCCCGGGCCCTCGCCCCACGGACGTCCCGGCCCAGGCCCTTAAAGGGTCCTCCGTGAAAAAGGCCTTTCCTACGGCGGTCCTTCCCTCTGAGAAGGGATTGGCTTGATCTGTTAGCTGAACTTCCTTTAAGTTAAAGAAAGTAATTGATATGAGAGCAGTTTGTGATCTTTAAACTCCCTCCACATGGAAGGCATTACTTGTGGGAAATCTGCACAGCTAGGGTCTATACCGAAGCTGAGTAGATGCACCTCCTGAGAAAGGCCTGGCACAGCTGTGTGCGAGCAGTGTGGATCCAGGTGATCCACGTTGGTGGTAAGACTATCCAAAGGCCCCGTTGACTGCGAAGTTACCAGGAGGCAGAAGGTGGTCCCCGGGATGCTGCAATCAGGCCAGGAGACTTACTGCTTGGTAGACTGCTGGCAAGGCAGCAAAGGGAGGACAAAATAAAACAAGCCCCCTTCATCCACTGCAATGTTTATGACCAATATAAAGGTAAAAATTAAGGTTTTCCATTCAGTTAGGAAACATTTATTTAAAGAGGATAAAAGGTCTTTTCATTTGTTTCCCTTCAGACTCAAAATTTCATGTTTCCAGTCCCCATTCCTTCCCTTTAACTCAACAGAATTTCTGCAAGTTTTTCTAACACCCCATGTTCAGATGACAGTTCCTTACTAGTTTTTTGTTTCTTTGTGTGTTTGTTTTTTTATGGTCTGTGGTTCTCATAAGGTTTGGAACAGCTCCTTACTGGGGTTTTATGAGAGTTGCAGGATGTCTTTTGGTGTACTCAGCGACTAGGGGTACTACTGGCATCAGTATACAGTGAGGTCAGAGAGCTAGTTGTCCCACAATGGGTAGAACAGTCCCACACCATAAATTGTCCCCCATGCAGGTCTGAAAGGGCTGCTGGACATTCATGTAGGTAAAAACCCTTGCATTATATTTGAAGCCCAATTTAAGTCTGTTTTGCACTCAAGCAAAATTTTTCACACAGCTTTTATTTTCCTGGATGCATCTATTATGTAAATTGAGGAAAGAATATGTCTGTGTTTTTTAACCTTATCAAGATTTGTTTAACCATTTCAGAAAATCAAATAACTGATAACAGTTCTGCTCATGGTATTGACTACAGGACAATAACAATACCCCACCTGTCACATTGATGGTGACTCTGGGAACAGGTTCACACTTCTGTTTCATTTTGCCTGCTAAGGTAGTTTTACCCAAGCATTTACACATTGAAATACATATTGTTTTATATAGGTAACTTTTTTCCCCTTTATTTTATACTTGATTTTACATTGATTTTTTTAAAATATTATATTGAAGTTAGGTGATATTATCTATGGATTTCCTTTCACTAAAATAAAGGAGGTATTGTTCCTAATAGGACTGATTGAGACCCATTGGCCAAATGGTACTGAAGTGAATGAATATCCCTCAATGTTACCCATCTTTCCGAGTTTTATTAATATTAGTACTAGGAAACTTTAAAATCAATTTTTCTTTATTGTAGAAGCAAAATGGAAAACGGCCCACACCTTGAGAATAAGACTGTGATCTCTGCTGTCAACTTTACTTGTTTGATTCAACACAGGGAAAAAAATACAAAATTATTTAACCAAAATTAAGATACAAAAACAGTACTATTAGAGCTATAATTTTTTTCAAATAAACCTAATTGCGATACAATTTACACAAAATAAATGCATCCATTTGATATGCTTAAAAATGTAAACAACCATTTGACAACTACTCAATTAATATAGCCTATTTCTATAATTCCCCCAAAGTTTTCTTTTCTGCCCTTTTGCAATAATTTCCCCAACCAGCATCCCTAGAAACAGGCAACCACTGATCTGATTTCTGTCACTATAGATTATTTTAGCTCTTCACAAATTTTATGTAAGTGGGATAATAAAATAATAATCTTTTGTGTCTGTTTTTTTCACTCAGTACAGTGTTCTGCAGGTATAGCCGTGTTGTTACTTTATGTCAGTAGTGTGTTCCTTTTCATTGCTGAATAGTATTCTATTGTATGGATATATCAAAATTTGTTTATACATTTACCTGTTGAAGTGCATTTGGACTGTTCCAGTTTTGAGCTATTAAATATAAAGCTGCTATGAATATTTGAATATAGTGTTTGTGTGGACATATGCTTATATTCCTCAATTCCTGAGAGTGATATTATCGGGAGTTTTGGTAGGTATATAATTGAAATTATGAAACTGTTTTACAGTATGACTGTATCATTTTAAATTCCTCCAGTAGTATATGAGAGTTCCAGATTATCTGCATTTTTGCCAACACCAATAATTAAAATTATTTAATTTTAGTGACTAGTATCTCACTGGCCTTGTCATGTGCATTTCTCTGGTAATGCTGAAAATGTTTTCAGGGCTTACTGGGCATTCCTATGACTTTCTTTTGTGAAATGTCTATTCAGATCTTTTGTTCATTTTTCTAATTGTTTAATTTGCCATACTATTATTAAGTGATAAGATTTAAATATAAATTCAAGAGAAAAGTCCTTTGTCAAATATACTTAATGTAGTGCATATTGTTCTCAGTATGTGGCTTGACTTTTCAATTTCTCGACTACTGTTGAAGGAGGTCATCGGGAGGATGTGACAGCCAGTTGGGCCGGGCAATTGGAGGCTCCTCTCCCCCTTCCCTCTCCTTGGAAAGTGCATTAATGCTGCCTGCCTTCCCTCCACTAGAAGCTGCCTCTAGGACACACCCTTGAAACAGTAATGTGTTGTTGAGATCATCTGGACGGTATATGTGACTGAAGCCAGCTAAGGCCTCCATATAAACGTTGTGGGCTGGTATGGAGATCTATGCATCTTGCAGCTGCACAAGACAAGCCTCCCTTGCTTGTTAAATCTGCTTGTTAAACCTGCCACCTACAAATCCTCAGTGGTTTGCCTCTTCCATCTCCTCTTGCCCTCCATGCACTGGGGCCAGTTTGTGAGGCTACAACTGCTTTAGCAGAAGTAGTTAATTGTAAATTCCATTTATTAAGCCTTTTCATTTATGCTTAATAGTTTTCGTGTCCCATTTCAGAAATCTTTGCTTTCTCTATTTTTCCCTAGAAATTTTATAGTCTTGGGTTTATGATTTATTAGTGTTTGCTATGAAGTAAATGCCTTAGGTAAGGGCTTTTTTTTTTTTAATGCAGATATCCATTCATTTTAGTACTGTTTGTTGAGAGAATTATTATTTTCCCATCTGATTACCTTGGCCCTTTTTTTAGAAGTCAATTGATCAAATGTGGGTCTAATTTTAGACTCTCTTTTCATATATCCAAATATATATATATGATAGTTTATGCCAATATCATAGTCTTTATTAGTGTAGCTTTATAGAAACCTCGAAGTTAAGTAATGTAAATCCTACAATTTTGTTTTACAAACAAAACTCTTTTGTCTATTCTAGGTCCTTTGCATTTCCATACAATTATTAAAGTCAGCTTGTCAATTTCCATCCCCAAAAAATAGTGTCGTAGGGAGTTTGATGGCAGTTGGGTGGAATTTATAGCTAAATTTGGGAGGAAATTGATATTTTAGTAATACTGTGCCTTCCAATCCATGAATATAGCATGTTTCCATTTATTCACATCTTCAGTATTATAAGCAGTGCTTTTTAGTTTTCAATTTATGTCTTCAACATACTTCCTAAAATTCACCTCTAAATATGCATGTTTTTGGATGCTATCATAAGCAGTATTTTTAAATTTAATTTCATACTAATGGTAATACAAGTGATTTTGGTTATATATATTGGATCCAGCAAAATTGTTAAAATAACTTCAAGAAGCTTATACGTAGATGCCTTAGAATACCCCATGTACAGGATCTCCAAAATAAAAGCAATTTTCCTTCTTCCTTTTCAATCTGTAGGTCTTTTATATGTTTTCCTTGCCATATTGCCCTGGATGTGACCTCCAGTAAAAAAGTTGAATAACGTGTTGAGAGTGGATGTTTTTTGCCTTATTTCTGATCAGAGGGGAAAGCAGTCATTCATTCACCATTATGGTGATGGTTATTGGTTTTCAGTAGGTGCTTGTTATGAAGTTGAAGGAAATTCCACTCTTCTACTGAAAGATTTTGTGACAAAAGAGTATTAAATTTGGGCAATGGTTTTCTGCATCTATTTAAATAAACATATTTTTCTCTATTTGGTGAATTACAGTAACTGATTTTCAATGTTAATCAAACTCACAGTCCTGGCATAAACCCCAATTTGTCATGAGAGATTATCCCTATTATATATATGTTGCTGGTTTCGATTTACTTGTATTTGATTAAGTATTTTTATGTCTGTGTTCATGAGGGTTATTAGTCTATAGTAATTTTTCTTGTAATATTTATATCTGGTTTTGGTATCAGAGTAATGCTGGCCTTATATAATTAGTTGGAATATCGTCCTTCCTGAAAGAGTTTGTATAGAATTTATACAATTTCTTCCCTAAGTGTTTTATAGAACATACTAGTGAAACCATCTGAGTCCACACTTCTTTTTTTTTGTTACAAATTCTATGTTTTATGTAGGTATAGAATGATTCAAATTTTCTATTTTATCTTGAATCAGTTTTGATAATTTGTATCTTTTAAGTAATGTATCTATTTGGCTAAGTTGTCAAATTTATTGGCATAAATTATTCTTAATATTTCTTTATTATCTTTTTAATGTCTATGGCATCTTTAGTAAATGACACCTTTTTCCCGATATTGGTAATTTGCGCCTCTATTTTTTTTTAATAAATTTATTTATTTATTTATTTTTGGCTGCATTGAGTCTTCACTGCTGCACATGGGCCTTCTCTAGTTGTGGCAAGTGGGAGCTGCTCTTTGTTGCGGTGCATGGGCTTCTTATTTTGGTGGCTTCTCTTGTTGCGGAGCATGGGTTCTAGGCGGCTGGGCTTTAGTAGTTGTGGCATGTGGGCTCAGTAGTTGTGGCTTGCAGGCTCTAGAGCGCAGACTCAGTAGTTGTGACGCATGGGCTTAGTTGCTCCGCGGCATGTGGGATCTTCCCAGACCAGTGCTCAAACCTGTGTCCCCTGCATCGGCAGGCGGATTCTTAACCACTGAGCCACCAGGGAAGTCCCTCCTCTATTTTTTTTATATCAGCCTTTTTTCATAGAGGCTTGTCAATTTTATTCATTCTTTCAAAGAATCAACTTTTGGTTTCAGTGATTTTTTTTTATTGCTTGTCAATTTTCTGTTTCATTCGTTTTCCCTTGTATCTTTAAATTTTCCTTCCTTCTATTTATTTTAGGTTTATTTCACTCTTCTTTTGAGCTTCTTATGGTGGAAACTTAGATCACTAATTATAGACCTTTCTTCTTATATAACTTATATCACTATTATAACTTTATATTAATATTTATTAAAAGACTCTTAAAGCCCTGAATTTTTCTCTAAGTAGAGCCTTAGCTACAAATAACAAATTTGGAATTTAATTTTTTTTTAATTCAATTCAAAATATTTTTTAAAATTTCTTTTGTGATTTCTTCTTTGACGTGTGTGTTATTTCGAAGTGTGTTGTTGCTATGGTCTCAATGTTTGTATCTCCCCAAGATTTATATGTTGAAATTCTAATGCCTAATATGATGGTATTAGGAGGTGAGGCCCTTGGAATGTGATCAGGTCATGAGGATTGAGCCTCATGAATAGGATTAGTACCCTTATGAAAGAGACTTGAGAGCTCCCTTGCCCCCCTTTCACCATGTGAGGACACAACAAAAAGACCTGGAAGCAGGTCCTCACCAGACACCAAAGGTGCTGACACCTTGATCTTGTACTTCTCAGTCTCCAAAACTGTGAGAAATAAATGTCTGTTCTTTATAAGCTACCCAGTCTATGATATTTTGTTATAGCAGCTGAAATGGATTAAGACAGTTGTTAATATCCAATTTTTGGAGGTCTTTCTAGATATTTTATTGTCATTAATTTCTAGTTTCAGTCTGTTATGGTCAGAGATTATATTTAAATACTTTTAAATATATTGAGACTTGTTCTTAATTCTAGCACATTGTCTATCTTAATGAATGTTCCATATTCAATTGAAAACAATGGCATTCTGCTGTTCTGGGGTGGAAAGTTCTATAACGGTTAATTAGGTCAAACTGGTTGATAGTGGGTTTTTTTATACTTATTCATTTGCTTTTTGGTCTATCAATTACTAAGAGATAAATATTGAAATCTCCCACTGTAATTATTGATATTTCTATTTTACCTTTCCAGTCTTACATTATCTATTGCTTCATAACAAATTATGCCCACATTTGGAAGCTTAACATAATAAACATTTATTATCCCAAAGTTACTATGGATCAGGAATTCAGAACCATTTATTTGGTGGTTTTCTTCACTTGGGTGAAGAGAGGAAGGAGGAATCTACAATGCTATTTATGACCTAGTCGCAGAAATCACATACCATCTCTTTTGTCAAATTTTATTCATTAGAAGCAGGATAAGTATAGATCACACTCAAGGAATGGGGAATTAGCCTACACCTTTTGAAGAAAGAGTATCAAAAAATTTGTGGGTATGTTTTAAAACAACCACAATCCTGTAAGATTTTGCTTTCTGTAATAAGAAGCTCAGTGTATACACACTAGTATTGTTATGCCTTCCTCAAAATTTAATCTGTTATCACTATGAAATCTCTCTTTATCTCTATTAATATTTTTCATCCAAAATCCATTTTCTTATTATTCATATATCTACTCCATATTTCTGTTTTCTTTTTTTTCTACTCCATATTTCTGATAATTAATGTTTGCTTGGCATATTTTTTCCATCCTTTACTTTTCAATCTGAATCTTCATATATACAGAGTGTCTCTTACAGCCAATATATAATTGAATCTTGTTTTTTCATCTAGACTGATAACTACTGCCTTCTTATTGGAGTGTTTAGACCTACACTGTCTAATGCAGTAACCACTAACCACATGTGGCTGTTTAAATTTAAACTTAAATAAATTAAAATAAAATAAATTAAAAATTCCGATCTTCACTCACCCTAGCCATAGTTCAAATGTTCACAAGCCACATGTGGACAATATAGGCTATATGTGGACAAGGAACATTTCTTTTACAACTGAAAGTTCTATCATGCAGTTCTTGTTTAGACACTTTACACTTAATATAATTATTGATATGATTGGGTTAAATATACCAGTTTTTATGTTTTCTATTTCCTCCATCTATTCTTTATTCTTTTTCTCTTTTTCTGCTTTCTTTTTGAATAATTATTTTTAGTATTCTATTTATATCTGCACTATTGTACTATTGTGTATATATGTGATATATACACATATATGTCTAGTACATATATACATTGATATAATAACACTATTATACATCATAATATACATTATTATAAATAATGGTCTACATATATGTACATATATTGTGTGTATATATAAATGGCATGCAATATACAACTTTTAGATGTTTCATTACATTCTAGATTGCATAATTTCTGATGACAAGTCTGTAATTATTCTTCTGTTTCTCTTTATTCAGGCTGATTTTAAGATTATTATATAATCCTTGGTTTGGTAAATTTTTTTATTATGTACCTTGATATGGATTTCTTTGATGTTTATACTGCTTAGGGATCATTGAGCTTCTTGGAACTGTGAGCTTAGAGTTTTCATAAAATTTAGGAAAATTTAAGTAATTTCTTCTATAATCTCTTATGTCCTTTCCCACCCCCACCCCTGTCTGCCTCTGCTTCTGAGATCAGTTCTCATTCTGTTCATTTTTTTTTAATTCTTTTTTCTCTTTGTGCTTCAGTTTGGTTACTTTCTATTGCTGTATCTATGTGTCTGTGTTTAGGCTGCTATAACAAATTATCATAGACTTGGTGGCTTATAAACAATAGAAATTTATTTCTCAGAGTTCTGGAGGCTAGGAAGTCCAAGATCAAGAGGCTGGCAGATTCAGTGTATGGTGACAGTTTATTTCCTGGTTCATAGACCACATGGCAGATGGGTAAGGGAGCTCTCTGGGGTCTCTCTTATAAGAGCACTAATCTCACTCATGAGGTCTCTACCCTCATGACCTAATCACCTCCCAAAGGCACCACCTCCAAATACCATCGCATTAGAGATTAGGTTTTATCACATGATTTTTGAAAGGACATAAACATTCAGTCTATAGCACTGTTATCTTTTCTTCTTCAGCATCTAATCTGCTTTCAAGCCCATTTACAGTACATTTTTTCTGTTTTTTTTTTACTATACTTTTTTTTTTTTTTTTTTTTTTTTTTTTTTTTTGCGGTATGCGGGCCTCTCACCGCCGTGGCCTCTCCCGTTGCGGAGCACAGGCTCCGGACGCGCAGGCCCAGTGGCCATGGCTCACGGGCCTAGCCGCTCCGCGGCATGTGGGATCCTCCCGGACCGGGGCACGAACCCGTGTGCCCTGCATCGGCAGGCGGACTCTCAACCACTGCGCCACCAGGGAAGCACCATTTTTTCTGTTTTATATTGCATTTTTTTAAGTAAACAAATTGTTAGTTTTAATTTTATGCTTCCCTTTTCTATTCTTCTTGTGTTCAAATTTAACTTTTAACTTTTTGAAAATATTTACAGTGGATGTTTTGAAGTTCTTATCTGCTTATTCAAACATCTCTGTTATTTCTGATTCTGTTTCTATCAACGTATTTTTTAACGTATTTTTTTTTTACCATGGATCATATATTTCTGCTTCTTTGTGTGTCTAGTAATTACTGACTGACTGTTAAAGTGATGAAGTATTATAAATTCTATGTTGTTGAGTATCTGGACTTTGATTTCTTCCTTTGAAGAATAATGTTTTTTTGTTTTGTGGATTAAACGCTTCTTGGCCTTTTGGCTAAGATTAAGTGTTTTGTGGATCAGCATGATCCTTTCAGTGTTAGTTTTTAAGATTTTTTTAGGGTGTAAATACGGTAGCCTTCACTTTAGGTCTAGTTTAGCTCTCCTATTAATGCATCACTCCTCTAAGGTCAGTACAGGATTATAGAATTGTTAAGTAATATCTCTTCATTGTGGCTGGCTGGAAATGACATGTCTTCCAGTCTTGTATGTTCAACTACAACTCCCCTGTAATTCTTTGCATAGTTTCATAGAGTTTCAACTTTTGAAACTTGACATTCAGTCAAAAATACAAGGGGACCCGCAAATAGATTCATGGAGCTTTATCCCTCAAACTCACTCTTCTCCAGTACTCTGCTTTGCGAATTTAAGTTGCCTCCCCAAACTCTGATCTCTATCTCTGCAATTCAGTGGGACTGCTATAGTTCATAAACTGTCTCCAGCAGAAAGGTGGTTCAATCACTGGCACTATCTAGTGTGTTTCTTTTTTCTCAAGACATACAGATTTGCACTGCCTATTATCTAGTGTCTTAAAAGAGCATGTTTATATTTTCCCCAGTTGTTCACATTTTTCCCTAGTTGTTTATATATAGAAAATTCAGTACCTATTAGTCCCTCATGGCTAGGAGTAAATGTCTCGAAGTTGCACTCTTTAAATAATTTTTTTTTAAAAAGACTAGATACAAATAATGATAATTCATCCTAATGATTTAAGAAATGTAATGAGCAGAACAATTTTGATGATCATAGCCTGAGACTATTTTATTACTCTTCATATTAATAATATGACCTTTGAAATGGCTCACAGTGTTTAAATTTTTTTTCAAATTATACTTAACAGCTCCTCACAACCTGTACTTTAAGAAAACATGAGAAGATCAAGAACAGGAAAAATAATTGTGGTTAACCTAATTAACATTTCTTACAAATCTGTAAAATTATGTCAGACTATTTGTTGAATTTATCCATATTAAATAATGGGGAAGTCATAGCACTACTTATTAATAAGCTGAACACTTATTTACCAAAATATATTCTCTAAGTAACTAATCACAAAATATCAGATTGGCAATAAATGTGGGAACATTTTACCCTACAAAGTAGTATTGAAGGTCAGGAAATTAAAGAGTTGATTTACAAAGTAGGAATTTTTTTTTCAAAAAGAGCGTTTTATCTATATACAGTTGACCCTTGGATAATACAAGTTTGAACTGTGTGGGTCCGATTATGCATGGATTCTTTTTTTAATAGTAAATATGTACTACATGATCCACGGCTGGTTGAATCTGAGGATGCAGAACTGCAGATACAGAGGAACCATATATGTAAAGGAACCATGAATATGGAGGTTCAATTATAGGTTATACATGGATTTTCAACTGAATACAGAGTTGACACCCCTAACCCCCACATTGTTCAAGGGCCAACTGTAATTTAAAAGACTAACTTAAAAAGAAAAATGTATAAGTAAAAACAGCATAGATCTGAAAGGAACAAAGTATAATTCAAGATAAAATTGTTAAAATACTCTGCAAACAAAAAAACATAGAAATACTATTTTATATTTTACTTCGAAGGAATTGATTAAATCATACCATTAAATTGTATGGAAATAAATTTAGTAGTAAAAAAAATCCCCTATATATTATAGGACAAATATATAGAAAACTATTAAAAATGAATTATATGGCCAATACACAATTTTAATGTCAAATATGTATGATTTTTAAATTATTTTTATTTAAAGAGGACGAGATATTAAAATGTAAATTTTTAGTGATTGCCACACAGAAATGTATAATCTGCAGAAGATATAATGGCATAAGACAAATCAACCCCACAGGCTAATCACAAAATACAATTATTTTATGTGTAATTTCTATAGCTCTATCTAGAAAAAGATAGTGTTTAACTGTTAAGATTCTAAAATATAGAAAAAAGCTAACAATTGAAATTTTAAAATAGAAAAATAAAGGAAACGTATGGAAAAGAGAAAAAAAAACTTAATCTATGAAAAAAATTAAGTCAAAAACATCTGTGAAGAAAGGATAAGGGTGGGATAGGGAGGGTGGGAGGAAGACGCAAGAGGGAGGAGATATGGGGATATATGTATATGTATAGCTGATTCACTTTGTTATACAGCAGAAACTAACACACCGTAGCAAAGCAATTATACTCCAATAAAGATGTTTAAAAAAAAGGATAAAATCTATACAAATTCATGAGCTTTTTTAAATTCCAAAACTATAGAGAATCATGTTTTTTAAATGCATAATTTAAGACCAAATATGAATTTTAAGATTTTGACCTAGTACTGTACATTCAATTCTACTTAAAACCTCATTTAAAGTACATTAAAAGTACTTCTAATTTTAGTTTTTTGAGAAACCGCCATACTGTTTTTCACAGTGGCTGGACCAATCTACATTCCCACTAACAGTGTACAAGAGTTCCCTTTTCTCCACATCCTTGCCAACATTTGTAATTTGTGGTCTTTTTGATGATAGCCATCTGACAGGAGTGAAGTCACTTCTCATTGTGGTTTTCATTTGCATCTCCCTGATTATTAGTGATGTTGAGCATCTTTTCATGTGCCTGTTTGTCTTCTGTATTTCCTCTTTGGAAAAAATGTCAGTTCTTCTGTTTATTCTTTTAATCAGGTTTGTTGTTTTTTTGTGTTTTTTTGATGTTGAGTTGTATGAGCTGTTTATATATGTTGGATATTAATCCCTTATTGGTCATGGCATTTGCAAATATTTTCTCCCATTCAGTAGGTTGTCTTTTTGTTTTGTTGATGGTTTCCTTTGCTGTGCAAAAGCTTTTAAGTTTAATGAAGTCCCGTTTGTTTATTTTTGGTTTTATTTCTGTTATTCTAGGAGATGGATCCAAAAATATATTGCTGTGATTTATGTCAAAGAGTGTTCTGCCTATGTTTTCCTCTGGGAGTTTTATGGTATCCAGTCTTACATTTAGGTCTTTAATCCATTTTGAGTTTATTTTTGTATATGGTGCTCTAATGTTCTAATTTCATTCTTTTACATGTAGTTATCCAGTTTTCCCAGCACCACTTGTTGAAGAGACTGTCATTTCTCCGTTGTATATTCTTGCCTTCTTTATTGTAGATTAATTGACCATAAGTGCATGGGTTTATTTCTGAGCTTTCTATCCTGTTCCATTGATCTAATTCTATTTTCATGCCAGCACCATACTGTTTTGATTATTGTTGCATTGTAGTATAGTCTGAAGTCAGAGAGCATGATTCCTCCAGCTATGTTCTTCTTTCTCAAGATTGTTTTGGCTATTCGGGGCCTTATTTCCATATAAATTTTAAATTACTTTTTTCTAGTTCTGTGAAAAATGCCTTTGGTATTTTCACAGGGATTGCATTGAATCTGCATATTGCCTTGGGTCATATGGTCATTTTAATAATACTTATTCTTCCAATCCAAGAACATGGTATATCTTTCCATCTGTTTGTGTTGTCTTCAATTTCTTTCATCAGTGTCTTATACTTTTCAGAGTACAAGTCTTTTGCCTCCTTAGGTAGGTTTATTCCTAGGTTTTTATTCTTTTTGATGAAATGATAAATGGGATTGTTTCCTTCATTTCTCTACCATATGACCCAGTAAACCCACCACTGGGTATATATCCCCAAAAAAACAAAAACACTAATTCAAAAAGATACATACACCCCAATGTTCATAGCATCATTATTTACAGTTGCCAAGATATGGAAGCAACCTAAGTGTCCATCAAGAGAAGAATGGATAAAGAAGATGCAGTGTGTGTGTGTGTGTGTGTGTGTATATATATATATATATATATATATATATATATAAAATACTACTCAGCCATAAAAAAGAAAAAAATTTGCCATTTGCAGCAACATGGATGGACTTGGAGGGCATTATGCTAAGTGAAATATGTCATACAGAGAAAGACAAATACTGTATAATATCACTTACACGTGGTATCTAAAAAATACAACAAACTAGTGAATATAACAAAAAATGAAGCATACTCACAGATAAAGAGAACAAAATCGTGGTTCCCAGTTTGGGGTGGGGAGAAGGGGCAGTGGGAGGCACAAACTACTGGATATAAAATAGGCTACAAGCAGCTGCACAGCACAGGGAGATCAGCTCCATGCTTTGTGACCACCTAAAGGGATGGGATAGGGAGGGTGGGAAGGAGACGCAAGAGGGAGGGGATATGGGAATATATATATAGATATAGCTGATTCACTTTGTTATACAGCAGAAACTAACACAACATTGTAAAGCAATTATACTCGAACAGAGATGTTAAAAAAAAATAGGCTACAAGGACGTATTGTACAACACAGAGGATAATAGCCAACATTTTCTAATAACTGTAAATGGAAAGTAACCTTTAAAAATTGTATAAAAATTTTAAAAGATATACCAAACTCCAAAAAAAAATAATGCTGTTTTCCCATTAAAAAAATAGACTAAAAGTAATTTTACCACTTTTTATAGGCTGTGGAAATTGATGTCTATCTTGTACTTATGAAGATAAAGAAAGTTTTTAAAGTGGGAAGTAACATGATCAGATGTCTGTTTTTGATAAACAATTCTATCAGTGTGGAGGGTTGATTAGAAGAGATGAGTAAGGAAAGTGGAATCGAATGACGACCCTAATAGAAAGCAATGTGTTCTTCATTCATTCATTCTTGTAACAAATCTTTATAAAGTGCCTCCTATGAGCTAGAAACTAGACATTGTGACTACTACAGAAAACATGCTAGACAAGGCCCTACTATCATAGCACTTACATTCCAATGAAGAAACAAATAATTAGTAAAAAGTTTTAAATGTCATTACAATTTGTTATAACACTATGAAGGAAATAAACAGGGTGATATAACTGTAACTGTAAAGTGAAGACTCTTTAAAGAGGGTGTCAGGCGAGCCTCTCTGAGGATGTGACACTTAAGCTGAGACTTGACAGAGCACAGGACTCTGATGAATGCAGGGTCAGTAGGGAGAAGAGAAAATATTTTGGAGATGTTTGAGCAAGTGCATTAACAAGACATGCTAACCAACCGGATATGGGGATTTAAGGATCATTCTAAAGTTTCAGGTTGGAGCAACTGGCTGTCTGGCAGTGTTAATACTGAGATAGGAAATACAGGAAGACTGCCAGGTGTGAGTTAGAAATGTTGAGGTAACTACCATTGGAGATATCCAGTTGGTTATTTTTAGTTCTTCTATCACATTTCACAGTCATCCCATGAACAGACCACACATTCAAGGGAATATATTTCTCTATGAAGTTGAGGAGTGGGTGTGAAGGGAATAATTAGAAGACATAGCTTAGTCTAGAAACAAATGTAAGGGTACAAAATAATTTAGAATAAACATTTGCACTAAATGTTCTACTAGAAAACAAACTCTGAAGGAAACATATTTCTGCTAATGTTTTATTGGGAAGTACAATCCCAGGGAAGCATGAACACTGGGAAAATGGAGTAGAGCAGGGGATGAGATAGAACAAAATAAGGCAGAGTGTTATGGACCAGGACACAGCTTTATACAAACTGATGGCTGGGTCATGCGAGACATTGTCAGGGAGATCACACAAAGCCACTCTGCCTTTAAAAAGAGGAAGAAGAAAGAATTTATCCACTCACTCCCATCCCCCTTCAGTCAAAGTTCATCTTTCAGGAATTAGCCCCTCAGACTTCCAAGCAGCACATGTGTGGTACTTAGTGAAATGGAGAGCTGCTGCCCATGTCTTGAAAACCAGTGGCAACATGGAACATAGAAACAGGAAGCAAGACGGGTTATACCCAGACTTTAAAGGGGGAACAGGAGAGGCAGGCACAGTGGCAGCGCTAGTCTAAAGCAAAAGCAGCTGCCATAGCAGCAATCTGGCTCCAGGCCTGTGGGACACAGCAAGCCGCTACTCTAAGTAGAAAGCAAGGCAAAGTGCCCAAGTCAGGGGTTGAGTATAGACTGAAGCCAATGCACAGTGGAAGACGGTGAGGGACAGAGGAAGGGGTAGACAAAGTGGTAAGTGACAGGTAGGTGGTGATGGGGCCAGATCATTTTAGCCTTTTTAAGGACATTGGTTTCACTCTGAGTGAAAAGGGCAGCTGTTGCTATATTGCTTTTTAAAAAGATGTCTCTGGTTGTTTTGTTGAAAGTAGCCTGTCATGAGCAAGTGTATGCATAAGACGATGACTTAGCTGGCTACTGCAGAAATCCAGAACTTGTGAAGGTGGCTTGAACCAGAGGAGTAGCTGGGGTGGAGAGAAGTGACAGATTTGGGACATATTTTAAAGGTACAGCCCACAGGATTTCTTTGCTTCACACTTTTCACAACATCAAATTTCCAGTGGATTAAGAAGCTAGCTTTTAAAACTGTTAAAAATAAAATCATAAAAGCATTAGAAGGAAATACAGTCAAAGGGAAGACAACATTCTAAAATTCACAATTTATAAATAGTATCAACATTAAAATAAATAAAATGAACAGATAAACAACAGACAAGTAGAAAATATGTGTAATGTATAAGAGATTAGAGTTTAGTACCTAGAATATATAAAATACCTTTATAAGTTCAACAAGAAAAAGGCAAATTGAAAAGTGGGCAAAGAATATACGGAGGATTTTCACAGAAAGTAAAACGTGAATAGCAATACACAAACAAAAAAGCACTCATCCTTGTTAGTAGGAAAACACAGCTTAAAACAGTTGTCAACCATTAGGTTGGCAAAAATAAGTCAAAACTTTCAAAGGTCGGACAAAACATGATAATGGGGTGCTCATATACTGTCCAGGGAAGTGAAATAAATTGATCACAAAATTTAAAGGTCAATTTTACCCAGTGCTGGTGAAAATAATAGGAAAGTAGACTTCCTCATACTCTGTGGTCAGAAATTCTTATTATGCTTTTGAGGAACAATTTGACAGAATCCACACATTTGAAACATACATTGCCTTTGACCCAATTATTCCTCTTGCAGAAACATATATTTCATAAACACAGTCTGTTTTTACCTCAGCCCATGTTTCTCTAATTTGAATTACTCATATTTGATTCATAAGTAAGGGAGTAGATGCAAAAAACACAGATGCTATGTAGATTTATACATTATTTTTTCCAGGCAAAGGAATCAGAGAAAGCAAAAGTAAAAATACAACCTTAAGCAGAAAAGGAAAAAGCCCAGAGCTGGGCTGATGATACAGTAGAATCAGGACTCCATTTGGCTTTTTTTTTTTTTTTGCGGTACGCGGGCCTCTCACTGTTGTGGCTCCTCCCGTTGTGGAGCACAGGCTTCCGGACGCGCAGGTTCAGCGGCCATGGCTCACGGGCCCAGCCGCTCCGCGGCATGTGGGATCCTCCCGGACCGGGGCACGAACCCATGTCCCCTGCATCGGCAGGCGGACTCCCAACCACTGCGCCACCAGGGAAGCCCCATTTGGCTTTATTTTTAAAAATTAAAAATCAGTGCCTGAGCCCAGGCCTCTCTCATGATTGCTCACCCTCAGCCTTATGCCGCTTTCATCTTCAAGGGCAATTTGTATTGCCACCTTCATGGCATCCACCCAGTTTATGGCTACACTTAATCTGTACACCTTCAGCACCACCAGCCCTACTCTTATCAGCATTTTAAGTTAGTAATTTTGTACATTTTTAGTATCCACTGTGACAGCCCCCCCGGCACACAAAGCTCTCTTGCCCTGACTGTCCACATGATCTTCCTAAGTATCAATTTGGTTTTGTGGTGCTCTAGTTTCAAATGTGCATAGGTATTGAGTAGTCTGCCACAACTCTATTTCATGTTCTGGTATTTTAATTGCACTATTTTGAAGAACATGAGGTTTTTAGGAGCTCATACATAGCTGTAGGAAGAAAGCCTATACTTGCACAAGTGAGCAACTAAATATGGGTACACGGATGATCACTGCAGGAGTGACTGCAATGGTACATAATTGGAAACCTAACGTCTATTCATTGAGCACTGGTTAGATAAATTACGATGTCTTTTCTATAGAATTCCATGCATTTATCAAAACAAGGCATGGAAATTTTACCAAGATATATTGTTTAAAAAGTCTCTAAGCAATATGTATTTTTACATTAAAATCAGGAATAGAAAAGTATCTACTTGTACCAAATTGTTCTCAGGGTTACATATAAGGATGCAAGTGTTATTAATGGAGAATTTTCAAGTTTTAGTAAATATGTTTCTGTATGATTTAAAGCTTTTTAAAACAATATGCATATATTCACAGATCATCTTTGTAGTGATCGTAAATAACCTACTTTAAATTCAAACACTAAAAATCTACAAGAAAATGTTCAGCTCTTAGGAGAGACGAGGATAGAAATGAAAACAGATTAAAAAAGACAAATAACCTTTATTAGTAAATTTCATATGTTTATTTTCTCAAAAATTATAAAAAAAATGAAAATATAAACACAAACATGAAAAATACACACAAAAGATATAACTGATATAAGTCAATATCTTCATTAACTTAGGAGCACATCAAAAAATATGTGTTTTTCTGAAAATATAGATGCCCTTCTCCACCCCCAGAAATTCCAATTCAATCTGGCAAAGAGGAAGGAAAGCTGGATAAAATAACATGGTATTGTAAAGTTGTTAATCCGTAGATGTAAGTAAAGTGTAGGAGTGGTTAAAAGAGGGATAGATGGTCAGGGTTTGAAGAACAGCAATTTTTTTCCTTGCCTGAATTCAGAATCAATTAAAAGTTAAACGAAGAAGTCAGGCAGAGGAGTAATGGAAAATCAGTATAACATGATAGTACTGTTGGAGAATGTAGCTTAAATGTGTGGCCACAGGTCCTTAAGCCCCAACCCCAAAGTTAGTCAGATACTTATCCACCTACTGACAGTCAACTTTGGGGACCTACAAACACTCCCATGGAGCCCACCCAGATAAAACTGTGTTATGGGGCTGAGAACCTGAGCAGGCAGGTAAACACCAAAAGCAGAAAGCCTAGGCTTCACATACCCAATTCCCACTCTGTAGTTATCAACCAGATAGTTCTGTCCTCCTCCCATGGAGAAGATAGAGTGAGGAGACTGAGAGGCAGGAATGTCAATCCTCACGGAGAACAAGAAGGCAAGTAAAAGGAAGGCCCATCCCTTCTTACAGAGACTAGAAGAGAAAGTAGAGATTTAAATGTGTAATTAGGGGACATCTACCACAGAAGAGATGAAAAGTTTCAAAGAATAATTCTCATGGCTATTAATGTAAATTATAAAGCATACTATAAAACAGTTTCTACTATTTTAGAGGAAATTTGCTCCTTTCAGGGTTTTTTATGTAACTTATGCTGCAGATAAACTTAAAACCCTTATATGAAACATAAAATGCATCATTAACCTTGACTTAGAATTTTAAAAATATAGAATGATCCCTGAATCAGCATTCTTCTGAGGAGAAAAAATAGTGTTGAAATTTATATTTTAATGTCAAATAATGTTCTTTAGGATTAAATGTCCCACCAGCCTATTTTGCCTCACATTGTATCACAGTTTGAGAGCAAAATATTTCCATGATCTATATGAAGGCAAAAATTATAAAAAAGGAATATATAAAGAATGACAAAGTACTTGTAGGTTTATTATAACTAGTGTAGTATTACAGAAAATTTCCACTGAAAGAACACTTACATCAAAAGAGGTATTCAGAAAGAAAATGATTTGACAGACTCTTAATTTTCAGTTAGTGAGCAAAATGCCCTTACAAAATTCAAACACCCTGTTCTTGTCAGGACACATAGTCTCAGAACACTCTTAACCAGAGTAATTTGGGAATGGCTAGAGGTGATATTCAGGATTATAGGTCAATTTTAACTTTCTTACTTCTTTTTTTTTTAAACGTCTTTATTAGAGTATAATTGCTTTACAATGTTGTGTTAGTTTTAACTTTCTTACTTCTTATTTGATCTTTTCTATTTCTTCCCACACTAGAGAAATAACCAACTTACAAATAAAAGTCTTCTCTCCTTACATATTTTTGATGCAAACCTACAGGGCTTTGTCAAGACCTCTTTCAGTTGTATTTGTGACAAGTGCTGCAAAAGATACTGACCCTACCCATGGGGGGATTACACCTCCCCACTGTGTTGAACTCAGGCTTGCTGTGTAACTTGCTTTAGCCAGTGAAACGGGAAATGTGATATTTGTCATTCTGTGCTTCACTATGCTTCTCCCCCACTCTCTCATGAGGACTAGCAATGCTCCAAATAAGCCAGGACCATCACCTGGGTTTTAAAGTGACATGTAGTGTAAGTGAGATATAAACATTTGCTGTTATAAGACCCTGACAGTTGGGAATTGCTGTTGACTGCATTAGAGCATACCTATCCCTAGGTACTAAGAATCATCCAAGAGAATGGAGGAAAAAAGCCTTCAGTATACTTGCCTCTTCTGGATTAAAAATAAATAAAAATCACTCATTTGTAAATTCATCTTTAAGTCCTTGAACTGACTGATTAAAACAGAAAAATGATCACTTGGTCTAGTAATCTATAGACTTAATCCCTTACCATCTTTATTTCTGTAAAAGCTGGTAACTTCTTATTAAATATAGAAGTTTATTTTAGTCCTGACTTTTACAAAAACTGTCATCTGATAACTGATCTGGAATGAAAATAAAAGAATTAAATTAAATTAAAAGAAAACAAAATAATACCAACTTTTTCCCGTTAGGAGAAAAATGCATTATTCTCTAATTTCTGAATCAAACAAACTTCTATTTATTTTTACTGTGAATAAGCATAGTTTAATTTAATAAGAGAAAAAATAATGATGGTGCTTTTAGAAAATTATGTAATTTTCAAATGAAAAACAGTAATCTTAACACTTTCTTGGACAAAGAAGATTATGCTACTAAAGAGAGCTTGATACTTTCAATAAAAAAAATTATTGAAGAGAGTCTCTACCACCTTTACTTGAATAGTACCTCTGTTGCAAGAGAAAAGAATTGATTCATAAGGAGAATAGTTGCTTCCTACTAATTTTAATCTTTTTACAGCTTTGCCTCTCATGGGATAAACATGAGGACTATGTGGCTTTATAATCAAATCTGAATCTAACCATTCCCTTGCCAGCAGCCGATGAGGTGCAAACACAAATTAAACTAGATTGAGGATTACATTGCTTAGCTGTTTGAAATTTTATATTACTTGCAAAGCACACAAAGAGTAGCAGATGGGCAGTACTGAGCAAAACTTTCTTTCTGGATATTGCCCATCTGTTTTCCTTCTTTGCATTTCTACTTCAAACTATTCTAGATGTCCTAATTTTCCTGTCTTTCTTTCTCTCTTTTTTCATGATTTCATAAATTAGTTACTTGAATTTTCAGTGGTCAAACGAGTAACATAGAGTTGATGATTTCAACATAAGCAATAATAATAATTACTAATTTATATGTGTTCTTACTAGATTCCAGTCAGTCTGCTAAAGCTTTTAAATGTCTTAACATTTTGCCATAACCACTAAGTAGATACACCTATTATCTCCATTTTACAGATGAGGAAATTGAAGAATAAGAAGTTCAAGACAATTTTCCGGTTCACAGTGCTAGGAAATGGTAGAATAGGGACTTAATGCTGTTTTAAAATATCAAGCCTTGCAAGAAATAAAAAAAAATTTTTTGCTCTAAAGTTAAATGTACTATCTATTATTAACATTTAAATTTTTTATTTATAATCAAACTTAAAATACATTTTATTTAATTTCTCTCAAATTCTTCAAAGAATATAAACAAAATATTTCAAACAATTATTTCAGATAATTGGTAGGATGTTATAAGTGGTGAGATTTTAAGTACCAAGCCATTGAATTTCAGATTTGGAATGGACACAAAACATCATCTTATCTAGCGCTTCTCAAAAGTCTTTGTGCAATGGAATCCTTTCTTTAAATAAAATATGAGATGAAAATTGAACATAGAGAACAAGTGAAGTTAATCTAATATATAGAACCAGATCAAAGTACCTGAATACAATTGGGAGTGGGGAAGAAGGAGTTGCCATGGGAAGGAAGAGGGAAGAGACTTGGAGCCCTGCCGCCTCAACAGTTCTCTGTCCTTGTCCCTCTTTTCCCCTTGCACTGGTCCCCAGCACTCCATTTTGGACCTCTAGTGCATCATGTATTCCTGAATAAAACTAACAAAACTCTCTAATGATGATAACTGCCTAATGAGTAGATAATGTTTATTTTACAGGTCTCAGTTTAACTAGAACTCAACTAACAAAAAAATCTCAAAATGTAACCACTTACCTTTATCCACTGCCTCCATCCTCAGAAGCCAATCTGTGACACCAAAGGAATCTCCAGAAAAGCCTTCAAGTTTTTCAAGGGATCTATGTATTTAGAAATGGAAAAAAGAAGGACCTGTAGAAAGCAGAACAGCTTTGGTGAACCAACCTTGGGAGCAAATATATAGGCAGAGCAGCCTACCAACATGGTGTTTCAACCACCCGAATTGAATGCCTTCTCACTTTCTGCATGCAAATACAGTGCTATAAATATTACTGTAAATTAATTTTTTAAAAGTAGATAATTTTGGAACAAGGATCCCTTTAGATCATGTAGTAAGTTTGGGTCAGCGCTACACTTCAATAACTAGGTTAGCAACTCAAGTTTAGTCAAGGAAGTAAAAGTACAAAAGGATCAATAAGCAAGATGGGAAAATCTGTTTTGGTTTGGTTTGGTTTGGTTTTTAAGACCTAAAGACAGGAAAAGGCTTTTCTTTCTTCTACTGCATTTCATGGCTGTTTTTTCACAGGGCCTAAAACCTACATCTTACTATCATAATGTATCTATAGTCTAATGGCTCTAAGTTGGCCTTTGTGGGCTGGCCTAGTAACTAACATGATTAAGAATACAATATGTTTTTGGAGGAGCTTCAAGATGGCGGAAGAGTAAGACTTGGTGACACCCTCCTCCCCACAAATACATCAGAAATACATCTACATGTGGAACAAGCCCTACAGAACACCTACTGAACACTGGCAGAAGACCTCAGACCTCCCAAAAGGCAAGAAATTCCCCACGTACCCGGGGAGGGCAAAAGAAAAAAGAATAAACAGAGACAAAAGAATATGGATGGGACGGACCTGCACCAGTGGGAGGGAGCTGTGAAGGAGGAAAGGTTTCCACACACTAGGAAGCCCCTTCGCGGGCGGAGACTGTGGGTGGCGGAGGGGGAAAGCTTCGGAGCCGCAGAGGACAGCACAGCAACAGGGGTGCGGAGGGCAAAGCGGTGAGATTCCTGCACAGAGGATCGCTGCCGACCGGCACTCACCAGCCCGAGAGGCTTGTCTGCTCACCCGCCTGGGCGGGCGGGGGGCTGGGGAGCTGAGGCTCGGGTTTTGGAGGTCGGATCCCAGGGAGAGGACTGGGGTTGGCGGCGTGAACACAGCCTGAAGGGGGCTAGTGCGCCACAGCTGGCCGGGAGCGAGACCGAGAAAAAGTCTGGACCTGCCGAAGAGGAAAGACTTATTCTTGCCTCTTTGTTTCCTGGTGCACGAGGAGAGGGGATTAAGAGCGCCACTTAAAGGAGCTCCAGAGACGAGCATTAGCCGCAGCTACCAGCGCGAACCCCAGAGACGGGAATGAAATGGAAAGGCTGCTGCTGCCGCCACCAAGAAGCCTGTGTGCGAGCACAGGTCACTATCCACACTGCCCCTCCCAGGAGCCTGTGCTGCCTGCCACTGCCAGGGTCCCGTGATCCAGGGACAACTTCCCCGGGAGAACACAGGCACACCTCTGACAGGTGCAACGTCACGCTGGCTTCTGCCGCTGCAGGCTCGCCCCGCATCTGTACCCCTCCCTCCCCCTGGCCTGAGTGAGCTAGAGTCCCCGAATCAGCGGCACCTTTAACCCCATCCTGTCTGAGCGAAGAACAGACGCCCTCAGGCGACCTACATGCAGAGGCGGGTCCAAATCCACAGCTGAACCCCGGGAGCTGTGCGAACAAAGAAGAGAAAGGGAAAACTCTCCCAGCAGCCTCAGGAGCAGTGGATTAAATATCCACAATCAAGTTGATGTACCCTGCATCTGTGGAATACCTGAACAGACAATGAATTATCCCAAATTGAGGAGGTAGACTTTGGGAGCAATGATATATATATATTTTTCCCCTTTTTCTCTTTTTGTGAGTGTGTATGTGTATGCTTCCGTGTGTAATTTAGTCTGTATAGCTTTGCTTTTACCATTTGACCTATGGTGCTATCTCTCCCTTTTTTTTCTGTTTTGTTTTTTAATTTTTTTTCTTAATAATTAATTTTTATTTTAATAACTATATTATTTAATTTTTAACTTCTTCTTTCTTTCTTTCCTTTTTTTCTCCCTTTTATTCTGAGCTGTGTGGAGGAAAGGCTTTTGGTGCTCCAAGTGGGCGTCAGGGCTGTGCCACTGAGGTGGGAGAGCCAAGTTCAGGACGCTGGTCCACAAGAGACCTCCCGGCTTGACATAATATCAAATGGCGAAAATCTCCCAGAGATCTCCATCTCAATGCCAAAACCCAGCTCCACGCAACAACAAGCAAGCTACAGTGCAGGACGCCCCATGCCAAACAACTAGCAAGTCAGGAACACAACCCCATCCACTAGGAGAGAGGCTGCCTAAAATCATAATAAGGCCAAAGACACCCCAAAACACCACCAGACGTGGACCTGCCCACAAGAAAGACAAGATCCAGCGTCATCCACCAAAACACAGGCACCAGACCCCTCCACCAGGAAGCCAACACAACCCACAGAACCAACCTTAGCCACTGGGGACAGACACCAAAAACATTGGGAACTAAGAACCTGCAGCCTGCAAAAAGAAGACCCCAAACACAGTAAGTTAAGCAAAATGAGAAGACAGAGAAACACACCGCAGATGAAGGAGCAAGGCAAACACCCACTAGAACTAACAAATGAAGAGGAAACAGGCAGCTTACCTGAAAAAGAATTCAGAATAATGATAGTAAAGATGATCCAAAATCTTGGAAACATAATGGAGAAAATACAAGAAACGATTAAAAAGGACCTAGAAGAACTAAACAGCAAACAAACAGAGATGAACAACACAATAAATGAAATTAAAAATTCTGTAGAAGGGATGAATAGGAGAATAACTGAGGCAGAAGAACGGATAAGTGACCTGGAAGATAAAATAGTGGAAATAACTACTTCAGAGCAGAATAAAGAAAAAAGAATGAAAAGAATTGAGGACAGTCTCAGGGACCTCTGGGACAACATTAAACACATCAACATTCAAATTATAGGGGTCCCAGAAGAAGAAGAGAAAAAAGAAAGGGACTGAGAAAATATTTGAAGATATTATAGCTGAAAACTTCCCTAATATGGGAAAGGAAATAATTAATCAAGTCCAGGAAGCACAGAGAGTCCCATACAGGATAAATCCAAAGAGAAATATGCCAAGACACATATTAATCAAACTATCAAAAATTAAATACAAAGAACAAATATTAAAAGCTGCAAGGGAAAAACAATAATTAACATATAAGGGAATCCCCATAAGGTTAACAGCTGATCTTTCAGCAGAAACTCTGCAAGCCAGAAGGGACTGGCAGGACATATTTAAAGTGATGAAGGAGAAAAACCTACAACCAAGATTACTCTAACCAGAAAGGATCTCATCAGATTTAACGGAGAAATTAAAAGCCTTACAGACAAGCAAAAGCTAAGAGAATTCAGCACCATCAAACCAGCTTTACAACAAATGCTAAAGGAACTTTTCTAGGCAGGAAACACAAGAGAAGGAAAGGACCTACAATAATAAACCCAAAACAATTAAGAAAATGGGAATAGGAACATACATATCGATAATTACCTTAAATGTAAATGGATTAAATGCTCCCACCAAAAGACAAAGACTGGCTGAATGCATACAAAAACAAGCCCCGTATATATGCTGTCTACAAGAGACCCACTTCAGACCTAGGGACACATACAGACTGAAAGTGAGGGGATGGAAAAAGATATTCCATGCAAATGGAAATAAAAGAAAGCAGGAGTAGCAATTCTCATATCAGACAAAATAGATTTTAAAACAAAGACTATTATAAGAGACAAAGAAGGATGCTATATAATGATCAACAGATCAATCCAAGAAGAAGATATAGCAATTGTAAATATTTATGCACCCAACATAGGAGCACCTCAATACATAAGGCAAATGCTAACAGCCATAAAAGGGGAAATGACAGTAACACAATCATAGTAGGGGACTTTAACACCCCACTTTCACCAATGGACAGATCATCCAAAATGAAAATAAATAAGGAAATACAGATTTAAATGATACATTAAACAAGATGAACTTAATTGATATTTATTGGACATTCCATCCAAAAACAACAGAATACACTTTCTTCTCAGGTGCTCATGGAACATTCTCCAGGATAGATCATATCTTGGGTCACAAATCAAGGCTTGGTAAATTTAAGAAAATTGAAATCGTATCCAGTATCTTTTCCGACCACAACGCTATGAGAGTAGATATCAATTACAGGAAAAAAATATGTAAGAAATACAAACACATGGAGGCTGAAAAACACACTACTTAATAACCAAGAGATCATTGAAGAAATCAAGGTGGAAATAAAAAAATACCTAGAAACAAGAGACAATGAAAACACAATGACACAAAACCTATGGGATGCAGCAAAAGCAGTACTAAGAGGGAAGTTTATAGCTATACGAGCCTACCTTAAGAAACAAGAAACATCTCAAATAAACAACCTAAACTTATACCTAAAGCAATTAGAGAAAGAAGAACCAAAAAAACCCAAAGTTAGCAGAAGGAAAGAAATCATAGTGATCAGATCAGAAATGAATAAAAAAGAAATGAAGGAAACGATAGCAAAGATCAATAAAACTAAAAGCTGGTAATCTGAGAAGATAAACAAAATTGATAAACCATTAGCTAGACTTGTTAAGAAAAAAAGGGAGAAGACTCAAATCAATAGAATTAGAAATGAAAAAGGAGAAGCAACAACTGACACTGCAAAAATACAAAGGATCATGAGAGATTACTCCAAGCAACTATATGCCAATAAAATGGACAATCTGGAAGAAATGGAAAAATTCTTAGAAATACACAACCTTCCAAAACTGAACCAGGAAGAAATAGAAAATATGAACAGACCAATCACAAGCACTGAAATTGAAACTGTGATTAAAAATCTTCACACAAACAAAAGCCCAGGACCAGATGCCTTCACAGGCAAATTCTATCAAACATTTAGAGAAGAGCTAACACCTTTCCCTCTCAAACTCTTCCAAAATATAGCAGAGGGAGGAACACTCCCAAATTCATTCCACGAGGCCAACATCATTCTGATACGAAAACCAGACAAATATGTCACAAAGAAAGAAAACTACAGACCAATATCACTGATGAACATAGATGCAAAAGTCCTCAACAAAATACTAGCAAGCAGAATCCAATAGCACATTAAAAGGATCATACACCATGACCAAGTGGGGTTTATCCCAGGAATGCAAGGATTCTTCAATATACACAAATCAATCAATGTGATACACCATATTAACAAATTGAAGGAGAAAAACCATATGATCATCTCAATCGATGCAGAGAAAGCTTTCAACAAAATTCAACACCCATTTATGATAAAAACCCTCCAGAAAGTAGGCATAGAGGGAACTTTCCTCAACATAATAAAGGCCATATATGACAAACCCACAGCCAATATCCTCCTCAATGGTGAAAAACTGAAACCATTACCACTAAGATCAGGAACAAGACAAGGTTGCCCACTCTCACCAGTATTATTCAAAATAGTTTTGGAAGTTTTAGCCACAGCAATCAGAGAAGAAAAAGAAATAAAAGGAATCCTAATTGGAAAAGAAGAAATAAAGCTGTCACTGTTTGCAGATGACATGATACTATACATAGAGAATCCTAAAGATGCTACCAGAAAACTACTCGAGCTAATCAATGAATTTGGTAAAGTAGCACGATACAAAATTAATGCACAGAAATCTCTTGCATTCCTATACACTAAAGATGAAAAATCTGAAAGTGAAATTAAGAAAACACCCCCATTTACCACTGCAACAAAAAGAATAAAATATCTTGGAATAAACCTACCTAAGGAGACAGAATACCTGTATGCAGAAAATTATAAGACACTGATGAAAGAAATTAAAAATGATACAAATAGATGGAGAGATATACCATGTTCTTGGATTGGAAGAATCAACATTGTGAAAATGACTATACTACCCAAACCAATCTACAGATTCATTGCAATCCCTATCAAACTACCACTGACGCTTTTCAGAGAACTAGAACAAAAAATTTCACAATTTGTATGGAAACACAAAAGACCCTGAATAGCCAAAACAATCTTGAGAAAGGAAAACGGAGCTGGAGGAATCAGGCTCCCTGACTTCAGACTATATACAAAGCTGCAGTAATCAAGACAGTATGGTACTGGCACAAAAATAGAAATATAGATCAATGGAACAGGATTGAAAGCCCAGAGATAAACCCACGCACATATGGTCACCTTATCTTTGATAAAGGAGGCAAGAATATACAGTGGAGAAAAGACAGCCTCTTCGATAAGTGGTGCTGGGAAAATTGGACAGCTCCATGTAAAGGAATGAAATTAGAACACTCCCTAACACCATACACAAAAATAAACTCAAAATGGATTAAAGACCTAAATGTAAGGCCAGACACCATCAAACTCTTAGAGGAAAACATAGGCAGAACACTCTATGACATAAGTCACAGCAAGATCCTTTTTGACCCACCTCCTACAGCAATGGAAATAAAAACACAAATAAACAAATGGGACCTAATGAAACTTGAAAGCTTTTGCACAGCAAAGGAAACCATAAACAAGACAAAAAGACAACCCTCAGAATGGGAGAAAATATTTGAAAACCAAGCAGCTGACAAAGGATTAATCTCCAAAATATACAAGCAACTCATGTAGCTCAATATCAAAAAAACAAAGAACCCAGTCCAAAAATGGGCAGAACACCAAAGTAGACATTTCTCCAAAGAAGATATACAGATTGCCAACAAACACATGAAAGAATGCTCAACTTCATTAATCATTAGAGAAATGCAAATCAAAGCTACAATGAGATATCATCTCACACTGGTCAGAATGGCCATCATCAAAAAATCTACAAACAGTAAATGCTGGAGAGGGTGTGGAGAAAAGGGAACCCTCTTGCACCGTTGGTGGGAATGTAAATTGATACAGCCACTGTGGAGAACAGTATGGAGGTTCCTTAAAAAACTGAAAATAGAACTACTATATGACCCAGCAATCCCACTACTGGGCATATACCCTGAGAAAACCATAATTCAAAAAGAGTCATGTACCAAAATGTTCACTGCAGCTCTATTTATAATAGCCAGGACATGGAAGCAACCTAAGTGTCCATCGACAGATGAATGGATAAAGAAGATGTGGCACATATATACAATGGAATATTACTCAGCCATAAAAAGGAACGAAACTGAGTTATTTGTAGTCAGGTGGATGGACGTAGAGACTGTCATACAGAGTGAAGCAAGTCAGAAAGAGAAAAAGATATACCCTATGTTAACACATATATATGGAATCCAAAAAAAGAAAAAAAAAAAGGTCAGAAGAACCTAGGGGCAAGACGGGAATAAAGACACACACCTACTAGAGAATGGACTTGAGGATACGGGGAGGGGGAAGGGTAAGCTGGGACAAAGCGAGAGAGAGGCATAGACATATATACACTACCAAACGTAAAATAGATACTAGTGGGAAGCAGCCGCATAGCACAGGGAGATCAACTCAGTGCTTTGTGACCACCTAGAGGGGTGGGATAGGGAGGGTGGGAGGGAGGGAAACGCAAGAGGGAAGAGATATGGAGATATATGTATATGTATAACTGATTCACTTTGTTATAAAGCAGAAACTAACACACCATTGTAAAGCAATTATACTCCAATAAAGATGTTAAAAAAAAAAAAGAAGCCTACACACTGCAGCGAAGAGTAGCCCCCACTTTCCTCAACTAGAGAAAGCCAGCAAGCAGCAGCAGAGACCCAACACAGCCAAAACTGAATAAATAAATAAATAAAATCTATTTAAAAGAAGAATACAATATATTTTTATTTAGGAATAATCCAAAGCCCATGTAACCAACTATACAGGAATTGTTAGAAATAAATATCTTTCTATACTGGGGTTGTCTTTGCGCACACACACATACACATGGTGACTGTGATTAAACAGGCTCTCAAATCTAAAGAACAATTAAGGACACTGATCTGATTCTTGGCATATACATTTGCAATCTTGTCCCTCATCTGTGTTCATTCTCTCACACATGCTCTATCACAATGTAGCTTGAGGGGACCTGGAACATCTAGACATTCCACACAACAGGATAATGTTTTCCTATGTATCAATGACAGCATCCTAAAGGGGCCACATAAGCAATAAGAGGCAACTAAATCAGAAGTCTTGATAACACAAATGAGCTCCCAAAGGGGAGAAATAAACTACTAAAATTCAGGAGTCCCTGTGTTAGTGAAATCTGGGGGACATGCCAGTAGATCCTTTTGAAAGGACAGGACAAAACATTGTATCTTACATCTCCCAGCATTAAAAAGGAAGCATCTGTGCCTTGGTGGGCTTCCTGGGGTCCTTCCAAGTTTTTGATGACGGTTTGATGATGATTAATTCCCCCCAGGGAGAGGGTGTTGCTTTCAAGTTATTACCTTGCTAGGAAGGGAAAGCTCCAGGGCATTTAATTTGGCCCTCCCTACTATAGTAACCTATATTTCATGGTTCAGACGGGTAAATAGGAGGTGTTGCTAGTTATTAAATACATGTATTCTAATAATATACTCAAGATCTGGTAAAATAAATATGGCATGTTGTGGCAGAGTTTATTGTTTGATAACTTAACATCCATGCCCCACTCCATCCTTGCTAATGTCCTCATTTTAATTCAGGAGAGCAATGAGCGCAGCCCAACTGAATGTATCATTACAAACCTTCCTTGTTTTTCCTATACTTTCTTATTGTCAGGGTGAATACATACTACACAATCCTAGAAATGATCTCTTAGCAGAGTCAAATTGATGTTATTTCTTGGAAAATTATTTGCTTTATAAAAGGGGAAATAGGCAGAAGATTAGCCTTTTTTCCTTACGTTGACCTTGTCTTGAACATGAATGTAGAGGTAGGAACTGCAGGGGTTGTCCTTTGACATGAGGGAGTGGCAAAGGGAAACAGAGCCATAACCTCTGACACCACAGAACTATTCAACTCATTGACATCTGCTACCTCCACACCTCTTGGTATAAGTGTAACATGAATGCTTCCTTATTTAAATCACACTAGTTGGGCTATTATATTATTTGCAGACATACACAATCCTAATGAATACAGATGGATTTATCTGAGCCTAATGGGACGTATGCATAGGTCAGAATTCTATTTATCAATAACTTCCTTAAATCTTAACTCTTCCCAGTGGCTCGTCAGCATACTTAGTCCCCTAAAACCAGTGTTCATTCAGGCTGTGGTCCAATCATTCCTGACTCATGTGGGAATTTCTCTTTCCACAGAGCACAATTATCCTGGTTAATGGTATTCTGTGTATTGGGCTGTTACTAAGAGGTCCTCCTTCCACAGACCTAACCTCCCTTAATCCAGGGACTGAGAACCTGTAAATAGACTCAGATCTTATGAGTTCAAGTTGGGCCTCTGTTCTTCAGACCGAGTTTTTGGTACATATAAATCAAGTAGGGCCTTAAAGAATTGTCCATCTCTTTCAGTGCTAGAAATTCCATAGTCAATTAGTCACTTCAAAACAACAACAAAAGCACAACCACAACACCTGTGTGTATGCCCAATAGAGTTTCTAAGATAGTCCTACTAGCTTTTATGGTAACCAGCCCCATTTTGCCTCGGAAAATGAAATATTCCTACAGGCTTCTGTAGATTTACATGGGTGGAGGACGTGACAGATTAGGGAGGAAGTGAGTGCTTCATATACCCTAATTCCACTCCAAAATGTCCAACATCTTCAATCCTGAGACTGTTTTTTCTGCGCTATCATACTGGAGGAATTTCTGGCACCTAACATAATGTAGAGTCTGTCACTACTGAGTCTAATGCAAAATAGAAGTTAAAAATTCAGATTACTTCCAACAGCTCAAGCAGCACGTTGGCAGAATTGCCAGTGTGGCCAACCCAAATCAATAAGTCCAGGCTGATTCAAAACTTTGTTCTCTTCTCTTAAACAAGGGGTCAGCAGACTTTTTCTGGAAAGGTCTAGATAGTAAAGATTTTTGGCTTTTCAGGTGGGACAGTCTCTATCACAACAATTAAACTCTGCTATTGTAATGATCAAGCAGTCATAAACATATGTAATTGAAAAAGCAAAGTTGTGTTCCAATAAAATTTTCTTTATAAACACAGTTAGTTGAGCAGATTTTGTCTACAGGTCACTTCTAATCTAGACCCTCAGAAAACAGTCCCACATATGTTCATTAGATTTTTACTACACAAATTTGCAAGTTTTTACAACTCTTTATGTGTTCGTGTGTGTGTGTGTGTGTGTGTGTGTGTGTGTGTGTGCGCATGCATGCATGTATGCACAAAGCTTTGTAAGATCTGAGTTTGTAATTGTGCCCCAAAGCATGCTGGGATCTAACTTTTCTGATTGATTTAAAGATGAGGGGACTATTGGGATAGGGACATGAGTAGAACTGGCTTCCTGCTGGCAATTCCTTCATTCATCTCTTAGGTGAGACAAGCAAGACAGGGGCAACCACATCAAAACAGAGGAGTGGTAGCCTTCTGCAGGCAAAGGAGGCTCAGAAAGCATTGGAGGCCCAGGCTTCTCTGAATTTTCCAAACATCTCAATTCCAATGTTCACGGGCACATTTTTTTTTCAAACAGTGCTCTAACTTTCATCCAAGAAAGTCAGTGGAACAATGAATTCACCCAGTGTAATTCAGCAATGCACAGACTCAAACTTTTGTTTAGTTTTCAATATATTAGCTCTGTGCAACAAAAGATTATAGGGTTTCTTTTTTCTTTTAATACAGACATAAAGATTCTCTTATTTACAGACTGTGCCTTAAGCCAAGAATTTTGAAAATGAGCAAGCCATTCACTTTTTTTAAGATGTCCATGCATTTAGGAAAAAAAATCTCTCATACGCATTGAATTGCCCTTCATACTTCACTGTAATAGCCACTGTTGCCTCACAGCCTTGCTTTGAATTGTTATTTTATAGTAGATAACCCCAAGGGATAATTTAATTAGTGGTTCAGGTACCACATGCCATTGGCCACTAGAGTTCTACCCTTTAATATTTGCTAGAATTTTTCTGCCTTTAGGCCAGTTAACAAATCTCAGACGTTTCAACGTGCATCTGTTCATGTGCTCTTTTCCCACCCCACCCCCTATTTTCCCTTAAGCTTGTTGACCGCAAACATTTCTGGTCCTAATTTTATATGAGGGATCTTCACTGAAAGCAGCAAACACTGACACTGGCTGATTCAAGATAAAAGAATGTTTTGAAAGAAATGCCAAGGGGGCTGGAGAACAGACTCAAAGGCCACACAACCAGAGCAGCAGCCAAATCATACCCCAGAAACTGGCCACTTCCTGTGCCGCTATTGTCACTGCTGAACCTTCAAAGCCACAAGAAACACCACTGACAATTCTGGAAGTCACTGTCAGGCAGGACCCCTGCTACTGCCCTGGAAGGTGGCTGTTGCTGCTACAGTTGTCTTGGTCTTCTACAGAATAGATTCACTTCTGTGTATATTTCTTTGCATCATTATCTCATAATTTAAAATGTGGGCTACATGCATCTGGTTTCTAAGCCTAAGTACAAAGGAGGCTAGATATGCAAGCATCATAAATACTTGCCATTTGAACTTCTATATAAGACAGTTGACTCTCCCTCTTCCCAAGGGGTTTTAGATGGGGAATTCCCTGTGTATAGGAAGATGGTCTGTATGATAGACAAACAAGAAGAAAGGCAAATATTCAATATAAATTGTTAACATTTACCAAGTTCTTATCATTGCCAGGCACTCTTATGAGCTTTCTATCTGTTAATTTATTTAGTTCTTACATTACTCCATTTTCCCCATTTTTGGAGAGGAAACTAAAATACAGTGAGTTTAAATAGCTTATCTGAAGTCACAGCTAATAAGTACCAGGAAAAAATTCTATTTCAGGTCTGTCAGATGCTAAATCCACCCTCTTAGCTGTTATGGACATTGTTTATAATTGCATAATAAACTTCTCACAAGGTCCAAAAGTATATTGTAATTTTGACATATAATATTGCTTTTTTTGGAGAAAACTGATAAGGTGCTAAAGAAAACTCATATGAAAGAAGAAGAATATAAGATTGTGATTGAATTTAAAGCCTGACGCATTCGATTAAGATGGTTGCCATAGGCATAAAATTTCTTAGGATTGTGAAATTGGGTCAGAAGTCTCTAGCTGCAAAATTAGACTTTAGAATATATTGTAAACCTCTGAGAAGACCTCAGCAGACATTTTTTTCTGCTTTAGTACAAGTAGTAAATATTCTGCTTTCTGGATAACATCAGCAGAGACAATAAAGAAAGTGATATTGCCAGAGGTACTTTTCCCTTTACTGGACAACAAAATAGCAAAATAATAGATTCTGACACTGATAGAAGCTATATGTTATAGCGGAATACTTACTTTCACAACAATTTTTTAACTTAATTTTGTCTTTGTTTATGAGTGTTTTTATATTTTAGATTGATGGTTTTGTTTATATGCATTTTGAGGTAGCTTGGTCAAAAAATTAGAATAAAAAGACTGACATAAGGTTATAGATTTGTATTACTTGTCAGATATAATGGTCTCAGTCCTGCTCAATATAGGACATGAAACATAATAGGTTTAATTGTTTATTGATTGAAGAATGCCAGTACTTTGACTCATCACTAATTATCTATCTACACTAGCCTTATCAGGTTTTCCAAGTCTCTTTTCCACTTCATTCAAGCTTAAACTTTTCTTGCCCCTTTATCTCCAGTTAATTTCCTCTTGTAGTTTATTAAAACAAGAAAGAGCATCTAACATGAACTCTCAACATTCTTCTCCATTTCAATTTTTTCCCTTTTTCTTCTTCTTCTTGTTCTTCTTCTTCCCCCTCCCCCCAATTTATAGAACAGGAAAGTGAGGCACAGAGTGGATAAGCAACTTATCCAAGGTCAGACTACCAAGGCATAGATAGAATTTAAACTCAGGTGGTCTGACAGCTGGGTCAAGAATCTTTGCCACTTCACATGTTAACTCCAACTTTTCTGGGAATGGTTTGAAAGATAAATTATAAACGGAAACCCCAAAGCAACAGAACTCTATAAGAGGTAATACCAAATGACCAGACAACAGATGATAAAATTCTATGATTACAAAAAAAGGAATTGGGATGAATAGTTGAGACCCACTTTTGCAGTAAAAAGCATAGAAGCTTGATGAACAACTAAATGAAAGATAAGAGGTAGAGGGTAGAGTTAAGGACAATTCCAAACTTTCTTACATGGATATCCATGTTAGTGGTGTTACTGAGATAGTGAATTTGAAAGAATACATTTGCATCCATAAACAATAACGAGTTCTTTTAATATTAATTAATCCATGCATCCTACTAACAGGAGCAAGCAGAATCTTAGTTTTCAGAAATGAAAAGGTGAGAGGTAGATTGGTGGTCATGGTGATGATGCTGAGCTTCAATCTACCGAAAGAGCAATCCTTACTCTTTCTTCCCTTATGGTTAAACCGGATCTAGAGCAAAGTTAATGGAGGTACTGACTGTGAGAAAAGAAAAATTGCAGAGCCTGAAGAACCAGTCCAACCCTGACATCAGTTTAATACTCTAAAATAATACCATTAAAGATGTATGTGTCCTTTAGCAATTCCACAGAAAACAAGATCCATTTTACTTCATGTCTGTTGTTCCAGACAAGGTTCTTGGTTCAATATCTGGAACTAACATTTCTATTATAAGCAGAACAAAGAATATATTGAAAGGCCATTGTATAGCCTTTCATATATTTGAAATTTATGCTACCAAAAAATTTCTACTTAAAATCATCAAAAAACATCAGAACGAGGGCAATAGTAGTCATTTATGCCAACCTATCAAAGACATTCCATGTCTTTCTCATAAGTGAACACTTCTGAAATCTATTGACCTTAAGCAATCTGAAGAATTACTTTCTAAAGTTTTCCAAATGTAATGCTATCCTCCCACGTTATAAAAAAAAAGAACTCTGAGTATTCCTTTATTCATTTAATTCTTCATATTTCAGGCAATCAAACTAATCTCTAAACTTAAAGTAAGAAACTGACTATCATTTACACAACTGACGTTAGAAGTAACTGCCATGGAAACAACGTAGGCGGGACACAACTCTTGAAATAGTGTAAATAAAATATACCATTCTTTGCCTTAAGATTCATTAATCATCTTTGTTTTGTTCATTTGATTGTTTGTTTAGTTTTTTAAGATCACAGAGTTAAGAAATAGGCTATTGTCTGCATCCCTTACTAGTACGAAATAATCTTAACAGCAGTACTTCAAATATCACTGAATTATGATTCCATCTGTCTATGAAAAATACTCAACATCCCCACCCAGTTGCCCACCTCTTGTTGTTTGTCTCACACATGCTCACAAATAATTTTCAGGTCTTAGTCCAACATTTCCCTGAAGTTTGCTGTCTACCACGGCTCTCTGAGTGGGCCCCCTCACGCTGCTTCTGCTGTCTGTGACCTTCATGAAAGTATTATTTCAGGATAAGGGTAGCTTCTCTTGTTGCTTATAAAGCTACAGAACCACTAGAGAACAAAATGATACTGCATTTACTTCACTCTTCACTGTGTCTGCTTCATGCTGTGTTGCTCTGAAAAATGAACAAGTGGAATGTGCCTCTCTAGATACATTTTAAACCAAAGCACTGAACTGCTTTGCCGGAGCCACCCTTGGTTTGTGGGGTATTTCATAAGAAGAGTCCATAGGTCTATCTCTGCACGGCTTCACACTACAACCCAACCAGGCACAAACCACCTATAAGTCATTTCTCCTTCATGTAAATAAATTAATGAATGGCCCGACTTGGCAATAATTCATTTAACATATAGTACACAGTATCTTGACTATTGGATTATTGGCTGAGCCTGCTTTTCTGGAGGATTTTAAGAAATGTTAGAACCATACCTTTCTGGAAAATGTTAAGTATGCTTTAGCCTGAAGATAGTATAGTATTGAGGTGTCCTTCCTAGCACTCTTTTCAATGCTATGTTGTTTCCTATATCCCTAATCCTTCTAATTCTTTCCTCCAAGACAGTCATATACAAATCCATGTTTATTTGTTCTGTATAGTTTTTACATGTGGTTTAAAATGTATTTTTAAAAAACTGAAGAATTTTGGCTCTAAAACTTTAAAAGATCTGGAGCAAATCCTTATATCTTATTCATTTGAACTGTAAACAGAATTGCTTTTTTCAGTCCCTACAGAACTTAAAGTATCTGTCAACTTTTAACACAAACCATCCTTAACTTGTACTGCAATATTCGCCTAGTGTTCTCAAGTTTGTTCCAACTGGAGCTTTGCCTCAGCTCACCTGAAGTGATTTGCTAAAACCAAATAGACAGAAAAAAGAATGTTAACTCTTTTTTCCCTCTTCAGACACAGTTGTCAGTCCTGGAAGTCAATTTGAAAAAAAGCGGTGTGGTTATTGCTAGCATCAGAGAAATGGGAGATAGAAAACCATCTACAACTTTGATGTAGCATTTTTAAATTGTTCATTATTTAATCAGATCTATAAAGGCAGTATTTCTCATGCTTCCAGATGAAAAAGTGTCTGAACTGTGCATGATGGAACCACATGACAAGTGTCTTCCAGATGCCATCGAGAGCAAGTTACTGGGAGGTATATTTTCAAAACAAGTGTTCAGTTCCCATATCTGACAATGCTCTTGGTTGGGACACATTACTCAATACTCACAGGCACAGTCATTTAAGACACCTGGATCTCCAGATCCATAAACTTCAACAAAATCTACATAGAAAAGTAAATAAAATTTCTGGGAACAGAGGTTCTATTTAAGAAAAAAAAAAACTTAAGGGATTACTGTAATAACTGTAGATATGTTCTTCACATGTGCTTTTATTTATTTCTACAAGTAATGTAAGATGTATAGTTATATTTAGAAAATCCCCAAGATTAGTTTTTATGATTTTTATCGTTCTTTTTGATGACTTTGATCAAAGTGCCTGCAGTGGATCTGCCGGTCACCTAGTCAGCATCTATTGGCTCCTTTATCTTTCCTAAAGGCTTTTTTAATTTCAGTTTGGGTATCTACCATTTCATTATGCAGCCCATATGTTCTGGGGAAAGTTAAATTTGATAGAGTAGCATTTGATTGACCTAAGCCAATCAGCACATTTCCATTCTCTTGCATAGAGATTGGTTCAGACATATGTGACCTTAGCCAATCCAAGCAGAAACTTAATTTTTTTGTTGTTTCTGGTTTTTTTTTTTGGTTTTTTTGGCTGTGCCACTCAGCATGCGGCATCTTCATTCTCCAACCAGGGACTGAACTCATGCCCCCTGCATTGGAAGCGAGGAGTCTTAACCACAGAACCACAAGAGAAGTCCCAGAAACCAAATTTTAAAAAGTAAATTTTAGGACTCTGGCTTAGAACCCTAAAAAAGAAACACTCCTATTTCTGGAGGATGTGTGTTTATAAAGACTGGAACTGCTGGAGCTATTTTGTTAATATGAGGAAACTTCTAAGGTGAACTTGACAATGGAAGGAAGAAGGAAAAAATAGGGGTCTTTAAAGATATCTTTAAGTTGCTGAATCAAAATGAATTCAGCATGCTTCCAGATTTATATATTTATGAAAGCCAATACATCCTCTTTAATATTTAAACCACATTCACTGGGATTTTTTTTTTTAGTTACATGAAACATTAAAAAAAATACAAAACTACAGTATCATATAGTGTGGTATAGTATAGTATAGACAAGACAAGATATATTAGCTATGGAAATGAATTGCTGATCTCTAGAAATTTCTTTTCCTGGAGGTTCTACTTTTAAAATATGGCATTAGGCACAAACGGCTTTAATCCTCTGTCATTGTTATGTGATAAAAGATAAAATAAATATCAGTTACTTTAATTACTTATCTTATATTTTTAAAATATTTCTGCAAATGGAAATAGTAATAATTTCTTTTAAACTTACATTAGAGTTGTTGAAAGCCCACATGATTTTTGCTTTACCTTGGAGATTACATATACCACCTGCTTCACTAGTGATGGAAAGAGCAGATGGAGATGTTAATACGTGAAAATATTTTAGAATTTGACTAGAGGCAAATCCTAGCATTTAGGAATTTTTTTCTCCAAAATCTCACCCAAATTTTTAACTTATTGTGTGTTTTGATAAAGAGATGAACTTCTTAATGTTAAAACCTTATTTCTCAAAAGTCAATAATAAATTACTTTAAAAAATCAATAATTACAAAAGATAAATATCAAATCTTTAAAATATTTAATTTACTGTTATTCTTAGGAATGTCATACATTAAATTATGTAACTATGTCATATTTTAAAGTATGAGAATGTATATTGTATCATGATTGACAATATTAAATTACATAAATATCAAGAGGTTTGATACTTATAAACGCTTAAATCTTTTAATAGATATTTTAAATGTTTACAATTCGAGCTGTTTGTACTAATAACAATAATAATTTAAATTTTTAAATTGCTGCTTAATCAGGAATACATTCTCATATATTCCTCATAATAATTCCTGAAGGTTATTATTCCTTATTTACAAATTAAGAAGCTAAGGTTTATAGAAGTTCAATAACCTGGTCAAGGTAAACAGCTGGCAAACAGAGAGCCAAGGCTGAAATCCACGGAATCCAACTTCAAGCCTATGGGATTACTCACTGAATGATTCTTCCCAGGATATCAGAACTTTTTCAATTTAAAGTTTAGCAATATAAAAAATTTTTAATTACTACAAATATATAAGAGACAGATGATAGGCAACTAAAGAATAGATTTAAATCTAGAAATTTTAAAAGGTAATTATTTTCAGTAGTGATGTATATTTTGTGCAAATGATACACCAAGGAAATAATGAGTTACAAAGTTTGTATGTTCACGTAGATTAAACCTACAAATATTTGTCTGAGGGGATGAAGTTTTAGAAACTACTTAAAAGATGAATTTTCTTGTTAGTCATAATATACTGCATTTTAGAAAGCCAAGAATCTATGCAGAGATGGGTGTAAAGTGATCAGATAGTGGATTTCTTATTTACAAGTGTTCCAATTATTTTGATAAATGATGTGAAAATATTTTAAAAACTATTTGTAGTTTTTGTTGTTTTGTGTTCATAAGTACTTGGTGACTTCCTATCATTCTACCAGGACTCATCTACCTTATCACTTAATACATTTCATGCTCACACAGTGTCCTAAAAATACTATCCAATTATGTTGAATCCAAGTAACATCCAGCTACCTTAGCAGTTTCTGAAATTATACAACTCTTTCCAAAGACAGAAAGATTTTGTCACCCCAGGAATACTGCCAAGATTTTACCTTCAAAGCCTTCTCAAAGAAATAGATTCCAGTAGGGTATATTCACTGCACAGATTGAAAAAAATATCTTACATCAGCTATGGAATTACCATGACTCTGAGTACAAGCTTAGGAAAAACTTAGGCCACCATTAAATAAATTGGTCAATTGATCAAAATTGATTTTTGATAAAATGTAAGTTTGTGACACCCAGTGATCTTTCTCTCTGCCTGAGCCTCCACTTTTGGTAAATGACCTAGCTCATGATTGTTTACTGTTCTTTATAGCTCTGTGATTTTTTGCATATGTTACTTAGTCTTCTCCATAATTTGATTTCAAATGCAAAATATAAACTTTATTTCATAACAATAGTGCTGACATACAAATATTCTTGTTCGTAGATAATGTTAGAATGGCTGTTCTAACTATAATCTCGGGCCCTCTGCAGCCTCTATGCTGGTGATTTGCTATTTCCCCTGGACCTCTCCTCTCCCCATCTATTCTCTTTCTCTGCTAGTCCCAGTAGACCACATCACTCAAGTTCCCTCATTGTTTGACTTCCTGTAGGATTTGGACAAAGGAAAGCACCATCAAAATAGAGAGCAGGAGAGAAACTAAGATGTTTTATTCTAACCACTTCTTTACTTCCTTACTTTGGGCCATGTTTCTGTCACCTCCCACTGTGTGTCACTTCCTTCATGATTTCTCTACTTGCTGGGCTCCATCCAGTACCAGGAATTCCTTACTTGGACCCTTCAGACCTAGGGATGGTAATGGCTAGGCTCTGAGAATCTCAATATACCTTGTCTGTTTCTTCAACCTTGCCCACACCTGGCTAAGTAGTTCTTTTTAGAAGAACCTTCTATTTAGTCATTTGGGGTAAAATTGTTTCCGGATAAGACCATTTGGTCTCCAAAACAGTTCTCTCCAGTATTCCTATGGATAGCTTGATTTCCTTCTGCTATTGCACTTTCACTTTTCAGTTGCCTCCTAGACCACAAGCTCCACTGAAGTACAGATTTGTCTTTCTTACTCAGTCCTGTATTTTAAGCTCTCAGAAAGTACCTTGAACACAAAGTCCAGTAAATGTTTGTTGAAGAATGGATGGAAGTTGCTGCTAAAGATCAAGAAAGAACCTGCTTGCTGCTGTGATTAAAATTGTCCTCATTTTACCACTTGCATCAAGAAAATCTAAATTATATTTCGTCCAAATTGGAATTAGTTTATGTTTGAGTTATACAGTAGTTCAACTTCATTATAGATTAAATAGACTCTTTGAATTTTTCTAGGAAACTGATCTTCTGCCAAAATATTGTTTCTTAAAGATTATGCATCATAATTTGCAAATAGACAAATTTACAAATAAACATGTAAAAATAACCTTCAAAATTGAAGACAAAATAAGCTTTCTTTATTCCTTTTGCTCCCACTATAGTCCTGGAAATGAAGCCTCTTATAGAGGCTGATAGAGGGGCTGATTGTGGGGAAAAGAAAAGATGATGTTTTAGATACAAACTCAGGGAGAACAATTTTAAAGTTGTATCTTCAAAGGTATGTTTTCTTGTAACAACTGTGAGCGTCTTCAATGGGATGAAATGTGTCCACCTAAAATTCATATTTTGAATTCCCAATCCCCAGTACCCCAGAATGTAACCATATTAGGGGACAGGCCTTCAAAAAAGTGGTTTTGTTGAAACGAGGCTTAGAGGGTGGTACCCTAATCCAATATGACTGGTGTCTTTATAAGAACCAGGAATGATCAGGTACTGAGAAAAGGCCATGTGAGGATGCAGTGTGAAGAAGGCCATCTGCAGGGCAAGAAGAGAGGACTCACAAGAAACCAACCTTTCTAACACCTTGATCTTGGACTTCCAGCCTCCAGAACTGTGAGAAATAATTTTTGTTGTTTAAGTTGTGATATTTTTTATGGCAGCCCTAGTGAACTTAGTATCTCAATCTACTATGTATAAGATCTTCAAGGCTACCTTGCTTTTCAGATTTACTGAGGTGGCTTTAAGTTTGATCTATCACATTTTATTTTAGGTCAAATTGTCTTAAGCTGTTAAAGAAAATACTAATTCATTCCCTATAGAAAAAACATTGAGTGATGTAACCATAATGTGGAAACATGAAATTGCAAGTAGAAACTAAACACTGACAATTATTTTGCAATATGAAGTGAACATGGATACCTCAGGATAATTCCCTCCAGTAAAGAAAATGTAACTTCTCTACCTTTTTATTCCCAGATTTTACCACATAGTACTCAAATTTTTATAGAATGGTTGAATTGATAACTGAATAAATTCATATCATATTTCATAGTAGAGGTTCTTAAAGTGTGGTCCCTGGGCCATCAGTTTCAATGCCACCCAAGAACATCTTAGGAACAATCCTGAATCCAACTCTAGAGTTATTGAATCAGAAGCTCTGGGGCCCTGCAATCTGAGTTTTAAAGGCCTTCAAGAGATTCTGATACAGGTTAACAGTTCAGAACCACTGCTGTCACCACATAAATCCAAGTGTCTCAACAATAAATGAATGACTTTGAAAATGTGTGTGGGGAGAAAGCATTCCTTATCTTATAAACAAATTGAATTATTTCCTCCAGATATTATTTTAATAACAATTGATGTTTATTAAAATGGAAAGTGTTTTGTTAATTATTTGGATTCCAAATCTTGTAATATTGCAAATAACTCATTAGTATAATATTAAATATTGATAATATAGTAATAAATTATAACTTCTTAAAAATCTAAATTGTAAGTAACATTTAAAATATTTATGATGGTCTTTCAAAAACTACACAACGTAATATGTCATACTTATACAGTGTACCATTAGAGCATTTGTCAAACATTAGCAGTACTCCTAGTTCATCCAGTATTACTCACCTAACAATTACATGGTAGGAAAGACTTAAACGAAACATGAATCCCTAATGTTTTCATGTCACCTGTAATTTGATGAATGATTCTCAACAAATTAAGAACTTTTATAAATCTTCAAATAAAATAGTAAAAAGGAATTATCTCTAACAAAGGTATTATCTTTTGCTGCTCTTTATTTTCTTCATCTCCAAGTGAAGCAATGATTTTTAACTGACTTAGATTTGTCAAAAGAAGTACATTAGAACCCACTTCAAAACAAACACTTCTAAGAATCTTTCACATATGTAAACAGCCCCCCTGTAATCAAGTTTCACTACTATTTTCTCAGCATGGGAATGTTTTCATTTCATGGTACAGTGTTCAAAGGGAGCAGAAAAAAGAAAACCAAAAGAAGTATCTTTGTTACTCACAGAATTTAGAACCAGTGAAAAATCCACTACCTAATCTGCTTGTAGTCATAATAAATTACATTAAATAGCAAATACTGTATTTACCTCAATGATAAAATGTTTTAAACTTGCTCGCTCTTTAATTATAGCTTTTGCACTCATTTGTGTTACAAAAGGCTACTGTATTTTTGTAACACAGAGTGAGAATTGAGAATTCTCATGTGGTTTTTTAAGGTCACTATGTCATCACTGAATAATTACTAGCCCCAGGTTTGACCCTTAGTTGGCCAGCCAGTTTTGTGGACAAGAAGACTGTGATTAATTGGAGTCTAGTGGAGTATCTAATAACTACAGTAAAATTTTAAAGTAATCATGAAGGAAAATAATATTTCAAGGTTTCTATAACAACTGTAATATAATATGGACATAAAAATTTCTATTTATGACAAATAGAAATAAAAATCTATATAGTAGTGCTAAATACTTCTGTGGTTTGCTGCCCATATTCAACATGAAAGAAATGCTAAATTTCTGTTAAACATTAGGGAATATAAAGATGTCTTTTTCCTAACCCATGTCATAGAATCCCTGAATTCTATAGATCTGAGAGCCTCAGGTTAAGAACTCTGGTGTGGAGGAGTATTACAGAATGCCATGAAGTTATCATCAGTCAAAGGCAAAGTATGGGAAATTCCACGGGACATAACATCCAGTTACTTCAACAAATATTGTGTGTGTGTGCGTATATATATATGAGTTTTAAAAAGACAAATATAACAGATTTTTTTTAACTTAAGGGACATTAAACCAAATGCAATGTTAAGATTGTAATTCAGATAAACCAATTATAAAACACATTTGGAAAATGTCAGGTAAAAATGAACGTGGACTGGGTAGTCAACTGAGTTTATTTTGCTAAGTATAACAATGGTATTATGATTAGGTTTAAAAATTCTTATTTCATATAGATATATATTGAAGTTATTGTGGATAAAAATTAATATGTTACCTTGACTTTGTTTTAAAATACACAAAGAAAAAAGAGAGAAGGTATTGATGAAATAAGAGTAGCAGAATATCAGTAGGGATTTTTCTTGAATTTTATTTATTTTTTTTATAGATCAGGTTCTTATTAGTCATC